>NW_024523648.1:2652120-3096091 GCF_017590135.1 Pyrgilauda ruficollis
TATGTTAATGCAATGGAATTGGAGAGTAATTTAAATGTAATTATCATTTTAGGGCTTAAAAGATAAATCGTACAGAACATGGAACTTGTTCTTATAGACTATGTCTGAAATACCAAGTATTTCTGAAATACTGTCTTACTGTTTTACCTTTGAAATTAATTTTTCTCCCATGGAATAGAATAAGAGCAATTTGTAAATCAAAATACAATCGTGCTGCTCAGTGGTTCAGTTCCAAGTTTAGACTTGCACAATTAAGACAATCAGAAAACATATCCTTAACTGAGGTTCAGTGTAATCATGTATGTTATCATGCCTTCAGTTTTTCTGTTTTACTGATGTATAGTCTAATAATAAATCATAAATAATTTATCTGTGATTGTAACACTACATTACATTTCTTATCAAGCTTTCTTCAGTATTTAACTGTCTGTCTGTCTATGTATACATATTCATGTCCTATTATAAAGATAAGATTATAAAGATAATTTTCTGTCATCAATATGTGATAATATCAGTCTAGGAAAAAATAAACAATAATAATTTTGTGTTAATTTATTGATTTCACTAGATCCTTATTTTTCACTAGATAGAAGAAGAGAGAGAGTTAGTATTTAGAACTTTTTATGAATTTAATTGTTATGAGATTTTTTTATATTTCATGTCTTCATTTTTATTTAAAACTCCTTTGTTCTCTACTAAAATATCCTAATAGTCTTTTCTATTTTGCCATATGGTTTTTTATCTGATACAGTATGTCTAAGCTTAAGCTGCTGTAAGTCTTAATTTTTTTTTCTTTTTTTATGAATAACGGCATAAATTCTCAACTCTATAACCACATGAGTCCCTAGTTCTTTTATCACAGAAATAGTTAACTAATTTCATTCTTCAAAAGCCACTTTTATTCTGTTTGATAATGTTGTTAGTAGTTCACTAGTGAAAGTTTTGAATAGTTGTTGAACATGTATGAATTTTTTGTCATGACTGTTTTCCTTGAGAAATCCATTTCTTTTCCATAGTATTCTTTTTATTGGGAAGACATTATTTTATGTTCTGCTTAATTTTTTTTTGCTTAATTTTTAACAGGCTTTTTCATTACTCCTCCTTTCTGTGTTCACATACCCATATTTGTATATTGTTACCTTGACTGTATTTATAGACTGAAATCATGATTTTTCTTTTTGTGCATTATAAATTTAAGCTTTTTACCCTTAGCTCATTTTTCTTGTTCTCTTCATTCCATAACTTTTCTTCCCTGTTTCTCTTCATATTTTCTCACGTTTTTCTATGTCTTCCTTACACCAAAAAGCCAGGAATACAAGATTTATGAAGGGGAGTGAACAAGGAAAAATATACACAGTTGTGGTTATGAGGACACACTCTCTGTCAGTGAGGACCTAAAACTTAATTCTTTTTATGGATGCCCTATCGTTACCTATCTGCTCTGTATTAGAAATCAAATCCTTTACATGGCTGGGATACAAGCATGTTCTTCCCACCTTTTTTGTCTGTTCATCATGTGCCCCATTTCCTGGATTAATGACTAATGGTTGTTGGGCTGTTATATCTTGAGGTGAGGGCTGCCTCAAAATCTAGTTATTTTATTATTCCTGCCTTTTTTTTTACTATAAGTGCCAGTATACTCTAAAGCTGACTAGCATCTCTAGCTGCCAGACTGACTACCTAAAATTCTTGAAAAGGAAGTGGCAACAGGCAGCTGAAGACCTGCATTGCTGGTATGAATGCTTGAGCCAGCCTAGTGTGAGTGTTTTGGTTCTGCACCTGACTGAGAGTTCTTACGTGGCCCTGCTCCATGTAATGTACTTTTGGGGAACACCAGAGGCTGTGTGCAGCTTAGAATGAATGCTGGCTGCTTTCTGGAGCTGTGCTTAACCACTAAGCTGTTAAACAGGTGACAAACTGAATTTAAATACTGTCTAGTTGCTTGATTCTAGACCATAATGGAGTCTTGGTAAGAAATGCCATCTTCCATATCTTTTGAGGCAGTTTTGAGCATGCACAGATGAATAAGCCGGATAAGCCAACCTGGTTATTTTAACCACCTTCAGAATTAGTCTGCTGGGAAAAGGAGTTGCTGGAACTTGATTTGGGGTTCACATTTGAGTTTAGGCAAAATAATCAGGCCTTTGCTGCCAAGGCAGCAAAGAGTCATCCTAAACTTTTTTTCTTGGTAACTTCTCAAACATTTCTAAATCCAAAGATTTTACTTTCTCCTACTACACACTGAGAAAGTAAAAGAGCAGTGCAAGGGCCACCCCACAGTTTTGAGAAAGCTGCATTGTCTCCTACAGTCTTCAAACAACTGTGTAAACACAGTAAAAGAATACCAATATTATTGTTCTGAAATCCTTGGAATATTATGCAAAGTCTTCTTAATTTAGGAAAAAATATTTATAACTCTGTGAAGGTGTACTGTAACAAGTGTTTCAAAAATCTGGAAACATTGGTCAATATCCTCAGCCTGATGTTAAGGCTGCTCTGCTCTATTTTCTTTAGAAAGTCATGTGCCTCACATGTCTGGCAAATGGAGACATTGTTTTATGTGCTAAATTCTTGTACAGTTTTTTAAGCAGCAGGGATCTTTGGATGTCAGAATGGTCTATAAGCATAAGAGTTCTTCACTAAGGGCACTGGCATTATTCCAGCCATCTGTTCTAGAATAAATTCCATCCAGTATCAGTTTGTAAAATCAGTATGCTTTTTGCCGTTTGGGTTATGTTTGACTGAATATTTTATTGAAAAGTGCACATCACTAAGTATTGGTCAAAATAACCCAAGCTGCCATTCTTCTCAGCAAAGCTTGGTTTTATTCAGGTTTTGTGTTGGAATAAATGTAAAATGAAGTTTAAGACTGAACCTTTACAGTATCAAGAATGTATTTTGATTTTGTTACTGAGGAGGTAAGAGGAGGGAAAGCGCAAAACAAGAAATCTAAGAGCAATTTAATAATCCCAATTGTTTAGAACAAGCTCATTCAAATGACAGAGCATCTTTTAAAGTATATAAATTAACATTGCACATGAAATTTTGAATTCTCTTTGAGGTGCATATCTTGTCTTGATTGGCTAAATATTGCTTCCTGCCTGCTTGGAGGCACTAATTCAGCAATACTCAATCAGTGCACCTTCATATGCACCTTTCAGTGCCAGTATGACTCAGAACCACCACAGCATAATCTTGTCTTTTCCTCAGGTCATTGCTGGAAGCCCTGGGAAGGAAGATACAGAGTCCTTTTGAAGACTCTGTGTTGACATTAGTACCTGGACTTATTGCTAGGCAATCAGAAGTTCATAAAGGGCAGAACAAGGATCAAGGCTATTGTGACAGTGATGGTTTAAGGACAGTGATTTAGTTGGTCTGCCCATCACTACAGTTGGTCAGGTTTAATGTCTATATATCAATCCTTTTTCTTCAGGTCAGAGAAGTCGTATTGAAACCGAGGTAGCAATGTGTCACGAAGAAATCTGTGCTGTAAATGTCAATGCAGCAGTGGTTTCAAGGATGTTTCAATTAATCTTCTGTGCTTGCTAAAGGTGTGCGTTAGGCCTGCTTTAGAAAACTCTGAGATGGACATGTTTTGGTTACCCTTTTTCAACCCTATGAAGTTAAAAAAAAAAAAAAAAAGAAGAAGAGAGAGAGAGAGATATTTTGTGGATTGAAAAGCAATTTCTGAAATGCTTGGATGAGGGCTTACGAAAGATTCATTGACAGCAAAGTATAATTACATAACGAACTTATTACAACAAAGATTATTAGAAAGTTGCCATTTTTACATAATACAAAGTGCATACAAAAGAAAAACACAATCCTGTATATGTTGATCTCAGGAAGAATTCAGAATTGAAAACTGTTTTCATGCTGTGTCACTCCAAGGTATTAATACTTTTTTTACTGTAAGATGTTTTCTTTCCCAGTGAAGGGGAAAAAAAGTCACAAAATCTCTTGCCTTCACAAGAAGAGCAAGACAACAGACTTCTTGTTGTTCCTATTTCAGATGTTAGGTTGATTTTTTGATCCATTTTTAGGAATAGCAGAGACAATAATATCTGCTGTATGAGAATTACAATTACAATTATCCTCACTCATGTGGTTCTGCAAGTTGTTAGAGTGATCTGTATCAAGAAAAGTAAACTGTAAAACCCATTCAGTGAATTTTTTTCTAAAAGGACAATTTCAAATCCAGAAACTTCAGTCTGTCAAGAAAAGTACCGCAAAATTGTCTAATTGTTGTGCCACAGATTGCTTTTTATCTTTCATCAGTTTGTGAGCTTGCTTTTTCTTTTGCTTTGTAAAGTAACATTTTCAATCTCTTCTTGTCTTTTCTCCTTGAAGAATTATACTCATCTACTGTTTGACCTTTTGCCAAAGAGCTTTGTAGTCCATAAACCCTTTCCTCTCCTCCCTACTTTCTCCAGAGTGATAGATGTCTGGGAAATGTATTGCTTCCTTCCCAAGCTCTCAGGACTAATCCAGTCAGAGACCCCCACTCCTTACTAAGACATAGGGAATGTGCTGCAGGCATTTAAAGTGGAACGTGCCTCATCCTATTGACAGTTTCTTGGTTTGGCATGTGGGAATGATCATTGATTTATCTCAAAGTTCTGCCTCTGGCACTGGCTTATAACACACAGTGCCAAAAAAGACATCATACACATGGCACCTGAACAATTGGGTTATTCTGAGTGAAGTAGGATAAATTGATTCTTTCAACTTGATTGTGAATAGTTTTTTAAATTATTTTTTTAACTGGTGCACCTATGACTGCAGCATGTCTGAGAGCCCATCTGGATTTCCTTTGTCTGAGGTAAAAAAGATGAAGAGCTGGTGTTATGTGGTAACAGGGTATTGTGGAGAAAGCCAGATACACAACAGGGGATAGATTCCAACAGAACCTGTCCTCCATGCAAGGTGCAGGGACTGCAGCATCCTTGATAGAGTACTTTGCAATCATAGTATTGGCATACTATAAAAATAGTTTGCAATCATAGTATTGGCATAAAAAGCACTTTTGGCCAATTACATTAGAAGGATCTAGTATGTTGAAATTAGTAACAGTAGGGAAGTTTAAAAAAAGGAGGCATTCAGATTCTTCTTTCTTTTTGTTTAAAGATACAGGGCTTTATCTGTAATAAAATATCTGACCAGAAAAAAAATGCTGTTAGCTGTGTGTATTTGAAAACATTTCATGATTTCATACAGCTGCATTTAAAAATATATTCAAAACCAGACTAATAATTTGTGAGCATAGATTGGAGTAATCACTTATGGATTTTTCTGATTACAAATTGAAGGTTTTATGTTTACATACAAGTCAGGTTTTGATTTTGGCTTTTTTTCCTGTTATTTAGTCTTGTCATTTGGGCCTTTAGGAAATAGCATGGCACCATGTTTCCAAATGTCAGAGCCAGAGGTATTTTATTTAAGTTGGAGATTTTTGTTTTGTTTTTTCTGGGGGTGGGGAGAGATGGGCTTAGGACTTAACTAATTAAAAGTGATTTGTTTTCATGATCTGGATGAAGTGTTTTCGCCAGATGCCTAACACACCTCTGAGATCCGGGCAGAAATTTGTCACATCAACCAGGAAATCCTTATCAAAACACAGCTTGGATCTCTGGTGGCACTGAGTGTATCGTTTGATAAGTGAGTCCTATTTTCTTGTCTGCACACCAGTCCTTTGTAGCAAAGGGCATTTATTAAGGAAACAGATGGGGAAACATCAGTTATCTTTTGTGCCTTCTGTTTTCTATAAAGGCCAGCAAGACAAGGCAAGCTCAACCAAAATAATTGAAGGCTTCATAGTATAAGTCAGGTAAGTCAGGGTAGAACAGATTCACTATAGCTCCAGCCCTATAGTTCCTGATTTTAAAAACATGTTTGTCATGCAGCTTGGTAAAACAGGTCAAATTTTGAAAAGCCACAGAAATTATCTTTCAAAGATATTTTGATCAATGATATTACTTTTACTAATACAAGCTGTTGTGCTATGTATACATGTAATTGGTATAAACCATTTCTGAACAAAGATTTTTTGAAATTTGAGAGCTGCAAAGGTGCTGAACCACCAGCTGCAGTTTTTATGGACTTTTGCAGTAATAGTGAACCATTATAAAAATCCTAAGATATCTTTAATCAGAATCATAGATATTAAGAGCAGTAATTTTTGTCCTGGTTTTAAGTTTGTCACAGCCATGTGGTGGGCTGACCTTGGCCAGCTGCCGTGTGCTCACCCTGTTATTCTTACTCCCCTTCCTCAACAGAACTGGGGCAAAAAAATGAGATGAAAAAGCTCAATGGCCAAGATAATGGCAAGGAGATCATTCACCAATTATTGTCAAAGAGAAACCAGATGTAATTCAGGGGAAAAAAATATCTAAATTTATTGCCAATTAAAGTGGATTTGGATGGTGGGAAACAAAAACTTTACCCTCTGCCTGGATTTTTTTCCCAGTCTCAATTTCATTCTCTCATTCCCAACTACTCTACTTCCCCACCCTGACTGGTGCATGGTGATGGGGAATAGGGGGTTAGGATCAGCCCATGACAGATCCTCTCCCCTCTCCTGCCTTGTGCTGTTTGCCTGGCCTCTCCAGGGACTGCAGGGAACTCTGTGCGGGCACATGGAACACCTCCTCCTCCCCACCTCCATCTTGGGCCTCACAGGGCTGTTTCTCACTCCTTTTTCCCCTCATTAATTGCTCATGGTCTGTGTCCTGCCCATCCCTACACTCACTTCCCCAAAGCACTGCTATCGTGTCTGGGGGGCTCAGCCCTGCCCTAGGATGGGTGAGTGGGAGCCCACTTAAGCTGGCCAAGTCTGGCACAGGGCAGGTCCCCAGCACAGGTTTATAAGTAAAATGTGCATTAATTAACTCTACTAGAATGAAAACAGTATAAGTTATAGACAATTTCTTTAATCTGATTTTTTGTCATAGTTAAGCTTCATACTTCTCGTAACTGTGAGGCTTTTAAATTTGTTCACTAATAGGATATTTCTTAATTTATAGTGGTAAGTTAAATAAATTAAAAGGTAATCACCAAAACCTGAGGAATTTCTCATAAAAATTCTCCTGAAGAAAGTATATAGAGAGTAAATAGTACCAGTTTAATGTGATTTCTGGTTTTTGTGACAATGTCTGGTTTTGCAACAATGAGATTACAATAGTTTAATCTGATTTTGTGATGGAATGCTGCCCTAGCAGTATTGCAGAGTCACACAAACTTGTGTTAGGCAATATCTCATAAAACACACTCTGGAAGGACAGCATGGGTTTCCTCAACTTTACATAGTTTTGCCAGAGAAAGACAGAACGAGGAGCACAGTGACATGGTGGAACAGTACAAGTTGAGAAAAATATTGAAAATTAAAAATATCATGTTAACATATACAATAAGATCATAAATCTCTCTGTGTCTTAACACTTTCTCAACTATTCATGAAAAAAAAAGTGATTTTTTTTTTTTACTACAGTGTAATGTATTGTTTCATATTATTTTGATTCTGTTGAGAAATCTGATGATGTTATCCCTCAGACAATACTAACAGCTTGCCTGTTGTGGTAGTCATAATATCTAGATACAAGTGGAATTATATTTCCCATTGCCTAGATTAATGAACCGAATGGGTAAAAAAACCACAGTCATAAGCACAGATTTGTAAGCCCATATTATACGCGTACATAAGTCACTTTGTTTGCAAATGCTGTGTCAGCCTGGTTCAGCTTAAATCATGTTTGCTGCCTTTAAATAGCAGGAAAAGAAGTTTGATTCCCTACCTTAGTACTTTCAGTGTCCAGACTTGTGTTGTTATTAATCATTACCTGTCTGCCATTGACATCACTGCTGCTTTCCAAGGCAATGAAATTGTTGTATTATTGCCACAATAGTGCAGTTTTTCTATAGACTTTTGATACCAACTGTTACTGTTAAAGACGTTTTCTGTTATCTTTAGTCACTCCTGTTTGTGGATTCACAAGAAGAAAGAGCTGTAATTGTGATTTGGAAGTCTCTTAAAATAACCTTTTTTATCTTAATCTTTCTGTTCTTTTAAGAAGATATGTATTTTGTAGCATAACAAAATGTAATTTTACAAAGCCAGGGAGTCTGGAACTCTTAGCTACCTGCATCTCAAGGAAACTGTGCAAAGTCCTAGGAAACTCCCTTATCCAACCAACTTATGAGTTCCTGTTTATTCATGTTCTCTGGCCCAAAGCAAATGGATTGCTAGTTTAGGTATGAAAAGCTTCAAGTTTAAGATTAGTTTGTATAGAAAGACTTAAAAGGATGGTTATCTGCAGTGTCTTGTGTGCCTTGCCCCCAACTCATTATTTCAGTTATGTCTGCCCTTTTCAAAGCAGAACTTGAATTTCTTTTGTTTAGGGGCAACTGTTCATCAGTAACCAAAATTGCCGCACTTTCTCACTAGTGCCAAATTCACCTTCCTTTTTATAACTTAATAAGGTGTAGCTTTTTTACTGGCCAACATTCGGTGGTTAGTGAGTGGTTCATGAAGCATGCAGTGGAGTTTTCCATCTGCCATTCATTTCTTCCTATCCAGACTTGATAGAGTATATATTTGCTCTTCAAAATACTGCACTTTAAGCTTGCAAAAGACTTTTCTGTCTTGTGCTCCAGCTTGCATGATGTGGCACTAATCTGCCATATCTGAGAGATATTTTTTTTCATTTCAAAATACACTGACTGGTTTGTTCTTATTACAGTGTCAGTATTGAGTGGGGATGTTCCCTGTAGCAGCTACCAGATGTGTCACCTCCTGGTGCCATGCTAGCTATGCTGATATGAAGGGGCTCATTAAAATAAGGAATTGTTCATATTTTGTATGCTTTTAAAGCTTCAGGAACACCATCAATTTATTGTTAATGTACCTGACAGTCTTGTATTTTTCATGACATACATTATTACAGCCCTATAATAATATTAGAAACAGATGTTTATTATAAATGGGTAGATGGGTGTCTTCAGGTTCTTGATAACAAAAGAAAAGTGCCACTTAACAGTTGTCTTCAGTGCAAGCAGAGACTGCATACTTCACTGTCAGGTCCATACTGGTGTATTCAGCTGGGTGATTTTTGGTAGATCTGTAGCCTAATTGTTCTTCAAGTCCTTATTTTAAAAAGTAAGATAGTGGTGTTTTATGTCCTTTAACAAGAGTCTTCAGATAAAAGGCACAGTTGCAGAATTCAAAATTTATTTAATTATATATGTAGGCTTGCTAACGACCACAGAGGATGTGAACAATTGAAGAGGAATAGCTGAAATAGCTATTAATAGAAATAGCTGAAGTAGGATCAGCTGAAATACCTATCCCAGGATAGACAAGAGTTATCCATCACAAAGAATTACTAAATCCAGTCTTGAGGTAGATTTCTTGTAGTCTCATTTTATCCACAAATAAAATGAGTTGTTCCTTACTTTGCCCTCCCTCTTTGCCCCCCTGTATATTGGTGTGTAAGTAAATGGAGCCTTCTACATTACTCAAAAGTTTTGAAATAGTGCTGTTCAATATCATGGCTATATATGCGTGCAATAAGCTGAAAATGAAAACAAATGGATGAGTATTTGTAAATAAAGGAAGTGATTTCATTTTGTACTCTCCTAATTCTTGGTCTTTCCCATTAGCCACTAGAGAGCAGCTTTCTACAGGACCTGAAAGAGATGACTGTCCTGCAGAGTTCCTGAAATGTAAATAGGGAATGTCTCCAAAGTGATCATGTTTGAAAGTAATTTTATAAATAAGTTCAGGCAGTATGATTGTAGATCTTATTGAGTTTTTTCCTGACCCAATTTAAATCTCAACTCTTCAGACTTCATGTGTCTGAAGGCATAATGTTCTGTGACTTAAGCATAAGTATACATATTCTCATAGGCCATCAATGGGCATAATTTTAATAAAGTTTGTGATTTTGCAGTCATGTCATTGCAGTTTAAATTGGAAAAAAAAAAAAAAAACCACGAACCAACCAAAAAAAAAAAATCCAATCAAACTTGTAAGCTGTTTCAAATGGAAAATAAAAAAGCCATATTAGATGAGAACAAAAGATCACCTAAGGACAGAAATCTACCTCAAGCTGCAGCCAGTTGCAGTTGCCTAGTGAACAGTGCAGGACCTGTAGAGCATGGTCATTCCTTCAATTTACCCTCTCAGCTTTCAGCAGTTGGTAATTATGAGACTTCTTCAACCAAAGGCTGTAGCAAGACCATAATTTTTATCTGCTATCAATAGACTAATTTTCCATGAAATTATTTGCATTTTTTTCTGTCTAAAACACAAAAACCTGTGGAAATATATTTCCCAGGTTCATTATTAACCCTGTAAAAATATATTTCTTTTTTCTTTTCAGTTTTTCTCACTTCATTGCAGCCAACTGCCCCTATGGCTAGTGCTAGAAAAAGTAATAAAACTTGCTCCTTACCTATTTACTCTATATAATCCTTGATTTTAAAGAGTTTTACATATTCCCCTACAGCTCTCTCTTTTCTGACTTTAAGAGTCCTAATTGGTTTTGTCTGTCCTCATTAGAAATCATCCACTATTCTGATAATCCCTGTTATATTTATTTTCCATATTTACTGTATCTACTGTTGCAAGTGAGGTGCTCTCTTCGATAGTGCAGTTTTCTGTTTCATTGCCCACTATTTCTTAATGATTTTTAAAATTTGGGGTTTGTCCATCATCAGGTTGTCATTTTATGCTTATTTTCTGGAATAATTTTATGATTTCTTGAATAGTGATAGTTAATTTAGAATCATCCACTGTGTACGGTAAATATTCTTTCCTGTGGAGGTACATAATTTTGCATTTACCAGGACTTTATTTCATCTATCATTTTGATGCCTACTCATTCACTGTTGTAATATGCTTTCCAACAATATTCTGGCAATTTTACTATTGTCTACCCTGCAGATTTGGATAGACATAAAGTTTCTGCACTTTCCCACATAACTTCCTATTAAAACATACTTCCTTCAAGTGTTCAGTATTGCTGAAGCTTTATGAAAGAAGTTATACTGGGAAGGCTCAGTCACTGATTCTTAACATCTTTTAGCAAAAATAGTATTAATTCTCCCATAACAAATTTCATTAATCAATTTTTTCCCCCAATCTAACCTATATTCTTCCACATAGGAAGAGAAGAAACTGGTCAAATAGTATTTGAGCAAATTTATACTCTGTCACACTGATTGTTGACAAGGCATTTCTTGGTCTCACCTCTGACTCCTGGCATACTTTTACAAGAGTGGAAGAGAATATCCAATGTATATAAATGCTGAAAGTTAATACTCGCCTTTGAACAGCTTTTGCCTTACAGATTAACCAAAATAAAATATTCACAGTTATTTAGCTAAGATAAGAACTTAATTATTAGAAACTCAATGAAATCTACAGTTCCACATGGCTCCATTTTAACATCAGGATTTAAATACTGCCTAATAGAGTTACCTTGAAGCAAAAAAGATTTTGTCTGAATCCTGTAGGGAATTTGTGGCAGTCCCTGGAACAGCACAGATCCCAGTAGTCTATTCCTGGACTATCACATGTATTGATTAATTTAGTAATAATTATGGTTCTTTTAGATTAAATGGATGGATCATATTCATTTTTTCTTGCTTAGACACCTGCACTAAGTCAGAATGGATTTGCCTCTGGAGGCCTACAGTGACACACACTTTAATTTAGTATACCAGAAATTTGGTGGAGATTCAATAACTAAAATGTGGATAGAAGATAGAGTACTGCATTAGGTAGATTGGACCTCACCTCTGCTTTCTAAATAGAAGGTATGGTTGGAGTGGGCCAGTGGCTTCTTTTCTGAGATAGTATCCTTAAAAGAGGAAGGTCTATTAGCTTAGTTCAAAGGGTTTTACAGCCATGTGGGGGGTGAAACCTGCTAGGCAGGGGATGAAGGAAGAGACTTGCAGTTTAGCAGCACTCCCCGCAGCAGGGAACACAGTTCAATCTAGAGGACAGCAGCTAGGCAGGAATAAATGGTTCTTACCTGAGCTTCCCATAAAGCAAGGACATGAGCATCCCTAAAAATATTATTGGTGCTGACAACCATTGTCAGTTCTCCGCAGAAATCTAAGAAATCTTTGAATAGTTTACCAGAGTAAAAAGTTGTCTTTTACCCTTAAGTTTTATTTTTCACTATAATTTACTTTGTATAGTGAGATATGTTACTGGAAAATTTGATGACTCCTGTTTTTACCTCCTATATTCTCAGATGTGCACAAGTTTTATCTATTTCTTCTTCTCTCCAATGTAGACTTGCCTGTCAATATCAGGGTGTCTTGAATGGACATTGATCCCTTCTTTCCTTGGCTGAGGTAACGGAGCAGTAGGGGTGAAAGAGGTTGATTCTGCTTCAGTTACTTTTTCCTGCTTAGAAGGAAGGCGGCTCTGGCTAACCCAAGTTCCTTTTCCACAGAACTGCATTGTTTGCCAGGGACAGCAGTTTCCCGTATCTTCACTGTAAATGGAATTCCAATCAGAATGTCATCAGGCTAGAGGCAAACCACTGGGTAAACCACTACCACAGTCAAAGCAGTGCCATGCAGCATAAAGCAGGAACCAGCTGGTGCTGCATTCATTGCATAAAGGTGTGCTGTTGCCTTAACAGAGAAGCAGCAAGCACAATATTATCAGATTATCTTTTCCTTGAGTTAAAAATACTCTCTCTCCAGAGAGGTCAGCTACACCATTAAGAAGCGCTCAGGCATTTGGTGTTATGTGAATGTTATTTTTTTTCCTATTTTTCCATTAATAATAGGAATTTGCTTTGGAAAAGATGCTGTAGTTGCCCTCAAATAATTGTATTAAAATCTGCTGTCTAGCAGGGATTAGAAAGTCATAGACATGCATCATTTAAAACATTGACTAATAAGTTTATAGGAAGAAAGGTTAACTGTCAGATTTTTTACAATTTTGTGTAAGGTATCATGCGATATGAAATTAAAGTGAACACTGTTAGCGTTCCCCTCCTAGTGTAACATACAATTAAAAATTGGTCAAAATCAATTATAAACACCTCTTTTTTTTTGACAGGTCATGACTAGATAGAAGATTGGGGTTTTTTGTAAATTCAAGGCAGTAATTTACTGTCAAGCAAGGGAATTTAAAAGGCTAGATTTAAGTAGCTAACCCAAAATTGTCAGGTTCAGTTTTGCTTCTGGGATTTGCTATTGTTGTTTTGGGTTTTTTGGGTTTTGTTGGTTTGGGTTTTGTTTTTTGGTTTTTTTTTTTTGTTTTGTTTTGTTTTGGGTTTTTTTTTTTTTTTTTTTTTTTTTTTGTTTTTTTTGGTTTTTTTTTTTTTTTTTTTGATTGAATCTGTAGAAAGCTCTGGCTCAGGCAATGTAATTTGCCTTTCATAGTCTATCACAAGGCTCATGATTATTTCTTACAACAGAATATTCAGTGCAACAAATTAGTAGATTCTGCTGTGTTGGTTGGGCTGCATTCCAATTCCTGCCTTAGTGATGTTGGCTGCCTTCAGCACTGCCAGCACAATAATTATTGCTGTGTTTTCTAGACCTCATGAAACCAGCAAGGTGATCACCCCCTTGGAACAGCTGGGGATATGAGGTATAAAAAAGTGGGAAGAAATTGCTGCAACTCTGTGCTATCTTGCCAGCAAGTGCCACTTGAATGATGACAGCTATTGGCAGGGATAGGCCTCTGCTGGGGGAGAGCTTGCAGCAGTGCTAGATTATAGCTTTTGCTGCTTCCGAGAGGAACTGCTGTGGGCACTGAATTAAAGAAAGCAAATTGCGAGGTGGGGAAAACAAAGATTCAAAGGCAAATGCAGAAGGGTGGAGGATAAAATCTGACAAGGAGCCAATTTTTGATTTACTGTATGTGATTGGCTCTCCTTATGAAGAAAAAACCTGCCACAAGCACTGTCATGTCAGCTATGCAGGTTTGTTAGGCAGCCTTCCTCACAATGTTAAGGTACCAACTGGTGTCAACAAATAGATGCTATTCTTCTTTCAATACAGAGAAGTATAATATTTTTCATCAGGTTTTTACCATATGAAGAAGAGAAGGAAAGTTTTAAAAGCCTTATTTTAGTTATTTAACAATATTTTCATCATTAACATGTTTTCTGGCAATGTGCCGCTGTGCTTGAGTGCACAGTTTGAGTAAGCAAATGAGTTTAATACAGGACACAACACTAGCCTTCAGTACACGGAATAAACACCCAGTAAAAATCTGACTTTAGTCTCACATTAGTTGATGTAAGTAATTCTCAGATAAATGTTTTTGGCTGCTTTGACTGTTTTGGACCTCCCTTTCTTCTGAAACTTTTAATTTTATTCCAAATACATTTTTTCTGGACAATCTACTTGCATGGAAGTGTATATTTTTTACACCACTCTCATCACTACTAACATAACAGCTAGTAGCTCTATATAATATATCAAGCATTCATCTTGTGTGTTTATACTTTTGTCAGAGCTTTGCATCTATCCTTTTCCATGTCCCTCACATTTTAATTTCTCTGTATAACAGACTAGAAGGAGAGCTTTGCTTCTCTCCAAGTTGGAATTTTGTTAGATTTTTCCCTTTTTCTGCATTTGTTAGTTTTTAAGTTGATAAAACTTGGATGCAAATAGACAGTATTTCAGAAAGAATGTCTTAAGAGAAGGAAATATTTGTATCCATACATTAATTGGCTACTAAAAAGGAGTTCAGCACACCTAATTAGTACATTACTCATTACAGACTAGCTTTATATTAATTTCATTTGTAATAGGGGCTAGGGAAAAGGACTGATCGGACTGCTTCTTAATTTTATTGAAATGTTAATGTTGGAAAAAGCTAGAGAATGAGACTATCATCTGTACTGTTTACTTATATTACAGAGGCTGTTTTTCCAGGGGCAGCTGATAGGTTTTGTATTTTTTCAAAACAGAAAGCTTAGGGTCCCACTCATTAAAACATATTTTGACATAAAATCAGGAAAAACCCACCTCTTTGTGTTTTCCTTGAAAGATTCAATGGGAGCAGTGTCTGACTGAGTCACTCTAGCTGTCCATGGGAGCTGGATGACCTGGAGTTTTCCTATAATGACAATGACAGCACAGAGTGCTTCATGTGCTGCCTTTTTCCCCCTTATAATTGTGTTCCAAAAAGATTGAATAAAAATGATTAAATATTGAAATATCATGCAAATTAGCCAGTTCAAATCAAAAATTCTTGAGTTGAATTAAGTATTGAACTAGCCTATGAGAATACCACATTTTCTTTATCAGCAAAAAAAAAAAAAAAAAACCAAAAAATCCAAAAACCTTGATGCTTTGGATTGAAATGTATGTTCGTAGAACTGTGTTGTAGACAATAATCAGTGTTCCCCAGCTGCCATTGAATTTAAAGGTGTTGGACCTGGGAATTGGGACACTGAACATCTGGAAGATGAGATCTGAGACCTTGTGCTTCTCCCTTGGACTCAGTGTAGAGACCAAATGACAAGTCTGACTCTAAGGCAGCCATGTTGCAGAGAAAATGCCTTCATTCCTTCCACAGTACTTGAAGTTCTCTAAGGATGGATGGCTTTAAACTCAGATAGTAGGCAAAGTTCATCAGGTAGAAACTTTTCTGTCTATAACTGATGTCAGTTATCTTCCTTCCGTAAAGTGATCTGCATAGTTTAAATATCTGTTTTCAGGTGATGCCAAGGCATGAAAATGTAGCAGGTGCTTCAAGTAATCTGTGTAGTAACAATGATTACTCCAGTAGAAGCATCTTAAGGGAGAGATTTCTGTAAGAACAGTAAAGTCAGCATTCTGCTTATCCTTGTTTAGTTGTGGAATGAGAGATTACAAAGGAGCCCTCTGTGTCTTACAGTTCTGACATGGACTACCTGACATTCTCTCATCGTGTCATTCTCTCTCTTGCTTTGTGGACACTTATATGCCTGAATACAAATAAAACCAACAGGACACAACAACTGGTGACTCTAGATTGGCTATTTTCACTTGATTTTCACTCTGATACTAAATGCCTGGTTTTTATTATTATGATGAGACTCAGACCTGATGAGATAATGAGTGATCCCTGCCAACTCCACTCAAAATAATTTGGCTAATGAGGTTTCTTACAGGTGTGCCTTTCCTGCTGAGAACTAGAGACTCATTTTTTGCTGTTTTTATAGGGTAATTTTTTTTTCAGGTATTAAGCCAGAGTATGTTCTGGACTGAGAATCATACACAGAAGATAGGTTCACTATCTGAACATACCTGAGATACTTCCTTCTGTAAATTCTATTACAGCATTATCACATCATTCTTGAGTGTACAAATGTAATATAGCATAATATGAACCAGTGTATAGAAACTAGTTGTATTTTTTTTTAAAGAAACCACGACCTATTTTATTGATAAATATCTCTTTAAGGACAGAAACAATTTGAAAGTATTTGATCAGGCTAATCTTTGTAAATGGTCTCTTCATGCTTGATTTTGTCTTCAGGCTTTACTGCAGGCCAATTCAGATTTTTCAATTGTAAATTAATATTAAATCTTAATTCAAAAGCATTTTTACATTTAGAATTGATTCAGGCTTTCTCAGCAGTGTCAGTAAAATTTAATTTTGCCACCTTAAAGCAAAGTGTGGGTGCCAGTGCTTCAATGTTCTTGCTAGAAGGATGTGAACAGGGAAGAGAGAGTGAAAGATTAAGAGAGAGAGAGATAGAGGGATAAATAAGGGTCAGCGAAAGAGATGGAAGGAAACTCATATGTTGACAGTGTTTAATTCCCACTGGTGGTCACTAACCCATCTGTCATGATCCCTCCTTTGGCCACAGTCACAGCTAGCCTTCTTGTTACACCCCCTTGCTGGGATTTGGCAGCTGAGTTTTTTGTGCTACAACATTATCTTGGTTTTAAGCTAAAACAGAACCTCATAACTTGACCCAATTTATCAGTTTGAGAGCAAACCATTTTTATGCACCTCTCCCTGTGTTTGGTGGCATGCAAATATGTCATATTAAATAATTCACAAATTTTTGTTACAAGTGTTCGTGAACAGGAAATGAAATATGCTACAGGGATTAAAACTTTTAGCACGTGTTGCTAAAGTTCATCCTGTAGCTGAACTACTAACTTCTTGATAGTCTCATGGGTAGAAGAGTTTTACATGAGATGGATTGTTAAAGTTTTCTTTCAGACACAGAAAAGAATGTGTTCTGGCACATCCCTAAGTCTTGCTACTGGTGGCCAGCCAGAAACAAGAAACTCTGTTGTCTGAAGGCATACACATATGCACACACCCACAAAATTTGCTGTACCCTGATTTTAATATTTGTGATCTAAACTGTGTCATGAACTTAAGGCTCTAACCCATCTAAGTCATTGGGAGTAAGTGTGCAATTGTATACAAAACCTAGAAACAAGTAAATTATCTGAAATGCTCTGCTGGTTTCAAGAGTATTGAAATGTAACATGCCTCACAAATTCTGGATTTTTGTTGTTGTTTTAGGGATTAGTAGAAGTGAATTTGGTCTTGTGCAGTAAAAACTGTAGCCATTTGAGGTTCAATTATCTCTACAATGCTGTGTAGATACACCTCTCACTACTACATAACAGCAAACCTACTGTAGAAAACTTGTACTTTGCATTTTTTATTATTGCCGTGCTCAGTTAGGGAAGGCAGCAGCTGAGACTAAGAATGCTGTACCTGAGGAGAGGTTTGTTGTCCTTAGTAGGTCACAGCAGAAATCCATTTATACACAATATGATGCAGGAATGTGGTCCTACACAAGATTTTTAAAAACTATGATTAGCTTCTTATCAAGAGTGGTGAAGGCCTATTCCTTTTCTCAGCAACATCAAACGGATTAAGGATGGTGGCTTAGTATTATATATGTGATTCCTTTGAGGAACGAATGGACAAGTGGAAACTAATTCCTTCTTGATTTTAACTTGAATTACCTGTTCTTGCTATGGTTTTGATGGTTTGTATTAGATGTGCCAAGAACACCATCGTGTCTGCAGCTCTTCACAGTATTTCGTTTTAGTGTTGCCTTTTTTCTTCCTATCAAAAAAAAAATAAATTGTTTTTATCTCCCCTGCTGTCTTACAGTAAAGGACTTGACTCACATGCACATGCACACTTGCAGATGTGTATGTGCATTTCATATAGATTTGACTTTCAAAATATTAATCTGTTTTTCTGCTGGGTGACTGTGGAGAATTTTCTGAGTAACTGGGCCCTCTATCTCAGGATACTATCTGAAATTTTGATGAAAAATTAAATGAACCTCTCTAAGGAGTGGCACAAATAAATGCATTCTGCCTCAAAATGATGGAAGTGGTGGAGGAGTGTTAGCTGGGGATATTGTACTCATGCAGGCAGGCTTTAGCATTAGAAATGATTCATAACCTAGAGGCCCAAAAATACTACAAGTATTTACTTGACTCTTTTTAATTTTCTATGCCATAGAGCAGGAACTGAAAGTTTTTAAAAAATGTAAAAGCTAACATAAAAACAGAAGCAAATTATTAGATGGTGTGGGCATCTGATACAACACAGTTTTGCTGAGGGGACTTAATGAGTTAGTGATTAGAGCTTAATTTCTTTAGCTCATTCTTAGTGTGAGCCATTCAGTGGTATAAACCATGATTGTTTAATTCTCCTGCACTGTAATTTAAGCTAATACTCTTCTTTCTTTTGAGTTTGCTGGGGGCCTGTTACCACCATTCAGCCAGTTGTGTGACCCTGCTAAAGCCCTGGTGTGCTGAGTGCCTGTGTTCTGTGTTAGCTGTCCAAGGACCTTGGCTGGCAGGGGCTGTGCATATCCTTTTGTGTGTCTCTGCCTCTGTGAACTTTAATTTATATTAGTGCAAAGTTCAGATTCTGTATCATTGTAAAGTAGTCGTGGTTGAGTTTTTTCTCAAGGAGCTTTCTGAGCAAAGGCACTCAGTCATTTTCCATTTTGGAGTTTGTGTTATAAATCATCTTTTGACTGGTTTCTTCTTTGTGGTTCCTGTCTGAAATTCTAGTCCAATCATATATTTTAAGAATCATCTCCAAATGTTTTTCATTTTCCTCTGGAAATTCAATTCATAGATCCCTCAAGGTCAGTAACACTGTTAATCTATTAACAACCAGCCTCTGACAAGAATCTGAAAATAGTTTTTGAGCTATGCCTATTTGACTATATGGGTTCATTTTATTTTGCATTTATTTTTACAACAGTTTGCCGGAGCCTGGAATAAATAATGCAGCAGTAAAATAGTTCCCTTTAAATAAAGTCTTCTGTAATTTTATCAGTGTATACATCAAATAATCTGCCTAAGAAGACAGTGTGGTGTTTATTTTCTAACATTAGAACCTGACTGTCCATACCCTACATTCTGAGTTCGCTGAATTATTAGAGTGGAATTGAATTAAAACATCTTTTTTTTTTTTTCCAACCATATTATACTTTTTCATCCAAAGCATCCATTTTCCCTTTTCTCAATTTAAACTCTTTCCCAGAATCATAGAATCAAAGGATGATTCAGGTTGCAAGGGACCTTAAAGATTTTCTAGCTCCAACACCCCTATCAAGGACAGGGACACCTTGCCCACATTTCTCAAAGCCCCATCCAGCCTGGCCTTGAGCACCTCCAGAGACAGGAGTCCACACCTGCTCTGGGCAACCTGTTCCAATACCTTGCCACCCTCACAAGAAAGAGTTTCTTAGAGTTCCTAATATCTAATCTAAACCTACCCTTTCAGCTTAAAGTCATTTCTCCTTGTCATGTCAGTACATGCCCTTGTTAAAAGAATGCCTCTCCAGGTTTCTCATAAGCCCCTCTTTGCTGCTGGGAGGCTGCTATAAGGCTTCCCTGAAGCCTTCTCTTCTCCAGGCTGAAGAGCCAGCTCTCAGCCTGTCTTCATAGGAGAGGTGTTCCAGCCCTGTGACCACCTTAGTGGCCTTAGTGGACTTCTTCCAACCAGTCAACACCTTTCTTGTATTGAGGACCCCAGAGCTGGATGCCACACTCCAGCTGGAGTCTCACCAGAGCAGAGTAGAAGGACAGAATCCCTTCCTTCACCCTGCAGGCCACACTGGGTTTTGATGCAGCCTAGGATGGGGTTGGCTTTCTAGGCTGCAAGTGCACTTTGCCAGGTTGTGTTTTGCTTTTTGTCTACAAACAACCCCAAGTCTGTCTACCCAGCACTGCTGTCAATCCATTCTCTGCACAGCCTGGATTTGGGCTTGGAATTGCCCGAATCCAGGTGGAGGACCTTGTTGAACTGTATGAGGTTCACACAAATGGACATCTGAAGCCTGTCAAGGTCCCTCTGGATGACATCCTTTCCCTCCAGCGTGTCAACTGCACCACAAAGTTTGGTGTCATCAGCAAACTTGCTGAAGGTGTGTGAAACCGCACTGCCCCTGTCAATAACAAAAATGTTTAAAGTGCCAATACCAACCCATGAGGAGGAAGCAAGAAAATTCCTTGACTTTAAAGATATTTCTTTGTTAGTTCTTTCCTTTCTCTCTGTAGTATCCTTGAAACATCATTAAACATTTGATGCTAGCAGGTATGATTTAAGTGCAGTTGTTTAACCAAAAATTTTCAAGTAAAGGGATAAAATGCTTTCAAAATCAGATCTATATTTTCTCTTGCTATGTAAGGAAATCCCTTATGATTCTGACATCTGTGGAAAAGGAGAAAGCTACATAATACTGTTTTTAATAGTCTTTGTTACTACTTTGTCCTACTTTCCACTCTCCTCCTTTTAGAAACACAGACAGTGAGATTTTTTTAAAAAGTAACTCATGTAGATAGTCTTTATTATATTTATGTCTGTTTGGAGATAAGTTTTAGTTTCTCTTCACCTTCATCTCTTCAGGAAGTGAGAATAAAGATCTAGTTCTGTCCTGTAATTTCCATTTCATAAATCCACAACGCACCTTGCCATGTTAGTGTGATCTTCTAAGGAATAGTTGCATTTCCACAGCATTTCATCTGTGCATACCTGACCAGAGTGCTGCCATTTCACACATCCAGCAGCTCCTGCACACAGCTGATTCTTTGAAGTGACATGAGAAAACCTAATAGCAACTCTGCCTGTGGCAAATGAGAGGTAGATATACATGGACAGAAGTGGTGCAGACTCAACTTTTTCTTCTGTGTTTAGCCCATGCCTTGTGTGCCCTGCTGTCTGGTATTTACTCACCCCAAGTTCAACATGATCACAAAATCTGAGAGTGGTTGCTTGGTGCTGAAGGAATTGCTAGTAATGGGGAAAAATGAAAGAGTACATTGTGTATGAAAAGGAAAGATTCTCACAGAATAGCCATTTATCCAATGCATTCCATAAGCAAGTTTTGGTGGAACTGCATCTTTCACCAAGCAAACAAAACATGTTGATGCATGGTAGCACAGTTTCATTTTTGACTAGAAGTCATGTCAGGGATATGAGGATTTCTGCTTTTTATACAATTAACTAGCAAGCTGCAATTTTCCTCTGTAATTGGCATACTTAACTGGATGATCTCCTGCTGTTTGAATGATTTGCATCTTCCCATGTATTGTTTCTGCTTGCTGGATCTCTACTGTTACTAAACTAGAAGCAGTCTTGTGTACAGTCTATACTCTTTTTGCTACTGCCTTGCTATTCTCATTTACTCTTTGTTTGTCTGATGAAAATAAGAGCTCTGTGCTCAGAGGGAACATTTTCCCTTTGTTACCTGTTTAACAGCACTTAGGTGTAACAGGTCTTTTGTTGATACACCTAATTGACTTCACACTGACCTATGTAATACTGCTTCATGCCACATGTTGACCTTTTTTTAATGTAAATTACTGTGTCTGTAGTCAAGGAAATATTTCTTAATTATAAACTTAGAAGCATAGACAATCTGAGTTTTCATGCATTCTTAATACAGCTTAATCTTAGTTTTATTTCTTCTTTATTTCTTCATCCCATTGTCACCATTAGACATGTCTTGGGATTTTGGGAACTCTTCTGCGACTTTCCTCTGCTAAGAAGAGTTGTAGGATAGCACAAATAGTTCAGAAAGATTTTGGATAATGTAGGAACATAATTTCTTTCAATAAATATGTAAAATAAAATGGTAGTCAAAATACTAAGACTGGTTATAAGAAGGATGCATTGTGTGAAAGGAGTCATTGTTGAAAAGAGAAATTCAATGTTTGACATGAAACCTGAACACTCAAATTTGAAATTACATGGCTGGCAAACTTTCCCAGGATTATGATGGCAGTCTCCATCTCAAAGTTCAACAAGTGTCAGTACATAGCATATAATTAACAGCCTTTTTTACATTTGCAATGCTGATGTGAATGTAGGCTGTTTTTTAATGAAAAGTTTTCTTATTTAATTTCAAAAAGAAACTGTCCGTGTGATAGTGGACTGTGACATGAAAATTAAAAAATTTTTCCATAGCTGTACCATATAAAAGCAGTAGTTAATTACTTATTTAGTACTTGATCTCAAAAGGTGTTTTTTTTTCTACATTAACAGAGTGGCTGGCACATAAACCTAATTCAGTTCATACACAGCATGACATAAAATCAGTAAATAATCACCTGTTATTTAATGAAACTTAATCAAGAAACAACCACCTGCTCTTTTTTCTTTATCTTCCTCTGTTTCTCTTTCTCTTCCTCTCTTTCTCTTTCTCTTCCTTTCTCTTTCTCTTTCTCTTTCTCTTTCTCTTTCTCTTTCTCTTTCTCTTTCTCTTTCTCTTTCTTTCTCATGTGTGTGGTGTCTAAATTGCTGTTGTTTTAATTATTATTAATAATAATAATTTTATTTTTTAAATTTATTTTCATTATTTACATTTCATGAAGTTCATCTATTCACCATTCCAGTTAGTGAAATTGTTGGAATGCTGTCAAAGAAACTTCCTGATCTTTCTGTCTAAATTCACTTCACTATTACATTGCCTTCTAATATTAACATAGATATTATTTTTGTCAAAACATGTCATTCTACCTATAGGTTGGGCTACAGTGATGAATTTTTACATAATGTTAGAACACCAGTTAAGGGACACCTGCTGTTGGAATTGTGGAATGATTTCTACTGGTACTCTTAGGAAGGCAATTTTTTCTAATATCTGATCTGTCTGTTTGGAATGGTATTGCTTATAAACAGTAAACATCAGCCTGGGATAGTTTCTCAATTGATTTTTAATATTATTTATCTAGAGTCTTGGGGAAGTTTATACTTCAGCTGTTGTTTCTGACAATGGAAGAAAGTAAACTAGAACCATTATCAGTAGAACCAGGTCAAAAAGTTGTATGTATTTGGTTACAGGTAAAAGCCCACTGACAGAATAGCTGGGGTAGAGAGAAGAGATAAAAACCAAAATGCAGTGAAGTCGTGGAAGAGACAGGACCAGGCTAAAGGATGATGTTGTAAATGGAAACAATATAGCTGAGAAGATGTCATAAACCTATCACATCTTTTCAGCACTGATACCCTAAAACATTGTAATAAAAACACTGATAAAAGCACTGACACCCTAAAACATTTGCTGTTGTATATAAGAGTGATTTGTGTTTCTCCTCCTGCAAACATACCATTCTAGGTGAACAGTTTTGTATCTTGGTAGAATATAACTCTATAACCAGTGAGAAGTGGAGCTTTCATTGAAACTAGAAACATTTCAAACTCATTTTACTACTGACAAGTATTTTTTTAACTCAGAGCAATTGTCTTGGATGTGGGAAGGGGAAATACCTTTATATATATTTTCTGGTTTGTGCTAATCTATTTATGCTTTTGCTTTTTAATCATAGGTTTCTGTGCTCGAGAGGCAGATATTTGACTTCCTTGGTTATCAGTGGGCACCCATCCTCGCAAATTTTATACACATTATTATAGTCATACTTGGCTTATTTGGAACCATCCAGTATAGACCTCGTTACATAACAGGAGTGAGTATTTAATTTCATTTACTTCCTTTGATATGCATGTGATAAAACAAACAAACAAACAAACAGAAAAGCACTCCAAACTGCATCATTCTTAAAGCAAATATAAATCTTATCTTGGTTTAATTTTCTTCTGTAACATTTTTACGTTTACTTACTGTGCTTTTGGGACACCTGCAATAATCAACTGGTAACAGTCTCCAAAATTTAAAAGTCAATATGGTCATTAAGTGCATGACAATATGAACTTTCAAGTGGAGTCAGCTTAAGGAATTACAACACCTTCAGTATTAGGGGAATTTAGAGCTAGTCTAAATGTTAGCCATAACTTTCCTAGATACATTGGACTTCCCCAACAGAGGCGTGATTCATTATAGGTACTCATTATTGTTATTAACTTCTGTTGCTAGAGTGCTTATCTGTTATGTACATGCCTCCTAGAATTTATAATCCAACCTGAAAGTGAGATATGATGTTATGGTAAGAAATAATGGACTGAGGGCTCCAGTATGAAAATAAGGATTTGGACCTTAATTAATGTTTTTAATCCATTTCTTTTCTTATTCAGCTACACCTTATACACAGACTTAGTATGTCTGTACTCTCTGGCACAATGCAGTATTAATTAAATCCTCTTTTCTTACTCTGGGTTTGTGGGGTTTTTGCCATTTGTACTTCTACAAAGAAAGAATAACAGCAACTCTGAAAACCATCATTCAGAATACCTTTTGTTCCATTTTCATAACAATATTACTGTCAAAATTGACTATTAATTAATATAAAGCTTATATACATTTGAGAGACAGGAGTTGAAAAATTTGCCCATACACAACCATATTTTCATGTCAGATGAAAACTAGGGGATCTTAAAATGATAGAATGGTTTACATTGGAAGTAAGCTTAAAGATCACCTGGTTCCAGCCTGGCAGGGGCACCTTTCAGTAGACCAGATTGCTTTAAACTCCACTCCAACCTGCTCTTGAGCCCTTCTGGGGATGGGGCATCCACAGCTTCTCTGGGCAACATGTTCTAGTGTCTCACCAGCCCCAGAGTGAAGAAGATTTCCTAATATCTAATCTGAGCCTATTCTCAGTTTGCTCTTTCAGTTTAAAGCCTTTACCCCTTGTCTGTTAACTCCACTGAATCTGTACCCTCTTCTGCAAAGTCTCTCTCTTAATTGTTCCCTCATACACCAGCAGTCACTCAGAATATAGAAATATTTTGCTTTTACTCCTGTGCTACCATCCATATTGCATTACTGTGATGCCAGGAAAAATACATTAACATTTGTGTCCTTGTTTCTGTCTCTGTGATCTCCTGTAGGCAAAAAATTTGCATCCACATGTATGATGCCTTCATGCATGCACACAGTTTAATATATTTGAGAGAAAGAAAGACAGAGAAGGTCTTTTCACCAGGGCCTGTAGCGACAGAAAAAGGAACAATAGGATTAAACTGAAAGAGGGCAGGGTTAAATTGAACATAAGGAAGAAAATGTTTACAATGAGGCTGGCAAGACACTGAAACAGATCAGCCAGAGAATTTGTGTATGCCCCATCCTTGGAAGTGTTCAAGACCATGTTGGACAGGACTTTGAAAAATCTAATCTAGAGAAAAATATCCATGCCAATGGCAGGGGACTAAAGGATTTTAAAAGGTCCCTTACAAACTTATGCCTGGTCACATTAAGTCTGTGAGAAAAGGATAGATAATTAGTAGTACATTACTTAACATGTAACTGCTGATATACATGTGAAAAAAAACCAAAGAGGAAGAGGCAATTACCTTATGTCTGAGCTTCTTGCAGTGTCATCAGTCTGCAAAACCATTGGGCCCTAGAGAATACAGTTGAGTTAATCTACGTCTTTTTAAAGACTAAACGTGGTCAATTGCTGAACACACCTAATGGGATCTACTTAATGTCTTATATGACATGTAGCCCTGACTCTATCAATTCAGGTTTGGAATATTTCTGTTGTTAACTGAAATTTATTATCTTCCTTTTTTAAAAAAAGTATTCAAAGTAGTACATAAAAATGTGCAGCAGTTCATCTTCCATATGTACGTACCAGGATACTATCCAACAACTGTAATCATGGCATGGGAAATTGTAAAGCCTCTGAGCTACCTTTTTGAATTTTAAAGACAGTAAGACAGTCTCCATATGGTGAATGATTTGGCCAGGATTTTTGGTGAGAAAACATTTCAGAAGACTGTTTTGCTAAATCTTGTTAAGAGAACCAATTTTCAGATAAAACAGTTATTTATAATAAAAGGATTCTTATGCTTAACATTTTTAATAAGTGAGTTCTGGCATTAATACACCTTATTGACATAATTTGATTTATCTTCCAGATAATGGTTTTATTTATAATAAGAAAGTGTGTGTACACAAGCTCAGCACAGAAATTGTTAAAAAATATATCTTCACAGAATCCCATAATGGGTAAGGTTAAAGGGACCACAGTGGAATATCTAGTCCAACTTCCCTGCTCAAGCAGGGTCATCCTAAAACTCATGGCACAGGATGGCATCAAGATGGTTTTGAATATCTCCAGTGAGGGAGACTCTGCAACTTTTCTGAGCAACTTATTCTACTGTTCATTCATTACTGCACAGTAAACAAGTTTTCCTCTTATTTTACTTCTGCTTTCTTTATAACAGGGGAAAAAAATATGTGTAAAACCATTTAACAAAAAGGATGATGAAATTAAGTAGAATGGTCATTGTGCATTCTTGTCAGCCTGCAAGACACAAAATTTCAAAGTCTGTGAAGTCAGACTCCTACCTGAATCTGCTCTCTGTAAAAGGTTTTCTTAGGAAGTACTTTTCCATTCTGAGACAAACTGTACTTACTGTGTTGCAACTGAAATGTAGACATTTATTTATAGAAGGAGGCACACAGACATTACTTCTCTGCTCTACACAGCTTTTCAGAGCAAATGATAATTTGGGAACATAAGCAATAATTTTCTGCATAATCATTTTGAGCTAATGCCCAATAATATTATAAGTACAATTAAATAAATGACCTTGAACATTTTAGTAGTAGCTCTGTCTGGTGGCTGTCACAGGAGGCTGTGAATCAAGATTCTGATTTTGTTTCAGGCTGTGCTATTGGAAAGATGATTTGTTTGTTCAAGTTTGTTGAAGCACACATAATAATATTCTTCAGTTTCTTCCTTGATTCAGTAGTTTGGCATGGATAATAATGAATGGGAATATTTTTTTCTGTTGTTCTTAGAATCATAGAACCATAGAATGTGCTGAGTTGGAACAAACTTATCAGGATAATTGAGTTCAATTTCTGGCCCTGCACAAGGCACTCCAAGACTCACACCATGTGAGTGTGTGTGTCCATGTGTGTGCCTGAGAGCATTGTCCAAATTCTTCCTGAACTCAGACAGGCTGGTGCTGTGATCACTTCTCGGGGGAGCCTGTTCCAGTGCTCAACCACCCTGTGCGTGAAAAATCTTTTTCTGATATCCAGCCTGAACTTCTCCTGTCTCAGCTTTATGCCATTTCATTAAGTCCTGTCACAGGTCACCAGGGAGAAGAGGTCAGTGCCTATCTCTCCACTTCCCCTTGTGAGGATGCTGAAAACCAAAATGAGGTCTCCCCTCAGGTTCCTCTTTTCTAGGCTGAACAAACCAAGTGACCTCAGCCCCTCTTCATAAGGGGCTCTAGACTCTTCCCCATCCTTATATCACTCCTTTGGATGTTCTTTTATAACTCACTATCTCTTTTATGTTGTGCTGCCCAAAATTGCTCTTAGGGTTGAAGGTGAGGCCACCCCAGCACAGAGCAGAGCAGGACAATCCCCTCCTTTGCCTGGCTGCAATGCTGTCCCTGATGCTCACCAGGACACACTTGGCCGTCCTGGCTGCCAGGGCACTGCTGACCCATGCTCAACTTGCCACTGACCAGGACCCCCAGGTCCCTTTCCATGGGACTGCTCTCCAGACTCTTATACCCCAGTTTATAAAAACCAGGGTTACCCCATTCCAAGTGCTGAATCTGGCACTTATACTTGTTAAATTTCATATGGTGATGATTGCCCATCTCTCTAATTTGTCAAAGTCTCTCTGCAGGACCTCTCTGCCCTTGAGGGAGTTGATGGCTCCTCCCAGTTTGGTGTCCTTTCCAAACTTACTTAGTACTCCCTTGAGTCCTTCATCCAAGTCATAAATGAAGATATTGAAGAGCACAGAAGTGCATATGGAGCCCTATGGAACCCCACTAGTGACAGGACACTAGCCTGATGTCACCCCATTGACTATAATCCAGTGTGCCCAGCTCATGTTGCTTACCCATGACATAACACAGTTATCTAGCTGTGAACTGGACACTTTGTCCAGAACGTTGCTGTGGGAGACAGTATCAAAAACTTTGCTGAAGTCCAAAAAGAATACATTTCCTTGCATTTCTAGATCAACAAAAGGTGGGTTAGCCTGTTGTAGAAGGAAATCAGGTTTGATAAGCAGGATTTTCCCTTCATGAAGCCATGCTGACTGTGACTGATGACTGTGTTGTCCTCCAAGCATTTTTCAATATCTCCCAGAATAATATTTTTCCATTATTTTGGCAGACACTGAAGTGAGACTGATAGACACATAGTTTCCAGGGTCCTTCTTCTTGCCATTTTGAAAACTGGGACAATGTTAGCTAGCTTCCAGTCAGCTGGAAGTCAACCTCTCTGGATTCCCAATGCTACTCAGAAATCATCCAGAGAGGCTTTGCGGTGTCATCAGCTAGCTCTTTGAGGAATTTGGATTAATCTCGTCAGGCCACATAGATTTGTAGGGATCCAGCTGGAGCAGGATCAGGATCAGTTCAGGATCAATTGGGAGTTATTCATTCTCACTGGCATGGTCCTCCAGCTCAGGGGACTGAGACCTTTGTGGCCCATCCTCCATGTTGAAGACAGAGGGAATGAATGCATAAACACCCCTGTCTTTTCTCTGTCCCTTATGTGTTCATACCTATATATTCATCTCTGTATTTCAATGTGTTTAGTTAATGAATAAATTATTTCTATTACTCACATAGATTTCTGATAATTTTATTTTTAATGTAACAGAACAGTCAGCTATTATATCTACTACATTTCAGAGAAGACCAGCCCCTTAGACTTGTATTTCTGGCACAAATGGGCTTGAAAAAACAAATTCCTGCAACTATCACTAATTCCAGCAACAAAATTATTAAATTTTAGGATATTCTGTCACTCTGTTTACTAAAATCTTTGCTGAATGTGAGCTAGAAAGCAAATTGAACAAGACTGAAGTAAATCCACTTAAAACTGGAAATGGTACTTGTATGAAACATTTTTCATTATCCATGCTGTTCTCAGTATAAAAATTTTCAGGATTTCTTTTTTTCACTCAGGCAGAAAATAGTGTGATGCAAGGTGATTTATATTTTAGTACTTACAAACCAGATCAACCAGGAAGTGTGTGACCACAGTTATATTTCCATGTTAGTAAGAAAATCTGTGTAAGAATACTTAATTACTAATATGTCAGGACTAATCCAAATATACACCAATCCAATGGTAAAGTTAAAGCCAAACAAACAAGAGAGGTATCTCAGAGATAAGCAATGAAAGATGATGACAACAGAATAGTAATTTCCCCAGATTTCATAGAATTCCAGGAATTAAACTTCACATGTGCCTTAAACAGGGAGGACAGAACAGCTTTTTATTTGAGAGCTGCATGTGTATTAAGATGTTCTTACACTTGGGAAAGACAAGTGAAGGTTGTCATCCATTAGTTTCAAGTGGCTGCATCATGAGCACTACCATTACATTTTCAATTAGAAAAGATTCAGAAAACACAAATGATGCAAGACTGAGGAGGTGATAGCAACCCCACAAAGTGGCCATTATGGAAAGCTCTGCCTACATCTAAATAGAACAAATGCTCAGGTGAAATTTTAACAAAATAGTTCCTCAATGCTTACTCATTTTATTCTTAGGGCTGTTGATTAAAAATTAGGTATGTAAATGGTTTTTCTTCAATTGAAAGGGAACCAGATGATTTTTTAAAAACCAAATTATATCTAGTCATCCACTAACAGTGACTAAAATGTTAGTGGTTGTTCTGCCTCAGGGAATATCAAGAAACCAACACTTTTTGCTAATCCTCATCTTCATGAAAAACCAGTGAATGATAGAATCATTAAGACTGGAAATTACCTGTATTATCATTGAGTCCAACCATTAACCTAACATGGCCAAACCCACCACTGAACCATCTCCCTAAGCACCATATTTACATGTTTTCTTTGAACATTTTCAATAGAATATTGCTTTAGGATCACTATAAACTCTCAAATTAAAGAGGAGACAAAGCAAGGGAGAAACAGCACACTTGTATAGCTAGTTAGTAGAGATAGTTAACTGTAATAAACATTTCTGTGAAACGCTGTGTCTGATGAAGTAAATGGAGATATAAATTTGCTAAAAGTATAATGCAGCATAGGATTGCATTGAAGTAAATAAAAGCTTTGAAGTGAAAAATGTGTGACTGAGAGGATGAGGACAAAGAAAAAACACAAACTAAAACTAGAAAACTTAAAAGAGCACTAGTAAACCTTGCAGAAACATGCTTGGGAGACTGGTAAAGCTCCATAACATGAGTTAAGACTCTTACAGTGCTGGAGAATCCACCTCAACCCTGAATTAGCTTTGCTCCATTCATGGCTTAATTTTTGTTATGCCAGATAAATTGATGCTAATGAAGCACTGGTATTTTATGATGTACTAGTTTCTGCATAGGAGCGTTTTCTTGAAAAGCTTTCCATGCCATGAATAGTAGCATAAATTCTCCTTGGCATTTTCCATCATAAGTATTCAATATGTTAGCATTCTTTTCATTCCAGAATTTATACTTAATATATTGGTTGAGGAATGCTTGCTCATTAGTATGTTTGCTCAATAAAAATGTTTGTCAAAGCTCTTCTTCTTAAAAAATATCCTTTATTCTGGGCACCTTTTCAGTAGTCCTTCCTCAAGTCTTGTCAGTGTTTTCTGAAATATTTCCATGTTCAGAAATACCAGGAACAAGAGCACGTTATTTCAACTTTTTTTCCCTTAAAAATTCTCATAAAATATTAATGATAATTTGGATGACAAGGAAGAGTAGAGTTTGGGATTTTTTCTATAGTCTGTCCTTTTACTACTGATGCTACCTCCGTACAAATGACCTTTGTCAACTTGGGTGACTGTTATTTTATTGGAGGGTTTCGCTCACGTCTGGGAGATGCTGTGAAAAATCAGTAGGGATGCAAGTAGAATATTGCCCTTTGGACTTTCAACAACATATGCTGAAAGGATTTTTGATTCACAGGGAAGTATGTTGTTTAATAGAGTGCTTGTGCTGCTGTTGTGTTAAAATACTAGATTTTAGTATGCTGTGGATTCAAATGTACTTTAATTTATATTTAAAAGGGTAGGCTCAGCAGTTTACTTTTGTGACTGAATCTAGCCTGCTTTAAGGTAGGGATGAGAATGTGAAGGGAGTAGAAGTTTGTGAATAGCTGGCTGGTCAGTGTTACAGCACTAATCCAGATTTTCAGTCTAATGGCTAACACATACAGAACTTGATGAAACAAAAGCTTAACTATTCCAGTGTTCAAAAAGTAATTCATTCTGTATGCTTATCCTTTAGCTTATTGGTGGAGAATTAAATACAGGTTTAAAAAAAAATTATCTTGTTTTTTACCTGATAATCAGTCCAGAAAGTTGGTTTAAGATTTGATGACCCTGGGCTTTTGACCTCTCCTTTTAGATATATTTTGATAACTTGCAAGAAATCTCAATGGATTTCAAGTTCTTAAGCCCTGGAGATTCAGCTAAGCCTTGAATAAATATGTTCAAGAGTCACTTCCAGTATAATATTATACAGAGTGCATCTGTCTTGACTGTATGGAAGTTGATGAAAGAAGATAGTCTACAGTAAATTTCTCTGCATTTTCTGTCATTTTTTGGCTCTTGATTTTTTCTTATTATTTAGGATAGAGTATTTTTTTTTCCTTATAATTGTCTGGGTGAAGTTTGACTACTTTCATCTGCTCTCTTCACTGGGGCTTATTTAGGTGTGAGGCATTGAGGACACAAATAATTAATCTGAAGGAAATTATTTAAAGGATGGCTCTTTAAAAAGTGTAAAATATTCTTTGAACATTAAAGAGTACTCAGACAGTTAATCTGCCAGCCCTAGGAAAGTACAATGGAAAAAAGAAAAAAAAAACCCACAAACCCCCTGCCGATCAGAGAACTACTCAAGACATGAAAAGGAAGTGATCCCATATAAGAGCTCCTTAGTTCCCGATTCTTCTAAGTTTTGTGTAGGATATTACTTTCTCAGAAGTTCCCTGCTGTCAGAAAACAGTTCTAAAGAGAAAAAGAGAAATTGCTAGACTCCAAGAGGATTTTTAAAAAGCAAGCATTTTAAAAACACAATATACTCATTTCCCTTATTTGAACATGGAATCTATTTGATTCTTAGAGCCACTGATTCCTGAAAATTAATTGGATATATTTTCAGAAAGTACGATTAAAGACACTCTGGACAAGACTCCAGTACAGAATTTACTTGAACAGTTCTGCATGGAGTTTTGTTTTCTTTCAGACTGAGATGGATTTTCACTAAGTTTCAGAGTGTTTTTTAAGTTTTCAATTATAAAAAAATCCTTTTAAAGACACTTAGCTAATACTGTTTTTAAAAGTGATTAAAATGCTGATTATTAGAAGATGAAAGATTATAATTTGCATCATATAATTAAGGGCAGCTTTGGTTCCCAGGAAATTGTATGCAGAATCTGTTCAGTGACTGATACTTTTAAGTCCACACTTATTAGTCTCATGACAGGTTTGACTGGTGTAGGATTCTGCTACATTCATCCTTTCCTAGAGCTTTTATTCCCTTACAATGAATTGTACTCACTTTTAAAAAGTAGCCATTCAAAATGGCTCTCCCTCTCCCATTCCACAGAAAAGGACAATGATTTTCCAGGGATTCACCACTGAGGAGTAAAGTTCCATGTAAAACTGAAAACAACATATAATGAATATTGTATTTTATTTGCATTCAAACCAGAGAGCTCACCGTGGAAAGTTGAAAACATGAAGTTCCTCTGCATTTAGTTTTGTTTCTTTAGAATAGATCCTCTGTTTTGTCACTGTAATAATGAGTGGGGGTTTTTTTCTACAGTGGGGCCTGTGCTTCTTTTTTTTGATTGTTTTTTTTTTCCTTTTAGAAGAACTAGCAACCTTTTCTGTTAAAATAATGTCTAATCAGCGCTTGGTTTAAATACTATAAAGAGCATGGAGAATGAATGACTTAGCTGATGAAGTCTGTAAACAGATACGTAGAGGAAGAGATTAGAGATTAAATCCATGGGGTTTCCTCCTCTACCTAAACTGCAGTGGGAAGCATTACAATTCTCTTAAGCACCCAATAACCCTGGCCAGTTATACATAATTAAAAATCAAGCAAGGATAAAGTAATGTTTCCACTGCTCTGAGATGACCTCTGTACTTCAGTGCTGAATATTTCTCTTTATCTAGCATAATCAGGTTTCATTGTATTTCCTAGACTTGCACCTGTACCTGTTACTGTGGATTTTCACATTGTTTATTTAGTATTTTTTCTACTTGCTGTATATCAGTTATGCTGACATTTGCTTGTCTGAAAGGTTATAGCTCTATCTTTTTATCTTTTATATGTTTATAGCATGCATTCGTGGAGATATCTGTCCACCACAGAGCTTCTAATGTCTCTGCCCTTGTGTCATGCTAGTGAAGTAGGGAAGTATTCCCCCACGCTGCTTTAAAATGTGGGAGCTGACACATTAAAGGTCTGCTACATTTTCTCATTATCAGATGAAAGGCTGTGACAGATAATCATGTGAATCCATTTTTCTCAAGTTACAAGCCTGTGTTTTACCCAGCGCATCCTGAAAACATAGGAATGCTGCAAACTGTCTATAAAGTGTAGGAATAAAGACTGGAATCACAGCTACTTAACAGTGTGGAATACTTCTGTGAGGAAAAAACAAAAAATAAACAAAAAAAAAATCTTTGGACGGTACCTTTCTGTTCCAGCTGTCAGCTATGCCCCATATAGCCACTTGCCTCTGCTGGGATGAGAAAGAGAATTGAAAGGGTAAAAGTGAGAAAACTCATGGGTTGTGATGAAGACATCTTAAAAGATTAAACAAAATCTGCGCATGCAAGCAAAGCAAACAAATTCATTTGCTGCTTCCCATGGACAGGCAGGAGCTCAGTCATTCCCAGGAAAGCAAGGGTCCATCATGCCTAAAAATTATTTGGGAAGACAAACATCATCACTCCAAACATGTCCCTCTTCCTCTCTTCCCCCCACTTTATATACTGAGCTTGATGTTATACGGCATGGAGTGTGGCCAGGGTCAGTTGGGGTTGGCTGTCCTGGCTGTGTCCCCTCCCAACTTCTTGTGCACTCCCAGCGTCCCTGCTGCTGGGCTGGGGTGAGAGGCAGAAAAGGCCTTGATGGGCTGCAAGCTCTGCTCAACAACAACAAAAGCATCTTTATATAATAAACACTGTTTTCAGCACTAACCCGAAACATAGGTTCATGCCAGCTACTCTGAAGAAAACTCTCCCAGACAAAGCTGGTACTTTCTTTCAGCAAGGGAGAAGTTGCTGATGCCTGAACCTGGCTTTGTGATAACTCTTTTCTCAGACTCCGTGGCTGTTGCAATGGCTGCTGGTATCCCTTGATGTGCTTCTTGCAAGGGATTAATATATTTTAATTAACATCTAAAAGTAATGTGAAATATACATTAGAAAAAAACCAGGAAACATTGCCTTGAGTCCAAACTACCTGCTCAAATCTTGCATTCCTGTTGTGCTGCCTCTCCTGTGTAACTGGCTCCTGGCTCTGGGCTTGTTGTGAAATACCATCCCAGAACAAAAACTCTGCTGCAGATCTTCTTTCTATTCGAGCTCCTTCTGTATCTCTATGTCTCCCTCTAATATCTTCACCTTTATTCAGCTGCTAATCTCTACATATATATTTGAAATGGCATTGTACTGCATGTAGCCAAAATGAATTTTAGCTTTAAATTAAATGAAGTCTGAGCAGCCCTGCTCACCAGTCCTGTCCTGAAACTAAGTTCTTCTGGCCAACTGATTAAGATTTATGCAATCTTAGTAATTTGAGTGACGCTGACTTTAGTCATAGTTGTCTTATATCTCTCACAGGATGACCTGACAGTACCTGGAGTCCACCCTCATATTTTTTTCAAGAGGTTTTTTTTTTTTCTAGGAAATGTGGCTGATTCTTTTTTGTGAGCTTCATTGTCACCCTGAGGTTATGCTACAAGAAAGGTGCATTGAGAATCACACAAAGCTGCACTACCCTATTCATTTACAAATCCCCATTTCCAATTCTGAGAGAAGATGGAGATGCTTTTCTTCAGTTATATTCCAAATGTGGCCTTTTTTTTCCCATCTGAGCAAGAACTTACGTAAAAATCATTTGTAAATCTTGTCACAAATCTTCATTTCAGAACTTCAGAGATGTTTTTCTCTTCCCATCTGTACTTACCTTTTAAAAATTTTGATGTTTTCATTATTGTTTTCAACTCTCAAAGCTCCACAAGAAACAGGTCATGGTACTTCTTTCAAGTTTTGCCTGTTGCTGTGAGAACGTTGCCAACAGAGATACATTTTCTGAATAACACTGAAAGGCAGGATAAACAATGAGTAGAGTTGTAAAATGCACTATTAAGCATGTTCCAAAATTTCCATTGCTCCCTACCTCTATAATTTAGCTGTCAAGGGCACTATTTATTTGCATTTTGTTTTATGGGTTATTATGTATATTAGGCATAGCTGTTAATGCTACATACAGTCATATTGGTTAGATCATAGTGAAGCAGCATTTTACGTGCTATAAACTCAGCAGGTAAGATTTGAATTATAAATGCCTCTAAGGACAGAATTTTGCATATCAATATAAATTTTACTTCTACACAAGTCTAGTAAAGTAACATTTTAGTTCTACGATTAAATGGTATGATTCCCCCTATACCAGTTTGAGCTACCAGTAGTGCTGCTGCTCAGTTTGGTTCCTAGCTGTAATTTCTTAAGTATTTTCAATCATCCTGTTTGTTAGATTTCTATTTATTTATTTATTATATTAAGCTCTGCAGTTGTTTTCATTGATTTCAGTATCAATTTTGGGTGAATGAGACATAAATAATTTTGGGTTTCATGTTGTTTTTTATCCCCTAGTAGGCCAGTTAAAGATTTTGTGCTGATTGTGCTCTGAAACCAGTGAATGTTTTTCCTTTTATTTATGACTCACAAAATTAAACATTTAGCTGGTGGGTTTACTCTCCAACTGGAAAAAGGCAGAACTCATTATAAATATCTGCAGAAGTTTTCAAGTTTATTAAATCACCATCTTTTAGAAGAGCATATATGTTGTTCCTTGGATAAAAATTTTGTTAAAGGATAGCATGTAAGTGATGCATAAACAAGCGAAATCATCGCAGCCATGTGTCCTTTGCTAAATAGTTTGAGTAGGTGATAAATTTGACAAAGAATCATTAATTTTAAATTGGCATCATTTATTTTATCAGCTCACTGTTAATCTGTTTGGCTTTTTTAGTCTGGGTCTAAAAATGTTTTATTGTGAGAAAAAACCAAAAAGTTATTCATAGCCTATGGCACTGAGCACTCTACATATTTAATTTTGCATCTGCCTGAAGAGAAAATTCCTGTTTGAAATTTAATGTTGAAACAAGCCTGTCACTGATTTTATTTATGAGTTTTGTTTTACCTAGTTACTATTTCTACTTTCTGTGAAACAAGAAGCACTCTCCTGTCTTTAGTCTTGTTGAAATACCTATTCTTAGATTTGAAATATTTTTAGTGACATAAATGGTACAAAGGTTTTGTGTCCTACACCTCTTAGTTGTCTAATTAAGCCAATTTTTTATTTCATATTGATGCTCTGAATTCTGTAGCAAAATTAGAACCTATTTCTGTCTTGAGAGACTTAATAAATTTAATTACTACCAATATTAATGCATTTGTCTGCATGTCTTAGAGTGATTGACAGTGCTTTTCTCTCATAAAGATGTCATTGTTAAATTCTCATAGGTGTAGACATGGTGTGAATAAGCAGCCTTTTGTGATGTGCCTGTTTCTAAAATACATTGCTGTTCCTGTGTGAGAAGTCTCTGACGACTTTATTGACACTGACTTTTTGCCATTTGACATTTGAGTTCTAGAGTAACAGATTCTAAAAATGGCCAGTTTTGTTTATGGTCACAAAAGGCCTGGAAACAGGCACTGACCATGGAATAATGAGGTAAAAATGTTTTGATCCTTATATGCTGTGATTTGCACCCAATTGTACTTTAAAAGATGTGCATAGTAGGAGGATTCCTGCACAAACCACATCACAGAGAGTCTCTAGAAACTAAAAAGCTTTGGTTAAGTCAGGGAAGTGTTGTGAATGTTCATGCATGACAAGGACTGGGAATTTTAAATACAATGTTGCCTTTCCCATAAAACTAGTCTTCGTTCCACTGGTAGGAGAGATGATGAGACTCTCAGATTTATCCCTTTCTGTCATCTGGGAAACGAAACTGCCAAGTTATGGCATTAAAAATCATGAGGACATTGAAATAAATGAGCTTTTTTTTTTTTTTTTTTATTGCCTTAAAGGAGTGTGTATCACCAGAATGATCCTGAGAGTAAAATCAAATAAACAGAACATGGACTTAGTTACACTGTATTACTTTTGGCCCTGTTTCTCTACAGAAACCCTTCATTTAGTAGTTGCAAAATTTAATGGATGTTCTCTCCTCACCGTTCAATAACTTAGGTCACTGTATTAGATCTTGTGCTCCTTCACGTAGGCAATAATGAGATACTCTGCCAGCTCTGCTCTCCTGGACTTTGCTGTGATGCAAATTCTCCGCTCACTTCCCATTCTCAAAAATGGATTCTACACAGTTCTGCTGCCTATGGACCCATGCTGTAGCTAACCTATCTGTAAAAATTCTTATTTCAAGGTTCAGCTCTGTGAGTTTTTTTGTGCCTTCTGTTTTCCATTTCTTTTAATCCTCTTATCTGCCTTTTGTATCTCCGTTGAACTTTCTTACAAGTTCCTATGATAAAGTATCACAGTTTTTCATCATCTTTCAGCATCAGTTGTATTTAGGAAATTCAAGTTTTCCTTACTATCTCTACAAACCAAATGGAATAGCAATTTTTTTGTTTGATTTGGTTTGGGGATTTTTTGTTTGTTTGTTTGTTTGATTGCCTCCTTGGCATAATTACTACTTCTTATGACTGGGTTATTCCCCACTAATTTCCTCTGAGTCTGGTTCAAATATATATTGTACATGTTAAACATAACTGACTTCAGTTCCACATCTGAATTTTGACTTATACATACATATTCCGGACAAAGTGTTAGACTCCTTGAGTTTCACATTTTTTTATTCCTCAGGTCATTAAAATAATCCTGATGAGATGAGCTGCAAAATATTGTTTTATGATCAGAAATCTAGAGTGCTCCAGTCACATATTGCCAGGGAGTTTGGGGTACTTTAGAGAACAGTATGTTGGACAGACAGTATTTTTAAATTAGTTGCCTAATAGTACCTAAGTATTTTGACTTAGGTACTATTATTGACATTATTTAGAAGGCAAAATATTTCAGTATGCTTATGTGCTTCCAAAACACTAACTCAGATATCCCATATCAGCTTTGACATCTAGCAACTACACAGGTTTAGCCCAACAAATACTGCAATTTGCTTTTACTACCAGTAGTGTACATTTTCACAGAAAATGGCATGTATTGATGTTAGTGGTTAGGATTTGCTTTCATCAGTCTCTCTCTATGAAATCTGGGTGGAGATAGGAATACTTCAAGCTGCATTTGTTTGCTAATTGAACCATGAGTTTACCTCATGACAGAAGCAAAATAGCTCTCATTCACTACCATTTTTCATTTGGTTTTGTTATTGCTTGAAGCCTAATTTTATTACACTTTGAATTTGGCATGGTAACATTTTTGTTTTGACAATGAATTACTTTCTACCAAGATAATTCAAATCTACCTATGTGGGGAGGCTAGTAGGGGAAAGTAGAATTACTCAATACAGCAATGACTGTTCAGCTGAGATATGAGAGGAAAAGATATAAGGCTCTATAGGCTTTTTGCTCCTACACATCCTGGGCTGTGCTGTATTATAAGGCCAGTTTCTTGATGACTTCTGTTTCTACACTTTCTGAGTTTAATTTGTTTGGTTGGGTTTTTTTCTTCAATACACCTTGAAAACAAACCTCAAATGTGAAATCTCATTTTGCCTAATTGGAAAGGGTTGGATTTGTTGTTTTTCTTTTTTGGGGGGCAGGAGGGCAGCTTTGGTGTTAAGTATCCTGTGGGGAATTGTTTGCAAGTTTGAGTTTGGATTTTTGAGTGAGGTTTTAGACTAGGTAACTGTAGCATTTGTTGCTTCCTATTTCATTTAAATCTATCACATTGGTGGCGGTTGGATCCTGCTATTAGTTGAATGGGAGGACACTTTCCATTTTTTACAGTGTAACCTTTATCCTGAGGGAGTACAAAAATCAGAGAAATATTATCCTTCTTCCTGTAGGGCTTGACTCTCAATAAATAATCTATCATCTGTCTCTCCATCATTTTTATGTAATCCATTTGAAGCTGCATGGTGAGTGCTGAGTGCTGAATGTCAATGACAACTGTGTTGAGACAGCCACAAATATTCATTAATATGCTTGTGCATAGTTTGCTATTTCATTTCACTGATACTTGGAACTATTTCTTCTCACTTATTAGAAAGCATTTGCACTTATCAATGGGTTGTGGTTTTTTTTGAGAACTTATATATGGAAATTAATGGCTTAGTAGAATACATTTATTTATATTCTTCAAAGATCTACTGCCTGTTAGGACTTGTTAGTCGATCAGTATAGCAGAGAAGGGCAATGGAGCTGATGAAAGATCTGGATCACAAGTCTTATGTGGAGCAGCTGGGAGAACTGGGGTTGTTCTTCCTGAAGAAAAGGAAGCTCAGGGGTGACCTTATTGCTCTCTACAGCTGCCTGAAAAGAGGTTGTGGCAAGGTGGGTGTTGATATTTTCTTCCAGACAATTAGTGACATGACAAGAGGATGTTGCCTCAAGCTACACGGGAGAGTTCAAGTAGGATGTCAGGAGGAATTTCTTCACTGAAAGGGTTTTAAACATTGGAATAGGCTGCCCAGGGAGGTCCTGGAACCACTATCCCTGGAGGCATTCAAGAAGCAACTGGGACTGGTACTTAGTACCATGGTCTACTTGACAAATGGTTACCAGTCAAAGGTTGTACTCAATGATCTTGACGGTTTTTTCCCACATAAATGATTCTGTGTGTCTCTGATAAGAAAGCCAATCTGAGTTCTGTCTTACTATGTCTCCCTTTGGAGCTAGAATGCACTGCTTTCAGTTATACTTCTAATTACCAAACCCAAGAAAACCACATGACAAGGGAACATTTAGAAAGGCATATAATGAGTATGCCATGCTGCAGTGAAATCTGATTCTCACCCGTCTAAGGCTTTCCTGCTGTAAAGCTTCTGTGAGAAGTAGCATGCTAAGAGAATGGAGAATGACATTGTTAACGATTTAACTATTTGAAGTTTTCCTGAGCTATAGATGAAATATTTGTATCTACCAGAAGGAGAAATGCTATTAATCAACTCCTTATGAAAGGCTTTTAGTCAATAGTTGTGTGTATGCTGGTTGTCACCAGTGAAAGTGGAAAGCTTTTAATATACATAACTGATAACACTTGTAATTGAAATTCTCTTTCTTTCCTTTCACTAATCCAGGAACAACATCTTAAGCAATAAATAGCTGCAGTTTGGCTAGCTACTTATTTTAAAATGCTTCTCCCATTGTAAGTTTTCTCTCTTTGTATGTCCTTCCAGAGTAAACACTTATTCAAAAATTTGCCTCTGCTTTTACCAAATGAGGAGAATTATGCTGCAACTAAATTATATGTGACCTCAATTTGATTCCAGTAAAAATTGCAGTCCTCAAAATACCAGGCATTACTTGAATATTAACTTCTACCTTTTTCGTTAAAAGTTTAAGGGCCCTTTTGGAAGAATAAAATGGGTACAGAATATCACTATTTTATTAGTTTCCACAGTCTTTAGCAAGTATCATGAGTATTGTTACAAGCTAATAAGAAGGTCAAAAGCAAAAAAAGGTTAGTGTGGGTGCTAACACAAGATCTAATTAGAAGTTTTTAATTTCACTTCCAGTTGAAGTAGAACTACCTGTTCTTTAATTTTCTATTAATAGACAGCTGTGTGGAGTCATGAGATGTTTGCTGAAGTGAACAGATATTCAGACAACTAAGTAATCAATCCTACATACACCTAAGTGCACATTTTACCTTTTTATTTATCAGCAAAACACTGAACTTAGCAGGATTACTTAGGTATGAAGATAAGCCTAGCCACATTTGGAGTATTGCGGTTATAAATTCTGATCCACAATATGATTGACCACAAAGAGAATTTTTGCTGAAATTTAATATAAAACTAACACAGAACAGAAAAAACAACTTCTCTTTTTAAACAAAATCAAATTTAAATGCAAATCTATAGTGTGAGAGGATTTTTTGCCTACGAGCTTTCTAACCCTCATAAACAGAATGATGACTTTGCATTTCAGATATATGGAGGATGTGCATTTGTAGCAGGAATTTTGTGGATATCTTACCAAACCAATATATCTGGTCAATCTTGCAAAACCACTTTTGATAATATTTATGCAGCATATCAAATAATTTACATTGCTCTGCATGTCTTCCCTTCCTGGGAGTATTCCTTTAAATAACCTTAATAAGCATGAAACTTCAAAACTGAAAGACAAAACAATCCAATGATTATAATCCTGTACATTTGAATATTAGTTGAAGTTGAAAGCAAATCCTACATTCATGTGGAATATTTCTTAGTTCACTGTATTGATTGTTCTCACAAGTAAAGCAGCTTTGCTTTCATGTGAGTTCTGAAAGAACCTGAATAGTAGAACTAGGTACTATCTTCACCAAAACTACAGAGAGGAATAAAGTATTACTGTTAAGTTTGGTATCTAGCAGCCAACATATCAAGAAATTGTCTTATACGAGTATGTAGAATATATTTACAGAAGTAAATATTGATTAATTGTGATGTAAAAACGTCCAGCATACAAAATTTTGTTTCTATGCATTTGCAATTTTGAAAAGGTTTTTCTGAGCATTATCACCTACTTATGTGAGTTATAAATTATATGTTCTGTGGAAAATTGCAGACTAATTTCACACCTTTTAGTTCAACTAAGCTTTCTTGTCAGAATGCTGGGATTTGAATTATCACACAGTAGAATGCATGGTCTGTAAAGCTGCTCCTGTTAATATCATTATTAATCACTTTTGTTGCAGTAAATTCTAAGCGCTAACCAAGAAGGTGCTCTGTTTTAAACAGTGTATAAATACAGCAATGGTAGGATAAGATAGTCACCTGGAGAGAGAAGTTAAAAGTGAGAGAACATGGCAATCACAGAGAAAAAGGCAAGAGTAAACCTGGGTGAGGAGACACCTGTGTTTTATTGCAGGTGTATACCAGGCTGCCATTTTGCAAAGGGATCCCCCATTTAGATCCTAACACCTAAGGACCATGCACTAGGGGAGACTGGATTTTTGTTATGGTTTCCTGTGACTGTCAAGCTCCCTGGAGACTCTGGAAGTGGGAGCATCACCCCATGCACACTCTCAGCGTGCTGGAGGATGCTGCTGGAACAGAAGAGTAAAGCATTGGCATGCAGAGGCTCAGCACATAGTATTCAAGTCATAACTGCAGAAAGGTCTCAGACTCTGATGTTCCCTGTCTGGCTTCTTTCTGTGATTGTAAAGGAATGAGAGTTCCTCTGAAGTTTTACCTCATTTGCCTGGGGAACAGAATGGGATCACTGTGACTCTGTCCAGTGTCTGCTGTTTGAAGCCTGCTGTGGTACAATTATTATGGAAGAGTTTATTGATTATCTTAAAAATAAGAGCTTGCAGATAAGCTTCTTTACAGCTTTGTCTCCTTTTCTAACAAGATGACATGTTAGATGGCATGCACGTTATTAAATGTCTAGCCTGTATCAGATACAGGATGTCACAAAGAGATGACACAGTTATCACAGGCCAGCAGACACGAGGATTTAAAATCCTTGTCTGGATTATAGCCCTGGTGTAAATACATGGGAAGCTATTGCTTTCACTGGAACTTAACTGAATGTACTAGCTAAGAATATGTTGTTAAGGGCTAAAAGTAATGCTGATGAGAAGAGGTTTTTCCCCATGGTAAATGAAAGGAAATAACACCACCACCACCAAATTAGTAGCATAACTGGAAGAGTATATGTATTAGAGCCTGAAAATAGCCAATATCTATTTTGTCAACACCTTCCTCGCTCTCAAAAATCTCATGATATTGCAGGTGCAGAATTTAGTTCAGGACTTGCTTTTTATTTTTGTTACATGAATTTAACTATTATGGAAAGAGGCAACTTGATAGCATTAAACATTAAGTCATGTTTTTTTATACTCTGAACAGCCATGAGCATACTGTAATTGACATCTGTGTTAGCATCTGCATTATAACCTGACAGGTAGCTCATCCTGGGCCAATAGGTGGAAGAGTGGATTAGTTCCAATAGTAATGTATGTAAATTTACCATGACAGAATCTTTGGCCTGTCTGCCACATATAATCTGATCAAAACAGGTATTTTTATAGGACTCAATACTGTAGTTTCTACAAGCTTCACAAATATTTCACATTATCACCTTTTTAAAACTGAGAAAATTAGGTCATATTTTGGAAAAAGAAATATATAGATAGAAGCATAGCGTCTTTCTTCCAACAAAATCTGCTGCTTTAGGAAGATTTTTAATATATATTTTTCTTTGTTCTTGTTTTTTTTCTTTTCTGTTTGCTTCTTATTACATTTTTTTTAATAGAGGAGGTTTCATAACATCATTACAAACACTAGTAAAGTAATTAACTTTTCATATGTAGTGTCTCTTAGACAGCCACTGAATTTAATAAAACCAAAACCCAAAGTTCATTCAATACTATAACATTTATCATTGCATTTTGTTCTGCCAGCTATCTCGTGCTTAGTGAGTACTTAAGTTCCAATGATTCCAATGGACTTTGCTTGAAGTTAATAAATTATATTTACATGTATTTTCAAGTGAAGTTTAAATTTATCATGCTAGTTTAAAGCATTGGATAACAAAAATGGTAGAGGATCTTTGCCCATGCAATAGATATTACCTGATGATGACCCCAGAATTCCTTCATTTATTGCTGTTAACTGAAGCTGTTTGATCCTGTCATAGAAGAGAAATGGTTAAGAAATCTTTGATTTGTCCTCTTTAAATCGATATAGGCTTGGACCTACATTTAGGATCCAGTGTGGAATTCCTGAGCATGCTGTGTAAATGTTTTCAGTGCCAGCTTAATATTTTTCTACTTTTTACATAGAAAAATGTACTGTTAAATTTTGCGCTGTGTGGAGTTTGCTGAAGGGGAGACACAAATGGACATTCAGGAGTGACGTATGGCACACACAGAGAGAGAAAGAGTGTAAACACAAGTAAACAGTTCCACAGCAACTCCACTGTGGGTCATTAAGAAATGAGAACTTTGCAGAGAAGTCACAATAAATTGCAGCATTGTGTCTCTGATTTTTAGCTCTTGAAACCAGTGAACTGTGAGTCAGGTTTTATCATTAATGCATTTGGGTGGCAAAAGGGAAAATACTGGGCATCAAGAAATTAAACAAAACAAGTGAATGCTTGTGTGGGTGGTGAGAAACACAAGGGTCCTGTTATGAAGGTAGAAACCATCATCATCATTTGAACCTTCTCTGTCTTTAGAAAAGGCTTGAAGAATTTCTGCCAGGAATCATAACAAGATGATGCTGAGGTTGTTGTTTTGTTGCTTGCTTTTTTTTTTTTTTTTTTTGCTTTATAATTTATGGAGTCTCTTCGAAATTATGGCAACATTTTTTCTGGTTCTTGCGCTTGAAAATGAGTCAAATAAAGCCATCAGATCTTCTCACATACTTTGTCACAAAGAAACAGAAGTTTAAAGATAAAACTGTAGGCTTTTGGAGGAGGTGATTGTTGGGTTTTTTTGATAAGGAAATTACAGGAAGAAAATAAGAAGGCATCATTATGGGAATAAAAAAATAAAAATGAAAATAAGTAGTTACTAAGACAGGGAGAACATTGAAGACTGCTTACCTGATCTTTCTTAGGATCGCAACACAAAGCAGGAAATCTCATACTACTGGGAAATCTCTAAATATGCCAGAAGCAACTGACAAGTGTAAAATTATTCTTGGAGTACAGCAAAGCTAAAAACAAACTAAAAAATATTTCAACATCATGTCTGACAACAGAATAAAAAAATTAAAAAACAGTTGTAAACTCAGTGTTGGAAAAAAAAGGTGTTAGGCTCATATGTGAATGCTACTGACTGCACAGGTGATGTTTGGAGTACTTTCTCTTTATATTTGCACTGTCTTTGTCATCTAATTTAAATGAAACTAAACTAAACCAAAAATATCCTTATAAATAACAATGAACTAGGAGCTTCATATATACAATTTTTTAAATCCTTTTTTTAAAATCACATTAATGGAAAGGAGGATAGCATTGCAATGAAGCAGCATTTGTATATATATATATATATATATTGTGATAATTTTTTCACAATACAGCTATGTAGCTAATGCTCTTGTCTTCCAGTTGTGAAACTAAATGAACCCACGCCTTGTCTTCGGCTTAGAATTAATATAAAATGAGAAAATTAGCCATAATTGTATTCTTTACCTATCCAATTTAGCATCCATTTCTTAATTGCTTTCTAACATGTAGAAAACAAAGGTGGCAAACTAATTACATAAAAGTTTTCAAATTTGCTGGACACTATATTGTCTCTTTCTATTTAATTCCTGCAATTCCTTTATTGCTACATTGGATCCACAAGGTTGTGTGTCAAAAAACATAAGGAAAGGAGCTTGCCACACCAAACAGACCTTTTCACTTGATCTGTCATATCAGTGATTTCTACATGCTGTCTACATATTATTTTGAGGAAGAATTCTTAGCACTGCAATTCATGCCAGAATCAAGAATTTAGGGGACTGACATGTTTCTTTAAGTCAAAGATTCAGGACTTTTCTCTGTTTAGGTAAATGTTCCCACATCTTTCTTTCATCAATAAAAGTGTTGCGCTGGAGGCTTTTTAGAGGCCTAATTTCTGCAGATTTATATATATAGCAGTCATTTCTTTTTCACAGCAAAATAAGATATTAAGACAGAAATCCCTGCTGAATCAAAACAGTTGTACAGACCAGTACTCTTTTCATTGAAAGTTACGGGATCACATCTGCAATCTGCACTTGACACCTTCTCTAAGACTTGCCATTTATTGATTTGAATGTTATGCAAGTATATCCCATGGGATAACTAGAAAAAGAGCCACTTCATTGCTTCCTAATGTATGCTCAGTAGGCAAAATCTTCAACACACTTAGAGCAGTGCTGGGGAAAATAGGCAATGTAAGTTAGAATTTGAGACTACACAGCAGCCTTTTATGCTGCTTCCTCTGCTTTCTGCAGAATTTTGTTCAAAAATGAGTGCTATGGGAATGTCACCAGAGCAGCAGGTTCTCACTTAAACTGGGAGTAGCCAAGGTGGCTACAGAATTAATTCAGCCAAAGACACTGCAAGTGTGAGAGCTCAGCAGAGTACCAGGGTGCACTAATCATCCTTTTCTCCCCATCCATGCACCTCCAGGCAAGTGTGATCTGAGGTTGGGTGAGACAAGAAAGTGTTTACTAATGGGAAAGGACAGAGATTTCTAAATATTTTCCTCTTTCTAGGTCTGCATCTGCTAAAAAACCCAGTTAATACAATGAGCATTTACATAAGTCCCCAGATGAATCCATATTTATACTGCTCAGCCAAGACTTTCTGATTCCTTTGGACCAATTCTGTCTGGTAGGGGAGAGTTTTCTAATTTTATGACTAGATGTGTGTGACAAGTCTATGGTTGTTCTAGATAGCTTTCTTTTCATTTTAATGCCAAACTGCTTTGCTGTTGATTCCACTGCATATCTGTTGGAAGGGTGGTCCTGCAGCTGAGATTGCAAATATAACCGATCTGTTATTTTATCTCTCTTGCCATTTCATTAGTGTTCTGGGACAGAATTCAGCTGCCATGGAAGTTTTCTTAATCCTTTTGGTCTAATTTCTTGCTGATCATTATTGACCTGATAGTGGCAGGTTCTGACAATTCTTTTTCTCTTTCTTTTTTCTTTCTTTTTACCCCTTAGAGTTTTGGAGTTTTATAGTTATCTTTCTGGCTTTTGTTCCCCAGAGCTTATGTGAGACACAGATCCTGTCTACATTTTAGAATTATCCTTTTCTTCTGACAGTAAAATTACACTTTTTATGCTTTTATTCTTTAAAACGTGATCATACTCTCCAATAACCTCTTGTGGCTTATATATTTGAATATTATCTATTTACTTAACTTTTCACATGCTTCTTTCTGTTTTGAGACATTATATCTCTTTGCAGTAATAGTACTTCTGTCTTCCTTACCCTCTTTGCTTTGGGAGTTCTCCTGTTTGTTCTCTGTATTACTAATACTATGGGATACATTTAAAGTAGAAATGAGGGCAAAGGAATATTTAACAATGTGGAGAGATGAACAGAAAAGAGCTGCAAGATTTGGGCAACTTATTGATATTTCTTGTAGAAAAATGACAGCAGATCTTTTCGATGGGACTGTTTCTCTTAAATATCTTCAATGAATGGGAACATATCTGCTAAATATTACTGAAGTCCCAGCAGTGCATTTGCTCAACATGTGAAGTTCTGAACAAGGCTGGGAAAAAATAAATTACTGTATCTATTTAATGATTTCCAGAGTGATAGTCAAGTTTGGCAATAAGTGTTCATATGTAAAGTTATCCAGTGGTTTCTGTTACAGAACCTTGATATATAACCACTTTAATGAACAGACTACATTTAAACCCTTCAAACTGAAGTTTTTACCTACTCTATTTCTTATTTTACCATCAAAGCGACTCCATCTTTCTAATCTAGATCGATGGAACTAAAAGCAAACAAAAAAAAAAAAAAAAAAGTTTTTGTGTTTTTTTTTGTTTTGACAGCCATTACATAAATATGTTCTAGTACTTCTTTCTTGCAAAGTCAGTGTGACATTTGACATAGAAAGAAAGAGGGAAGAGCTGCCACGGGGCATAATTTCAGGCTGTCTCTTGTCCACATTACAAATTCAGCTAGATTTGTTAGAATGGGCAGTGATGTCAAATCAGGGGATGGCAACAAACTCTAGGCAGGAGAGCCAGAATGCAGCCATCCACCCTGCAACTGAGCCACAGTGCTGAGGGAGCAGGCTTTGCTTCTGCTGAACAAAGGGGTGAACCCTGGGGGCTGCTCAGGCCCTTACTGAACCCATGCCTCTCCTGGCTCAGGCACCTGGAACCTTTGTAGAAAGGGGAACAAAGAGGACCATTTTTCTTCATGCCAGTGGTGAGGGGGAGAGGCAGAAAGCCATCATTCAGTTTGGGGAAAGAGAGGAGGGCAGAGCACAGAAGCCTCTAATCCATATAATCCTAGGTGCTGCGGTGTTGCCTTCTGTCATTTTGTTGCCTTGATTGGCACAGTTTTGAGAGGCTGAGAGTCTCTAATGGCTCACATGTTGATCAACATCTCTGTGTAACAGTGGTTTTGGGATTCTTTTTGTTTTCAATGTGTCTTTTAATAGCATAGAAGTATTTATACCTATGTATTAACAGAAGACTCACCTGGGAGCTGTTATCAGCTCATGTGGAAGACACTGCTCATCACACTTTATTAACTGTGGCTACTTGACTGTATAACACCCACTATCCACAGCAAAAGTGCAGTTGAGAAAATGCTTACACATACACTTTTTCAAGCACTGGAACAAGAATCTATTAAAGCTGCAAATGGAGCATCCGAGACCGAAAAACTTCCAAAACTGACGCTGCCTCTGTGACCTTTATTTAGCCACCTGTGTTTTTGAATTATGCTACAGTCCTTAATTGTGTGATCAAAGTGAGCATCTCCTTATTAGTGCACAACATGGTTTTCTGGCACTGGTAATGAATAACATGGTGCACCACAGACTCATTTGCAGCAGAAATTTCTCATCTCTAACACGGGACTAATAACTATTTTCCTGCCTAGCCAGTGCTTTAGGAAGGTAATCCATGCTTAAGATGCACTCAGAGTCTACAGTAAGTCAGCTAGCCTAAGAAAATCCAACAAAGAGGTGAATTTGGATTATATTCAGCAAATAAAGCACAAGCATGGACTGGGTGATGAAGGCAAAAAGAAATGTTGAACAGCAACATCCAGTGAACCTCTACTATGATACATGAAAAAAAATTGGATGTTGATGTAAATTATCATGGGTAACTTTTCATTCTTTTCTAATTTTTCCAGGACTTTGCTTCAGCTTGCCTTTGGATGCTTGGAAATATCTTCTCTTTTTCCTTTTCCTTTATTTTTGTCTTTGCATGGAATACATTTTGTGCTTGGAAAGAAATATACTTTTGAAATATCCAGGCAATCAGGCCAGCAAAATATTCTAATTTAATTCAAGCAAGAAATATAAGCCTGAACTTTAGCTTGCATGGATACAAGATTTTTCATTGGCCACAAAATTATCTTGCTGATATTGAGATGGCAGCAACTAGAAAATGGCATTATTTTCCTACTGGGTGTTTCAGTACTTATTTCCATGTACCTGGTGGAGTATGCATTCTTTCTAGAACTTTGAAATTAAATTGGAGATAGGAGAAACCCATTCAATTTTTATTATAACTTCCAGAATTTAGCATAATTCAGTCTGGTTGCTTAAAAACCAATGCTTTTCCAAGCACATTTATCAGTTTGTCATGCTGTTGTCTCCTGTCATAAAACTGTCATCACAGTCTCTCTGATGTGGCAGTGCTGGGGGCACTGGCAAAAGTTCTTGGCTCAGCCGTGCTCAGATTTTGCATGGCAAGTTGGGCTGCTCCAGTGAAAGTCACATGGCTCTTCTGCCTCAATGTGGAAGCTACAGTGCCTTTCATTGCTAATGTCATCGAATGCCTTCTTGACATCTGACTATATTCCCACCACATTTGAAATATCAGCTCTTTATTCCCCCTCACTGTTGCCCTTCTTACCTTCTTATAGTTTTTTGAGCTATCATCCTTTCAACAACCTGCTATTTTTACTTTTTCTGAAAAATGCTGGGAATGGATCAGTGTACCTCTGAGTGTTTATCAAAATAATGTGTGTACTTTTCTATCTGAGCTGGGCATAGGCCATAATGCCAAGAAAGATATGTAAGAATCAAAGAATCAGAAGAAAAGCTGGGTTGGGAAAAAACCCTGGTAATCATTTTACCATCTATCCCTCTAAAAGTGAAGCAAAGTTCTGCAATCTGATGTTTCAAGTCAACCCACAGTTGCACTGTTAGTTTTCTTTACTATATTTGCTGTATCTCCTAATGTTCTTACATCAGAAATTAAACTGCAATTGATTGTATTTATGGTAAGTGACAAGTTCATATGCATCTTGTACACTAAAGTCAATTTAATTCCCTCATAGTGTTTTTCTCAAGAATTTTTTTAGAGACTTGTTTAATTTAAAGCTTAAATAATCTTCTTAGATTCCATTTTGCTGAGTAAGGAGTGTTATAAGAAGAATATGAGGTCTAGCCTTAGATTGAAATAATATCTGCTCTGAACAATGGTCCTGAAAACAAAACCAACAAATGATGTTTAAATTTCTGTTGAAATTATGTGCCCAATCTTCAGGACCAACTAAGATTATTTTTCTATCTCAGCTCTATGATTTCATATAATTTGTTTGCTTTCCTCTCAATCTGATCCAATTCCATTTCCAAAGCTTTCCTGGTTTCAAATTTTATAAAATAGGATGAGTATGTATTTTTGCCTTATTTTTTTCATTTGAATTAGAGGCATATGTTGCACAATACTTAAACTATACTCATAACCTGCCCTACTCTCATTTTATTTCATAGTGGCTTTATTAATCAGTGTGTTATCTACTTTTATTCTGTTTCACTTCCAGTACCATATTTTTCTTTGTAAAAGAAATACAAAAATGGTGATGGCAAGACCCATTTTCAGCAAGTGAAAAAAAAAAAAAAAGAAAAAAGCACAGTCTATTAGTATCTCAGCTCTAGCATTTCTTCCTACAAAAGAAATGGCACTTTTGTGGCTATACAGGCTACCCATGTAAAACCTTTTTTTGGCACCTCTGTGTACTGAAATCATCCAACTAGCTGATAAGCAGGCACCATGCCACCAAAGCAGATGGGCATAGCTGCAGAGAGCCAAAAGACAATGTATGTGCATCAAGTGTGGATGTTGGTGGCAGCCTTCCCAGTCAGTGATGTCTTAACGATTAAATGTCTCGAGTTTTGTGCATCTGTACTTACAGAGATGCCAGCCTTACTGCTGAATGATGTTTGAAATTTTCTCCTGGTTTGTTTATAAATTATAGGGAATTTTTTGTGAATGCTTGACCTAGAAGATACTTGGAACAAGTAGGTTAGCAGTAAAGGAAATAGTTGCAATAACTTTCCCCACCCCTAAACAGCTGCATGTTCTCTCACAAAACTGAGCAAATAAAAATTCCAGAAAGTAAAAGTATTTTTCAGGGTATTTGAGATATGCAGAGGCAAGAAGCAACTTCAAGAGAAAGAAAATCAAATACAATCAGAGATATACATTTACCATAATATTACCAATAAAAGGATTTGGAGGTGATGCCATGAAAGAAACACTCTCAAAGGCATGAATAAAGGACATTATGCTATTCTTTGATCGTATCACATTTAGGGAAATAGAATTTGACTACTCTATGTATATTAAGAGGGCTGGACCACAACATTATCTGATTTCATCTTAGTTTCTTCTCAGAACTGCAAAAACCTAGGGCATGGAATATTTTTAGCTAATGTTTTTTTTTTATGCCAGTTGAAAGAGAAGGGAAAGGCAGTTTCCCTAATATCATCTAAGACAAGGAACTTTCTTTGTTTCCTGAGTGATACAGAGCAAACTTGCACACAGAGTCAGGGATAAACCTCATTGAGGAAGGCCCTAATGCATCCAATGAGCAAACAAAGTGTAATGTGTTTTGGCGATTTGAGAAAAATCAGAGCTTGATTGATTGATTGATAAAGAAAATGCTTTTAAAATAGTACTTCATTTGAATATATGCACCAGTCCTAAATTTCCCTGAAGAAACTAAAAAATTAAGTCCATTTTTTATTTTATCCTCTTTTTGGAAGTGATGTTTGTGTATCTACAGTCATTGCTAAGACTTCAGATTCCTCTTTTGTTTAATTCAATACCTTCAGTATTGAAAAAGACTGAAAAAAAAGTCATGTTGTATTAAAACATACTGATCTTGTCAATCAGGAATTATTGCCCATCAGATTTACTAGAAGGGAATAAGGGAATTGGAAGAGTATTCTTTGTCTTCTCTCCCTTGGCTGTGGCTCATTAGACTCAGTCCCACAGTCCATCCCATGGAAGTGGGCGCACTGATGCTCTCGCCGGTAGGCATCCCCTGCACAAGGAAAATGTGCCAGTTCCATGAGGCTGTGTTTTGTGCCTCCTGAATCTGGCTCCCTCACCTGCAGCTACCTTAACCTCCTGAACAAAATTCAGTCTGGCTACATGGTATGGCTGGCTGTGAACACTCTGCAGATCCAGTTCCTGTGTGTTATCTCCAAAGATTGGGAAGTGACCTTTGCCATTGACTGATACTCTCAAGGCTGTTCCTAACCTCCCAAAACAGAGTTGCCAGCCAGTGACTTTGAAGGTCTGTGTGCTTCATTCTGCAACTCAGAAACATAAAGTCTCCTAGTATCTTAGCCATGTCCCAATTTTTTTTCCGAATTTTTGGAGTGGTCTAAGGAATTAAAAATTGTGCTGTAAAAAACAGTTTGGAGAGAGGTAAGAAAGAATTTGATGGTCCTCATTTATTTTTCCTGTGGTAAATCTTTAGTTAAAATTATATCTGCTTTGGAATATGAACATTAAAAACTGCACTCAAAGCTCTGTGGACTCAACCACCAGGCTCCTCATGACTTTGTCTGTTAAGGCATTAAGACAAAGAAAACTGAAGGAGGAAAACAATACCTGGGAAGCTGAATAAAACCATCTCAATTTATCAAAAAGATGTTATTATAAATGGCTTAGTTTTAGTTTTAGCAAGCATTTCAGTATATTCTCTGAGGGGGATGGATTCCCTTTATAAATAGTTGTAGTTGGCACTCAAATACTGAAGCATCAATAAAAGAATCTAAATAAATGTCAGTAGACTTCTGTTCCTAGCAACAGTAGCTATTGATTTTATTTTTTGCACTCTGTAAAAAATGAACATTGAAAGAATTTTGATTGTCCTGATTTGTATTTTTGATGGAGAATTCAAATGGGATCAGCTGCTAAATGTTCCATTAAAATAAAGTGTTCAATGACTGAATTATAATCAGGATTTTTCTTTTTGGGTGTGTCTGAAAAGCCCAGAGACACCAAGGAAACAGTCAATACATGTCTAGCTCCATCAATTGCTAACGTCTGAAGCAAATTACTGCTTCCCACTTTTCCAGTGAGAAGCCCTTCTTGTTAGATTACAGTGAGGTTATGTGTCTTATGTTTATTTTAGCTGACAAGAACATCTTTCCTTCCTCACTGCATATTGTCCAGTTAAAACTGGAGGAAGTGAAAGTATTTCTGCTAAGGACTGGCCACTCAGCAGAACAGGCAGATTCCACCTTGGACTGCCTTAGGCTGAAGAGGGTCCGGAGAAGTGGTCCCCAGCTGGTGAGCCTGGTTTACCCTGGGTGGAATGCAAGCAAGTGGCAGGGTGAGCACAGCACAGAGCCCACGTGGAGGAGCACTGCTGCCCTGTCGAGGGGCTGGGCCATCAGTGTGACCTCTTGAACTGGCACCGTGTCTTGGTTTCGAAAGACAGGTGTCTGCTAAGGAAGGCAGGAGCCTTCCCTGAAATGGAAAATGCAAAGCCCCTCCCTCCAAATTGCTATAAATTCTAAATTAATGGGTTTTCAGGCAAAAATATGGTAGCAGGAATAACTGTTCTTTATTAGGGAAGAAAGTAAAGAGATAAAATAAACAATGCAGTGAACTAAAACAACACTGACAGAGTCAGAACGCAACCTGACATCCTGTGGGTCTGGGTGTTGGTAGCAGTCCAATTGGAATTGTGGCTGCAGTCCTCCTGGAGTGTCAGGTGTGGTTCTGTTGGAGCAGTGATCCTGTAGAAAGGGTGTAGTCTTCCTCTGAAGATCCAGTGGAAGAGGCAGCTGTTCCTCTGAGAAATCCAGTGGAGGAGCCGTGCTGGTGTTCCAGAACCTGAAGATTATATCCAGGTTGGAATCCTTAGCTCCTCCTGCTGGGCAGAATATCCCACAATGGGATGCTATAGTCCTTATCAGTCATGCAGTGGCATTCAATAGCCTCTTGTCAGCAGATGTCTCCCCTGAGAGAGGATTGGTTGTGGAAGAGATAAGGAAAACTGCCCACTTAACAGAAGACAACTGCCATACAGATGGCAAATAGAATACATCTTGCCTTGCAGTCTGGGACACACCATCAGCACAGCCCCTTAGCAGAGTGATCCCTGGACTGGGCAATGGCAGGTAGCAAACAACCTCACTTCTTGGCAAGGGATCATTTGTATATTCTGCAGGAGAGCAATTACATAATTCTGTTGAGCACATTTTTCAAATATTTCTTAACAACTGAGGCAAACTTATACATACAAAACCATTCTGTCACCTATCCCATCCATGCTGAATTTGTGGATTTTTTTTTTTCTATTTTGCAATGTGGTAATTTCATAGTAGTATTGACTCTTGGATGAAGCCTTTGATAAAGCAGTTTATAATATCCAATGATCTTGTTCATGTTTCTTTTTCATTGGTAATTAATTGGTAAAATGTTCCAGGGAGCCACATGTTACAGTGGAATCTTACCACAACAATTCCTGCAATCTTCCCCTAAGATTTCTTACAATAAATATATCCATCAGAGGCAGTTTGGATTCCTGTGAATGCAATTTCTGCACTGATAACTATGCATTACCTCGGAGGAAATCCAGATCTTGAAATTCTTAGTATTTTGGGAGCATTCTTGAAGGTAGGGTTTGAAAAAAATTTCTAGCCCTGTAATTGAAGAACCAAATGACAAAATCACATCATTTTGGCTTCTATATTTTTTTCCTATGCCAACTTTAATATAGATTTAACAGCTGATTAGAACTGGTCAAAAAATAATGTCATTTCAAAGCCATTATTTCACATTTTATATCTTGAACAGCATTGATTTCTACTGCTAGTAGCTCTTGAAGTAGGTCCTGGTAGATTAATATTGGAATTGAAGCAGAAAGGTTAAAAAAGGTTCAAAACAGTGCTATTTTAAGGTTGATTATTGTGTAACTAGCTCATGTTATGTCTTGAAATACAGAGATATAACAAGAATTCTGTTATAAAGAAAGCATTTTGAGTTCTCTTTAAATGAGAACTATCATTTTCCTGTTACCTACATTTAATTAGTAATTTCTAATTTGAGAGACTTTATAATCTGTTCTGCAAACAAAAGAAACAGTATTGAAAAAGTATGGAAATAATAAGAGGAAAAATATCAGTCCATCTCTGAATGTATGTATGTATATTCATGTGTCTGCTGTTGGATATGTACCGTGTTGCAGTACCCTGAGTATTCAGATATTTGAAGTTACTTCCTGCTGATAAATGTTTCACAGCAAAGATGTGATCAAAAGATGTACAGGAATTGATAGATGAGTGAAGCCAAACCAATTAAATTTCTACTGCTATGTCAAAAGATAAAATAAATACATCCTTTTCTGCCTTACTTTACTTTCTTTATACATTAAATACACTTTTGTTAAAAAGCTCAAGAATTGTAACATACTGATGCAGAAGAAACCTAAATCCCTGCCAAACTGCCCCCCAAAACAAAACAAAAACAAAACAAAAAACAAAACAACCAACAGCAACAAAAAAACCCCAATCAAGACAATAAGAAAATATTTGAGATTAAAAGAAGAAAATTTATTTGCTCCTCTTTTGGAAGAAGAATGGCAGAAATATTGGTTTTTAAAAGAAAATTTATTTTTTATAGTAACTCCTTAGTTCCAGAACACTTTCACTTGGGGATCCAGGCTATTTGTAACTCCCTATTGAAACACAGTAGGTTTGACTGAACACTGCTACAGTGCTACAATGTAAACTAAGTTCTTCCACATTTTGGCCATTCACATTTCTAGCATCATATTGAAGGAAATTATTATTATTATCTAAGAAGTAAGAATAGAGTGGCTACATGAGAAAATGTTATGTATCTTCCTTAGGAAAGCTGTATGAGTGGGCTGATGGATCTCCCGAGTTGTCCATGGCTTCATGGAATGGAAGTTTGTAATTTAGTGTTGTGGGTTATATCTTTGGTGGTATAGTTGGACACCAATTTAGAGGCTGAAGAACAAATGAATGTGATGCAATATCAAAAAGCACTTTTCTCAATCTTTTGCACTAAAACCTAAAGAGCTATGAATCCAAGAAACAGAAAATTAATAATTTAACAGGAAATTAACAAATTAATTATTCAAGCTTAAGCATTAATGGACCATCAGGAAGTGCAGGATATAAGAAACAGTAGTTCTCAGAACGTGTCTCTTCAGCAGTCCGTCAGTGATATTTTACACTCGTGATGTTTAAATTACTTTGGTATTTATGGGGGGGGGGGGGGGGGGGGGGTGCATTTTTGTGAGAGCATGTTGCTATATCTGCATAGTGCAGTGTTACTATCTTATTTTTTATGTCACCAGTACAAGAATTTTAATGGGCTGTGTGACACTGGGAATTTACCTTTGAGAAGTTTGGCTTTCCAAATAGCAGGGGTAGAGTAACTACCCATGTCAGACACTGGGAAATGAACCTAGCCCTGGAAGTGCCTTTCCTCTAAGTTGAGTGTAATGGGAATTTAGATGGTGCTCAGAGGAGGACATCTGCATTGCAGACATCTAAATGGACAGATGGATAGTACTCTGACAGTAATGTACTCTGTAGGAATTCAACTTATTTTATGCAAAAGGAGTTGGAGCCATGTCTTCAGAACAAAAAGCAAATCTCTGCTGTGTTTTCTGTTCCCAGTATAATTCTAGACAAAGAAGAGGGAACAAAACAGAAGCAGCCAAAAGAAAGAAGAAGCCCAGTGAGTCCCACTCAAGCTAGAACCCCTTGGCTATGAGTGGGTTGAGGGCTGACTGCACATCATATCAATGTACTGGGCTCTGGGCTGTGCCTTTATCCATTTATGACCTGACCAGAACATGCCTCAACTTTCCTTCTGTCTTCTATGCTTATGAATCCTTCTCATGCACATCACGGGGAAAATACAGTTAATAAATAACATAAAATCAGAGCTTATACTTGAGTTCAAGTAACTTGAATGTTTGTACATAGTCATGGGGTGTATGGAAGCCTCTGGAAAGAAATTTTAAGCAGCATTTGCTCTATATCTGCAAGCACTGGTTGCTCAAGAGGGAAAACAACATTCCAACAGCAATTTTCTATTTGGTAGTGACCAATTCTGATACACATGACAGTTCAACATCTTTCAGTCAGTCTTGGCAGAGGACACTAATTTTTAAAGTGTAATGATGAGGAAATAAAATGTCAGAGAGATTTTATTTTTATCTGAGGGAACAAAGACTGATGAAAGGCTGAAGACTTTCTGATGAAAGAATGAAGAGTCAAAGAATCACAGTGCCAATGAGTTAAAAAAATCCCTGATAAATACAAGCAGAAAACTAGACTGTCATTTCAATTTGAGACAGAAAACTACAGCAACTCAAAATGGATGCTACAGAATCAATTAATATTTGCTTAGAAGCAGATGCTCACAAGGATGAACAGTGCTCTGATACTATAGCCATGATTAAAAATAAATTTAAAAAATAATACTTAGTAAGAAATATCTAAATCTTAATGATAGGAAGAATTCAGCCAAGCAAAACTAGTGGAAGCTGCATGCTATGACATTCAACAAACAATAAAATCCAGAGAATTGTGTCATTCTTCAAGAGCTTCCCAGTATGTTCAGGAACGTCAATGAACATTTACTGAAGTTGAACTGGTTGCACAAAGTCCTCTGCTGCCAGGAATATTATTTGTTGTCAAGACTACTAGTTTTGGCCCTGAGCTCTCTTCAAGTGAGGCCTGTAGATAACTGCTGGGCAGGGAAGACTTTCATCTGAACCATTAAAAGCAGAACACAGTCGCTCTGTGTGTTAGGTTTCTGGGAGCAGCAGTTCAGCTTAAAACATCTGGTCCTTATGCATTCAGTCACTGAATGTCTGCTGGCTGAGAATTTGACTTCAGATTCCTCTTTGGAGTCAGGCTGTGGTTTCTGATCCTGCTCTGCACTAGAAGCTTCCCGCTGATGTGTGGCTCCTGTTGGGTTCTAGAAACTGGACTCTCCACCATGTTGAGCTGCCCATATCCTCCTCAACTCCCCAGGAAAAGCCTCAGGCAATGGGAATAGGAAGGAAACAGCAAAATGCACAGATCAGATGAAAACAGAGATGGTGCCATGTGAAGTCCTGCTGTAGACTGATGTCCTTTCTGCTTCAGATGGACTTCTCACAGGGGAATATGGGGGATTCTATCAGTTCCAGCCATATGGAAACAAGAGGCAGAGACAGTACATGGATACCAAGTACTCAGAATTTCACTTTTCATCTTATTTGATGGGGAAGAGATAGGTTTGAAAAAATTGTATATCTAAGTGATATATCTTCATAGACTTGGTAAATTAGGGGAAAATAACTTCAGAAACAAAGATAATTATATTGTGGACTGTTCTTACTGCATTACTGGAAAGAGTTGCTCTTCCCAGACATGCTGGACTCTAGGTAATCTTTGAACAACTCAAGTACTGTTGTCCAGATACCATAAATAATCACATATTTAATTACTGTGGTAAATGTAGTAATTATAATTTTAGAAATTCCTTCAGTTTCTTTTTCCTGAATGCAGCAGGATCTTGGGAAATATTCTCAGATTTGGAAGAACATGAAACTAAAATTGTGTAGATTTCTAAAAATAAAATAAATAGCAAATCATTAATGACAAGAACAATTCAATTGCTTTGTATTCCACAATGTAGGTCTCAGCCCTTGTATCCCCCAGACAAATGTGTTTGTAACTGACTTACATATCAGAAAATAACTTGGAAGCAAGAGAGATGCCATACAAAGTTCTTTGGGAAAATAAATTGTTTAATTAGCAATACTCATAGCTATAAGAATTCCTGGCTATGTATGATTGAAAAGTATGGGACATATATCTCCTTCAGGCAAAGTGTGAAAAGAGTATTAGATGTGAGCTCTGTTGACCATATTTATATCAAAGGCAGTTGTGGCTTACCTGAACCTTTACTTCTTGTGCCCTTGTGATCATTTTTCCATTTGGCTTAGGTATTAAGTGAAGTGATTTAATTTCTTTGACCTCCAGTTTCCCTGTTAGTAAATTGGAGATAATGTGATGTAGCCAACTTTGACAGAAGTGTGAAGAGAATTGTGTAGGTTCTCACTAGTGGTACAGGTATTTTAATATCTCAGTTTTCCTCTCCCCAAGAAAAAAATACATCCTCTATTTATTTGTGATGGTTCATAGGGAATGTAACTACACACTATCAATAAATCATGAAATACCTAATACTTCTCAAAATTCTTTGTAGAGGGTTATAAATTCATGTTTACAATTCAAGTCTTCAGTCTTAACCTAGTTATACCTCTTTCCAGTGTGGATCTCCATAAAAATAATAAGCTTCATTGTCACTGCTGTGCCCCTTCTCAGTATCTCCTGCTTGGTCAAGTGTGTATTCATCAAAGTTCTTGTCTTGCTGTTATGTGACTGCTGTAGCATTGTGGTGCTTCTGTCAGATAATGCAGCTGTCTTGAACTCCCACATAAAATAAAAAAATACAGCTATAGCCCTTTGAAGAACTCTTATAAAATGTGCTTCTAATTAGATACATATAATAGAGAGTGTCAGGGGGATTTGTTCACTGTCACAGACCTTCAGTGCTGAATTTCTTCAACAATTTGCTGAAGCACATAGAAAACAAGAGGCATTTATGACTTCATGTGATGCAGAGATAAGAGATGAGCCACATCTGAGGCCTCTGAAATAAGAAGCAATGGGGAGCAGAAACATCCTTTTATTTCAAGACAATTAAACTCAGTGTTTATCAACTGAATTCAGGCAACAAGTACTTAATACAACATTTCAAAAGGAAGAAGTTTAAAACATACTTTAAAAAGACATTTTTAGCCTTATCTGTAGTCCAACAACAAGAGATTCTTGTTAAATGAGTGTATCTAAATGGCAGACAAATGTGTCAGTTTTTTGGTGATAAATTAGCAGTAAAAAAGAAATGTTTTGTTTCTTCATGTAATAAGGTTCTCTGCTGGCACAGGCAGAGTTCCTTGGAGTGTTCCAGGAACTTTCCTAAGTTCCTTGGAGTGTTCTGTTGAATGTCCTGTGCACATTGAGCTTTTTAATCACTGTTGCTTATATCTATTGGGAGATGTTGTGCTATGAAAGCTGACCTAATGAAACCTGGTTTCCATTGTCTCTCTCCCATATTTTTCTCCCTTCTTGTTGACTGGTAAATGATGATTTTGTAAGTCCTTTTCTGTATAAGGACTTAATTGTTTCTGTTACCATCTGTATGCCCATTTTGCTGAAACTTTTGTGTAAAAAGTATCTTCCAATCCTCTTGTATTCTTTTGTCCAATTTGCTTAAAATTCTTCTGGAGCACAAAAAATTTTTCAAGGGAACAGGAATTGCACATTTCGTATCTTTGAGAAACCAACATAAATGCAGTATTTAGAATTTTCACTATAAGAAATCCAGTTATCTTCATGTATCAGAAGGAGTGTTTGTATTTTCTTCATAAGAATGTATAACATTACAGAATTACAAAAATTGGCAAAAAAAAACCAAGTTAAAATGGTGCAAAGTTAACACAGTTAACAAAGCCAAATTAGGGTTGTTAAATATAAATTGATGTTTTCTTGTCTTTTTTGTAATTATAAAGCTGCATGTTACATGTGAAGAGGGGTGTACTGTGAGAAAGTTACAGGAAAATGAAATGCTTAATATGTTTAATGTCTCAAAGTTTTGTTAAAAAAAAAAAAAAGTTTGTTAAGACTCTCCAGCTGAGCTAAGTTCCTATTTTCCAAAGTTTTATTAGCAACCTGTATTCAAAGTTTAGATGTGGATTACCTGGGTCATCTCTGCAGATATTCTGACCTCAACTGGATAAATCCCTGCAAAACCTGATCCATGCTGGTTGTGCTTTGAGCAGAGATTGGACCAGGTGACCTCCAGAGAGTTCTTCTGACCTAAATAAATCTCTCCTCTGTGACCAGAAAGAGCTGACCTATAAAGTATATGTAATCTGTATGCTTTAAATTACCTGAAATTACTTCTGTATAAAGCAATTCAAGCATTTATAGCTGTGTTAGCTTCCATTAAATCAAAACTATTTTTATCATAAATTTTTAAAATCTGAACATGGTCCAACTAATAGCTAGGCTGGCTGGAAATTATTTTGTTATCTATAAAAATAAGAAATTTGAACAGGTCTAAATTTTGGTCGAATTGGATATAGTCTCACTTTAAATCCTGGGAAATGGCAGAATTGGCTTATTTTCACAGTAGCTAGTAGATTAGGTTGAAAATGGCATGTTGAATAATAGACAGTGTAATGCAGAACATCACTTGCAAGAGAAATTCAAGAAGAATCCTGCGTATGTTGTTAATGAAAGAAGACAAAGCGATTGTCATTAATGACAAACCATAGTTTATAATGTTTGGGGGTTTTTTGTATGGAGTGGATAGTATACAGTCCAAAATATAGTCTGCTTATTCAGAATGTGAACACTTGGAGGTGTGCAGAAAATAGTGCTTTCTGATTTGGAAAAGGAGCAATCAACATGTAATCAGTATGGTTTGGAGAAAAGGTTTCAAAACATGAAAAGTCTGTAAACACTTGTGAGAAGTGGGGTGGTGATGTAAAAGAAGAAAGCAGCTGTCAGCTCTAGCAGGTAGGGAATGGTGTCCTATTACTGTCATATTTCCCATGTATGCAAGGCCTTGTGGAAGGAAATAAACAAACATACAGTATTGATTTGTGGACTAGAGGATGGCTACAGCAGCCATCAGAAAGAACATTTGAAGATCCTGAAGTTTATTAGGTGATGGAATAATTTGTCAAGGGAAATTCTTAAATACCAACATCAAATAAGATTAGCAACTGCAGGTCAGCCTTTATTGTCCAGGATCCTCCAGCTTTACAGCAGAGGAATTTACTTTCCAGTCCTAGCACATAAGATCTTATGAATACAAAACCGAAGCAAAATAATGGACAGAAGGAGAGAAAAATTGTATTCCATTACTCACATCAGATACATTAATAAGATGTTTGGCAACTACCAATGAACAAATATTGCTTAAATATTAATGCTTCAATGCTTCTCCTATACATTCTGAGACCAAAAAAAAAAAAATTAGAACCCCAAAGAAAGTGGCAATTTAAAATGCAGTCTTCCTCCTGAAGGTGTTGAATAATTATGAACCTTGGTTTGGAAGGTCAAAAAATTCCCCCTGGTTTTGTAGAAATACTGCAAAAAATAGAGAGATGATAGATAGAGAGATAGATGATTGATAGATAGATAGATAGATAGATAGACAGATAGATAGATAGACAGATAGACAGACAGATTTTCTTTAGGTTATATATGCTTGGTTTCTTAAGACTAAATCTGAAGTGTTGAAAAAAATCCAGGGCTAGTTCAATTAGGTTGTTATTTAGTAAGTTATAGTTGAATGACCAGTTCTGCACTTCTAATATAATTAATACAATTATATAATAACTACTACTAATAATTGATTTAATTGATATTTCACATCTCTCTATTGTAGCATTACCCATCTGAACAAAGAAAAAGATAAGATTAGCCCCAAATTAAAATGTCAGATTTATCAACTGTTTCCTGAGACGCAGGTTTTCTGCTGTGACTGAGTACTCACTAGGTCACTAGACACTGTCAGGGAAAGGGAAGAATGTATTTGTAACTCTCTCTTATGTGTAACATTTTTATTCATAGGCACCATACTTATAATCTGGTTTTCTCTTGGATTGAGCAAATGAGCTAAGTTTAACTCAGCTGAGAGTGGAATTGTTAATTCTGTGTTTTTTTCTTCCTCCCTACAGTATGCTGTCTGGCTGGTCCTTTGGGTTACATGGAACGTGTTTGTTATCTGCTTCTATTTGGAGGCTGGAGACCTTTCAAAGGTAATTTACCACTGGATACATTTCAGCCATCAGCTCTCTGTTAATATGCCCCAGGCTGTGCTCTGTTTTACTCATTGTTTTAGTGTTACCTAAATGAATGTGGTAGTATGATGTAAATTTGGAATATTCTGTGTATGTTAGAAACTTTTAAACCAGACAGTAATGAGCATATACATTCTGATGCCCACAAAAATAATTGTATATATTCTTTAAAAGACAATTACCTCTTTTTGTCCCCCTCAGTAGCCCTGCAATGCAAATTCCACCCATGTGAGAGACATTAATTAATGGTTTCATGAATACAAAACATTGCCATCTCAGGGGCAAACAAATATTTATTGTATTTTTTAGCTTGCTATTACTTAGCTGGATTCCTTTCAGGGGTCTTATGCATAGTATAATAGTTGTAAAACAAGGGGTCTTTTATTAAATTAAGTTGTAAATTGAGGTGCCAGAACAGATTGCCATTTGGCTTCATCAGTGTTCTTTAAGTTTATGCTTCTGGTGGGACTTTTTCTTTGAACACTTATACATAGTAAAAATCTATAGGAAAAAATATATATTCCTAAGAATGGCATATTTATAGAGTTTTATTGACAGTGTAAATATGCATGAAGTAACAGTTGGTAATGGTGTCATACCAACGCTCCTACTTTCCAAGGTGTTCCTAGAAAGCTGGTAATTTGTGGGATAAAAGAGTGGCAGTAGCAACAATTTTTTCTAGGGTAATATGCTTCAATTGAGTCTAGTTATTGCTGAATTATGCTCACAGTGCTATGAACTGACCATCAAGGAGAATCCCTCGTGTCAAGCACATCACATTGTCTTCTTGACTCAGATTTTAATGTTTTTATCTGATTATAGGGAGTTTAGCCCAACTGTAAGTTACAGATGTAATCCTCTGATCCTTTGTGAGTTACTGATACCTTTTTATGCAGAAGGTTAAACACAATTATAGGAAGAATAAATGAGGCAGAGGTACTTATTTTCGTGTTGTTTCTTTCAAATCACCCCCAAAGTACAAAAGCTACTTGAGACAAGGTATTTCATCCCCATGTATTCTGTTTCTTCAAAGACGCTAACTTCAAAAGGATCAGAATTTTATTTTCTGAGGGTGTAAACTAATTTTCTGCAGGTAAAACATTACCCTTTCCTTTGTTTATACTTTCAGACAGGCCAAATCTCAATAAAAACTTGGCAAAAACATAGCAAATAAAAGAACTGCATATATTGTCTTTTATTTGGTCAAAATTCTTACTTTGTTGCCAGGAGAACTAAGATATATAACAAACCTGGCACCTGTTGTACAATTATACTCAACCCAATCCACCCTCTTTCCACCTGCTTGTTTCAGCCACCTGCATTCCTAAACTTGTAAACGTTGTGATGCTTACCTTGCCTTGGGAAGGGAATGGGGGTGGGAGAAGTAGCTGTTTGAGCACTGGGTATAAAAACAGTGTAAGAACACTAATAAGTGCTAGCTGGAAATAAAATGGGCCACAAGCGGTATCTAAACGTTGAATTTTATTTTTTTTTCAGAAGTCTAGAAATCATCATCTAGAAAGTTTCCCACACAGTCATAGGGTTCAGGTCTATATTTGAATGCAGTTTAATCTTTTATTTAGTCTCTAGAGGTATTATTTGCTCCAGTGATATGATCTGCCTTGAAATACCCAGTAGAATATATTCTTTCCACTTCAATTGGCTTTCAGAGCACCAGAGTTGGTAAAGAGAGGGAGAAAAGCAAGAGTTCAGAGAAAAATGGATTTTAAAAAATGGTAGAGATCAACTCATTAACTACAAAATATCTAATTCAGATGTGGGGCATCATTCTCCTCTCCCTTTCAACTGAAATGCTGTGTCAAGACTTCCCCACATGGGAAATATTCTGGAACATTTAGCTCTTGGAAATATACATCTAATACAACGATATGCCACTGTTCAGGTTGATATAACATACCCCCCCATTCTAGACACTTCAGAGGCTCTGGCTGTTTTATACATGTTGGTATCTTACAGAATAGATAATTTCAAGTGTAATGTTTCTCAGGCCTATTCATAAATCTTGCAATTAATCTTTATTATTTATATTTTCATCTGGGAATAACTGCAATTTTAAATCTGTGGTGATAAACCTAGGTATTTTTTTGTTTGAAATGGTGTGTAGAACCTTAAGAAAAGCTCTGGGTCTGAACTAATTCTAAATACAGAATAAAAACCAACTTTTAGGGGAGTGCCAGAGGGATGCCTCCAAGGTTGTAAACCATGAGAGGATCCTGTGCAGCATGGCTTTAAGAATTGAGAGGTTAAAAATACAGCCTAATAATAGTTCAGATTGGTATAGTTTATTTTTATATGTATTATTTATAGCTTACTACAAAATAAAATAAAGAGAAGGCAGGGGTTTTTTTCCAAAGTTTTAAGAAAGCTTTTATTCTATGTGTACAACAATTTTTCCATCATCACCTGCTGAGAAAATGGAGAGGACATATTTCAATTGTTAATATACTTATTTTACTTGTGGAGGTGGAGGTCATGACATTTTTACAGCTTCTCCTTATTATACTGAAACAGGTCTGTAAAGACTCAGAAATTTTCAGAACAATGAGATAAGCATCTCTAAAGAGACTGAGGAGATTCAAGGACTATTTGTGAACATCCATGTAAACCTGTTTGCATTATACACCTTTACAATCATAGATATTTTGTGGAAAATGGTGTCACACCAAGTATTTTCTGTCCTTGAGGCACAGTTATCTTTGCTGAATCTCTATCACAGCAAGATGGAATATTTATGGCTTTGTAAGAATGGTTTGTAACAAAGAGGAAGTACAATCACTTGTTCTTAACCTTGGTTTTTATGTGGATCTGTGAATAAATGACTAGAAAACCCACTTCACAGACTTACTTTTCAGTATTATTCTTCAAAAATATTTAATTAGTCTATGTGTTGTTTTGCTTACTGGTGACTGCCATACTCTCTATAAGTAGGATTTTAAGGTGTCAGGACTGGTAATATTTATTTTGGCCTGTGGCTAACCAAATGTAGCACATGAAGAGCATAATCTATTAGCTTGACTGAGACACATCTGAAGTACACAAGTGAAGCAAAAAAAAAAAAAAAAACAAACAAAAAAAAAACAAACCACATAATAGAAAGCCTTTTGGAGAAAATGTAATATTCTTGTGATTTTTTTTAAACCCAGGGAAGTACACAAGGAGATAAATTCAGCTATCTCAGAACAACAGCAGAAAATACTCATGTGATTAAGAACACTCTTGATTCATGGCATTTGAAAGCTTTCCCTAATGATGTCTAATGATACCACAAGCAGAAAATAGGCAGAAGAAAACCAGAACTATCATACTCCCATTTTTAGTTTTGAAATGAGTAAACACTTTTTGCTGAAAGAAACCCTTTCCTGAGGTTGCACTGGTCCCATCACAAGAGTGGGAGTGGAGACTCTTGCTATCAGCTGCTGGAACTCAAGGCAGAGGCTGTATTTTGGATACTGGACGAGGGGGACCAGGGTCCAAAGCAGCACTTGCTGTACAGAGTCCCATCCTTGAGTCCGTACTTCTGGTTCTCCTTGCATTCTGTTTGTGTGACCAGATCCAAGAATTCTCCTCTCACTGTTGCCTGGCTGAGCTCGGTAACCACTTTACTGTAGTTCTCAGAGTACTATGTGATTATGACCAAGAGAACACGTCTGAAAAGTTCATTTTAACTGTCAAAATTGACTTTGTTTCTATTTGTGTGGCATTCTTGATGTCTTCCTTATTTACAGAAAAAAAATGCATTTACAGTATTAATCATTAGGTTATACTTATATATGTTATACACAAAAATTAGATGTTTGAAAGTCAATGACTCCAATACCAAGAAATGCCATTGACTAAGCTTGATTTAACTCTCTTCTACATTCATTTTTACATACCTTTTAATGATGAAGTCACAACTGTATATTTTTCTTTAATCTCTGTACCACATAGCCTATTTCAGAGATGAAGTTTTGGCAGTTGAGTGAGGCTGACATACTGGATCTTACTCCATATACCGCAGCTGTCAGAAAAAGATTAATAACAAATATAAATGTAAATTCAGTACTTCAGTTCTGATCTGAAAACATGTAGAATAAGAATATGAAAGGTTAGGTACAGAACTCTGGCACCTAAGATCTCTAAGCACAAAAGTGATATTGTGTACATGGATCACTTGGTGTAGTCAAACTGTGGTTCCTCATTCATTATACAGGTCTGAGATACTGTTCTTAATTAAAAAAAAAAAAAAAAAAAAGAAGTTTCTATTTGCATTCAAATCATGTTACTTCCTTTCCTATATTGCCCTGTACTGCAACAGGGGGAACTTGAAAGCATAAATTTAAAATATGCAGTTATTTAAAATTGAAATTGTTAAAAATAATGAAAACAACTGAATTTTCTGTAGTTATTAAAATGTAAACATAAAGGAAAATATGTAATCAGGTTGTTTTCTGCCAGAAGTTTTAAGGGAAATTAAAGGTTTCTGAACACTTTCTCTCCTACCCACCACAAATAACTGGAAATATAAGATAACTTAGACTTACAAAATCACAGGCTTATTCATGCTGGAAGAATCCTTTCAAGGTCACTTAATCCAGTCTTCCGCTCAGAGCAGCACCAACTTAGAAGTTCTATCATGTTGCCCAGAGTTTTAGCCAGTCGGGTTTTAGAAGTCTTCAAGGATGGAAGTTTCACAACTTCTCTATTTCTTAACCATTCTAATTGGAAAAAATTTTATCCTGATATGCAGCTGAAATTTCCATTGCTGCAATCTGTGGCATTGCCTCCTGTTCTTTCACTGTGTGCCTCTGAGAAGAGTCATGCTCCACCTTTTCTAACATTCCCTTCAGGCTTTTAAGTGAAGCTGAGTACTTCAGTTTTCTATTTGTTCTTTCTGTAGTTGACTTCCTATTTTCTAATCACAAATAGCTTGTTGCACCTCACAAGAAAAATGCTAGTTATCTTGTAATAAATAATCAGTTCATTTTTCACACTTTTGCTTTACTATGGGAAAAAAATGAAGGGTCCTCACAAGTATGTAAAGCTATATAGTATCTTATATATATAGGTTGTCCATGTTTGGAAAATGTAGCAACACATTCAAAAAGAATTAGAGTCCTTTAGTTCAAAGAAAATTCAGCTTATGCTAATATTTAAGTTTCCTTATATTGTATTTAACAAACTACTGAAAATCTTGTGTATAAACCCTGCAGTCTAGTAAAATGCTGTGAATATGTAATTCTTCCCTATTCCTGCTGAGGTAAGCGAATCAGGAGGGTTAACCAAAACTTGGTGAAGGCTCCCAAGTAACTGCTAGGGAGCAGTAGGAAGACAGTATCATGGCATTGTTGGGGAATACCCTTGGGGAGAGAGCCAGCTCTGCAAAACTGGAGGAATGAAGATTGAGAGTTTGCTGCTGTTTCATTATCTGCAAGTACTGCCCACTCTGTAGCTGGAGCACAAGCTAGTCTGTTTTCCATATCACGAAATCACAGGAATAAAGACAAACATAAGAAATCATGTCCAGCTGCCAATGTGCACTCTGTTTATAGTTGGTGTTTACATACTCATGGTCATGGTTCATAGTCAAGTAAAGCCAGAAGGGACTTTGGGATACAGCCATCAGTTCTCCTGCCTCCAGCCAGACCCAGCCAGCAACCTGCACTGTGGGAAACAGCTGAGGCAAATGATCTCAAGGAGGAAATGAGCAGTTTGGAAATCCACCTACAAATGATGCTCATCCATTAGCAACTTTTCCTCACTGAGAAATCCTCCTTTCCCTTGTTGATCTGAGATGTTAGTCCAGGATTAGACAGATATAGCTGACTTTTAGCAGCTGTAGGGCAGCCCATTCTTTTCCTTTTCCATTGGGTTACTCTAATGAGAAGAGAGGCAGCAATGGTCGTAGTACCTCCTGTCAACAAATTAGCACCAGTCCTGCATTGCTGGTGGAAATAAATGGAAAGGGTGGGAGGAAATATGGAGTCTATTTTTCCTCCAGCTGTTCCCACTTGTCCCTACCATCTTATTGCACAAAATTATAAGGACCAGCCAGAAATATACCTTGTAGTAAGTAGTATTTTTCCATTTGAATATCCCAACCTTGGCAAGCACACATCCACCTATGTGTCTGACTTTCACATACCACTGCTTGGATTGATACCTAGTTGCTCTGAAATCCAGTTTATATCCATATGCAAATTAACTGCAATAATGCAAATTACTTCAGGATATGATTTGCATAGCTTGTCACTCATGCTGCTTAAAAAACATGCTGGCTATGAGTGCTGAACACTTTATGCAGCTAATATGCTCTGATTTTAAAGGGAGGGCTTCATACATAGATGAAGCTGAGGAAAGAATGGAACAAAAGAAATGGGTAATTCATCTTCAGCATAACTCAATTGTAACAAAGCAATGAACTTGGCAAAAAAAGATTGAACTTACACCAGTCATACATACTCTGATAAAACAACCTACAGGATGGTTAATTTTGAACATATTACCTTCCTTGGATGTTGTTTTAACAGATGTCCTGTTAAGATAACAGAGAAATTAAATTAGTTTTCAACTCAAAGCATCTGGTTAACTTTGTAGGTAAATGCCTTTGAGCAGTAAATCTGACCAGGGTTTTCAGATAAATAGCTATCAGAATGTTTTAAGTAAATTACTTTATTTTTTCACTTCTATTACTTAGGGCACATTTGACATGCTTGATCATATATCTAACAGATGAAAATTGAAAATAGTGCTGGCAACCAGCAGTGTTAGGTTATTCAGGGGGTAGTTTCATGGGTAGATACTATTAAGCATGCTTATAGTTTCAGAAAATTTAGTTCTGCAGCAATTTTTAAACCTCAAGATTTTACCAGCTGGAAAATAACTGATTATAAAATGTAATCTGTTTAATACTGTAGACATAGCATATGGTGGAATGCATTTAGATAAAAGTGGAATTTTTCATCTTTTTAATGGTGAAGTAAATTGTGATAGCAAATCATTCAAAGTATAGAAAAATATGAAATATGATTGTATATATTTTGCTAATTGTAACAGTTTTATCTTTTAAAATCCTGGGACATATTTTACATTGAGTTTATGAATAAACATACATCTTTCTGTTGATTTATATATGCTCACTTTTCCCACAATTCAATAGCTTTGCACTGAATACAAGAACACATACAAATAAGTGTAGTGACTGGTTAGATGGTAATTCCATATGATGATTTACTTGTGTGTGTGTTTGCATATATATTGAGCACCTTAGTTATACTGTTAAGATTGATAAGCATGCACTTTAGCATGTACCTTAAGGCTGCATATATTAAAGCTACATGAAGGCTTTCCTCTATATCTAAAGGCAGTGCCATGAATATTTCTGCAAGTCTTTCAAACGTTACAGCCAAAACATCGCAGAAAAATATTTGTATATATATTTATGAGATTACTTTTTAATATGTATTAATTATATTGCAGTACCATCTAGTGGCCCCATTTTGATACCAGGTTGCCATTATACTGTGAGCCCTAGACACACATAATATAAGTAAACCTTATCCTAAATAGTATATACTCTTATTATGTGATTCTGTGAGAATGGGAGATGGAAACCAAAAAATAGTAGATTGCTGTGAGAATCCAAAACAGTGTTATATCTTTGAAATTCCTCATGAAGTCTAGATTTTCACAACTCTCTTGTCCTATTTTTCCCCATGTTTCTCATCTCTGTGAGGATTGACAGTTGAGTGACACAAAGCCCTACTCTTACAGCATTTTATGGCTGACTTTGGTGAGGAAAACACTTCTGTATGCTGCAGTGCACCATTGCTAGCTCTTCACCAGTTGTTTAAGGCACTGGGGGAAAAACTGTAGATTTTGCTTAAAATGGAAGATCAGAACTAATTTTATTTCTAGACAGGCAGATTCTCAGAAGATCACAGCTACAGAATGCATGTTTACTGTGACAGCTTGTCTGGGCATTGTCCATGCCTCTCATACCCAGTACCTTTACCATGGCTATATGAGTCACCTATGGACATGGGCTGAAGGGGATTTACATACGTGAAAGTAGGGGAGTCTGCCAGAGCAACCACTCATCTTTTGTGAAAGTATGAAAGCATACAAAAATATGCTCTGCTTTTTAATTTTCAGTGTCTCATGGTGTCAGCCTTGTGACATTATTTATTCTTTTGGGCTATGGCTGCAATAGTTTAATGTAGACACTAGCAAATTTTATGTTCTAAATTTTTTTTTCTAAATATGCACTGGCTAGAATATACTTTCCCCACATCTACTCTTCCTCTAAATATAAGGTATTGACCTTCTAATTAGAATCTATCAAATAAACTCCATCTTGTGAACCAGAGTTCTACCAAAAATTTTAGGGTAGCACTAAACCCACATATTTTCTGAGCAGCTCTCTGTTACTTGGATTTTCTGAAGGAAGCCATTCTGGTCCTTGTGTCACTAAAAATTATTCCAGTATCAATCCAATAGGAAAATGAAATTCTGTATTGCCTTCAGCATCTTTTTACATATGGATAAGCATTTATTGAACCTGAGAAAGCAGCGTGAGCTGTGAAGTACTCTCTATTTTTAATCCTGTTTAATATAGAAACCCCATACTCCTTTCTCACCACTGCAATGGTAGCAACGGGCTCACAGGCCATGCACTGAAAATGGCTATGGTGGCTAATCACCTGTTACAGCTGTTCATCATCTTCGAGCACTCTATATTTGCAGTTGCCCCTCTGCTGGAGGTGCCCACTGCCATGGTCCTGCCACTTGAACACTCATGATCTGTCTCTGGGCTGAAAACACAGGTGTGCCTTAAGGCACTTCGAGCAGCCACATAAAATTCATTCTTACACAGACACAACTTTGCACTGAAGCATGTGAGTAGCTCCAGTAGCTCCTACAAAAGGCACTACTAGAAAGCTAAGGAGACAGTAGTGTGTTTAAAGTGTCACAGATATTTCAAAGTGAACGTCTACCCTAGTCACAGAGCCATGCTACGCTTTCTGCACTGCGAGAGAATTTATACTCACTAGATAAATTTACTTGAACATTTAAACAGGTATTTCAAATTTCAAGAAGCATGTTGGAATGTAGCTATTCAAGACAAAACAGAAATTCATTTTTCTTCTTGAAAAACTGTAGAAATATTGTAAATATTAGTAATCTTTTCCATGTCATTTTCTTCCTTTCTCATTCCCATGAAAAGAATATCTTCAAAACTGGTACTGAAAGGCAGTGATCTGTAGTATATGGATAAGTGAATTAACTAATGTCAACTTCAGTAATGGTGTAGGTTTTGATAATTGTCTGTAATAAACAGAAAAAATATTCTCTCCCATTGACTTCAGTGCTGTCACACTGCAGTTGACAGCACACTCACAATTGGTTTTATTTTGTTGATTCTCTCTGTTTAGAATGAAGCACTATATATGAAAAATATTTGATGTCCTTTTCTAATAACCCATTAAACTCAATGATTACCTTAGTGAATTTAATCCCCGGAGGATAAATTTACTCTAGTGTTGTTTTCAAAACTTGCTGCTGCTACTTCAATTACAGTAATTTTAAGGGGCATCCTATCTGTTCAGTGGTGCCACATCCCTCTTATCAGACTACCACAAATACCTGTTTGCTTAGAAATTGGATTCCCTGTTTTGAGGGTAGGATTTGATTGATTGAGTAACCTTAGGAATTGAACTAAAGTGTGGTTTATTGTGGGTTTCACACTAAGAGCCTGTTCTTCAGCAGGCCACAGTATAACTCAGGCTATTTTTCTTCCACCCTACAACAGGTGGGTAATTCAGCAATAATGAGGTGATCAGTAATGTGCTGTGTCTAAGTATCTCACTGGTATCTTTAAACTGCCAATGAATCCTTTTATAGAAAAACTGCTGTTTGCAATGCAGAAGGAGAATAAGATCAGAGTATTAAAAAATATCTGAAGAACCTCATCTATGGATAATTTGAAATGTACCTCACTACTCAAATGAAAAAGGGGTTAGATTTGTCAAGCTTTTTATCATATCATAAAATTGAAGGGCTCTCCTTTCATGGGGCAGCCTCATAGAAGGGGTCCTTCTGTGACTTCCAATCAGATTGGATTCTGATCACAGAGCACAGTCTCTCTTTCTGTCTTTTCTCGGCAATTTATACTTGTCATTTCTCTCTTTTCCTCTGTCAGCTTATTAAAGCTGATCACTTTTTATCTTGCCTTTGCTCACCTATGGCACATTCCTCTGACACTTAGCACATCCAGAGATATTCTATCTTAGTTTGGCTAAAGTGGCCTGGCTGTTTGTTATTTGGGAGTGCAGGGAAGCACTGTATTTGAATGCATGTTTGTTTAGGTATTTCTCTTAACCACCATTTACAGAACACACAAACTGTTGCTGCTCTTGACTGCCCGTTGTAACCAAATGCACTCGATTCAAAGTGCCCCACAAATGTTCTTAAATCACAAGTACAAGACATTTGCCCTGCAGCTGCAATGATGGAGGTTGATTTGCATTAGGTGGAGAAGTTAAGCAGTTGGGACATATTTATCTTAAAGTTTGACTTAAAGACAACTTTTTTTTCCTCATTGGAATGCCAATATGAAGTTTATGTCACACTGTGCATGGCATAATAATAGAAATTGTAATGAAACATTGTTAAATATATTGCTGATATAATCAAAGTAATATACAGTATAAAAATACTCGCACAAGTATTCACATAAGACTTACGTAAAAATTGATACTGAGGGTTGTGCAAAGCTTATCCATGATTATCTTCTACCCAATTGTATGTAATCCTAGGTGTTCAAATGGCCATGTAAAAAACACTGCCAAGAGCAATACTGAGAGGTTCCTCCACTGGAAAAGCTTCTTCTTAAGCCTAAAGAGCTAACCACTCTTTTTTTTTGAAAAACAGACCCATATGTACATACATACATACACATTAGATCAGTGTTTTCCACTTCCTTTAAAGTATTTCAATCACAAAACTACCTACAACTCGGCATAAGGATATTCAACGTAGCATAATCTGCACAGAATTAGAAGTCTTTGCAGCTTCTAAATGTGCATTTCTCATTGTTGACAAACAATGATGGGGTTAAAAGCATGAGATCTTTCCAAAAACTACAACTTCTGGTTGTTGTGTTTTCCTTCATGAATTCTATGGTTTTAATTTTTAATAAAGGAAAAAATCATGAGCTCAGACAGCTGTTTGGAAGAGGCTACAGGAGAGCTCAGTAACGACTATGATACTATATAATTATATTTTTTTCTCTTCATTAGCATATACAACCTGCTGCAGGAATGAGAATATAATGATAATTGCTAGACTGTTGGGTTTTCACACTTGGAAATAGTGTAAAGTACAAATCTAAAGTAATAGGGATTACTTCAAGAAGTGTCTCTGTCTGCATAGAGAAAGCAGGAGCTTGTAGCAGACTGGAGATTTAATTTTGATGTTAAATTTCTGACAAAATATCTCCAGGAGATAATAGCATTTATTCTTATTCTCATCTCAAAGTGAAGATGAGTGTAGCAGTCATTCTTTAACTTCCCATTAAAGGATGTTTGTCTGTGTCGCAGCATGTAGCATTAATGATAGATTCTGCAGAGAAAAGTTGCTGCTATATGAAAAATCACTGGAGACTAAAGTTTATTCAAAAAGTTTACATGGGAAATTTCTTTGATTCCTGTACACATTTTGTTTAGCTTCAGGCAATATTTTCATTTTTTCATTAGCACAGTAATGTCTCCGTTAAAAAGAATTTTTAAAATTTTATCTTTTTTTTACACTGATATCTCTGTGTGCTGTATAAGAGAGTACTCCTTTGTTTCCTTTCATAAAGAGTCATGCTTTCAAATTTGGTAAGTGTCAAGTACCGTACACAGAGGCAGTGCAAAATACTAAGAGAACTTGTGGCAAATTGGTAATAAGTGGAGTGCTGTTTCACATATAACTTAGATCTTTGATAATCCTAAGTCTAAAAATTATTTTCAAATACTCAAATAATCTTCTGTCTCAGCAGGACATGTCCTGGTGTCTTGCTAACCTCCCATACCCATTGGACATGCCCCTTTCCCATGTGTAATTCTTTGCACTCTCTTACTCCTTTTTACATTTCCCCTGATTTCCTGGACACCTGCCTGGTGCAGGTGGTGCTGGGCTGAATCATTCTTTAGAAATCCCTGCTTCTCTGCCTAGACTGCCAACCTAGCTCAGAGGAGATACCTGACTTCTAGGCAGCTGAAGTTAAATGAGCTGAATCCAACCCTAAGTGCTTATCACCCGCTGGATTCATGGTACTTAGGCACTAACAGGATACCTTCCTTTAACAATGAGCTCCTAATATATTTTAAAATCTGGTGGCATGGAGCCTAAATTGCATTTAAATAGAAATTTAAGTGTTTAGTCTGTTAGTAATTTCTGAAAATTAGGCTTGGGTTCTAGCAAAAAATTCCTTATCCTTTCTTCTAAATCCTGCATTTATTGATTTGCCTTCAAGAAAAGGAGAAAGAATGGCAATGGTGGAGATTTCATTTACAGACATAGTGAAAAACTGCTTCTTGTTTTCAGTTCATATTATTTGATTCTCTTCCTTCATTGGTTATAATTTTGTTTCAGAGCAAGGCAGTGATGCCACACATGAAATAAATTAAAAACCTGCCTACCATATCCATGAAACAGTGGGAGTCAGTTTTGAATACAAAATAAAAAACATCATAGTGACATGCATGTGAATAACAAGCTTTTGGTTCAGGACATGGAATAGCTGAATTTCAAAAGCTGAAATCCTTAAAAAGGCAAATGAAGTAAAGTACATGCTTCAAAGCAAAGAGCAGTGTCAAGAATTTGTGGCTCTCTATTGATTGGTACTATAGAAGACACTTATAACAAGAAAAATTGAAAGACTGCATGAAAAATTCAAAGCACAAGATCTGATATGAAGATTCCCAATACTGAAGAAGGGACATATATTCAGCATACTGAACAATTTAAGACTAAATTTTTATTAATGGCTGTTTCTTTTCTGTAGTATTTTCTTGTGATGGGCTACGTGGTATATATTAGATCAGGTAAAAAGGAGAAGGAGGCAAACTTTTCAATATGTAACTTCTTGAGCAAATAAATATTTTATTTTATTTTTTTTTAGAATGAAATATCAAATACAGAAATGTAGAACTACTGTATTTTATCCATGGAAATTCACATGGAACTATGTTAAGTATAAACTCCTTTGGGATTATTTAATTTATCATTAACTGGAGATTTAATTTTGATGTTAAATTTCTGACAAAATATCTCCAGGAGATAATAGCATTTATTCTTATTCTCATCTCAAAGTGAAGATGAGTGTAGCAGTCATTCTTTAACTTCCCATTAAAGGATGTTTGTCTGTGTCGCAGCATGTAGCATTAATGATAGATTCTGCAGAGAAAAGTTGCTGCTATATGAAAAATCACTGGAGACTAAAGTTTATTCAAAAAGTTTACATGGGAAATTTCTTTGATTCCTGTACACATTTTGTTTAGCTTCAGGCAATATTTTCATTTTTTCATTAGCACAGTAATGTCTCCGTTAAAAAGAATTTTTAAAATTTTATCTTTTTTTTACACTGATATCTCTGTGTGCTGTATAAGAGAGTACTCCTTTGTTTCCTTTCATAAAGAGTCATGCTTTCAAAGTTGGTGTCAAGTACCGTACACAGAGGCAGTGCAAAATACTAAGAGAACTTGTGGCAAATTGGTAATAAGTGGAGTGCTGTTTCACATATAACTTAGATCTTTGATAATCCTAAGTCTAAAAATTATTTTCAAATACTCAAATAATCTTCTGTCTCAGCAGGACATGTCCTGGTGTCTTGCTAACCTCCCATACCCATTGGACATGCCCCTTTCCCATGTGTAATTCTTTCCACTCTCTTACTCCTTTTTACATTTCCCTTGATTTCCTGGACACCTGCCTGGTGCAGGTGGTGCTGGGCTGAATCATTCTTTAGAAATCCCTGCTTCCCTGCCTAGACTGCCAACCTAGCTCAGAGGAGATACCTGACTTCTAGGCAGCTGAAGTTAAATGAGCTGAATCCAACCCTAAGTGCTTATCACTCGCTGAATTCATGGTACTTAGGCACTAACAGGATACCTTCCTTTAACAATGAGCTCCTAATATATTTTAAAATCTGGTGGCATGGAGCCTAAATTGCATTTAAATAGAAATTTAAGTGTTTAGTCTGTTAGTAATTTCTGAAAATTAGGCTTGGGTTCTAGCAAAAAATTCCTTATCCTTTCTTCTAAATCCTGCATTTATTGATTTGCCTTCAAGAAAAGGAGAAAGAATGGCAATGGTGGAGATTTCATTTATAGACATAGTGAAAAACTGCTTCTTGTTTTCAGTTCATATTATTTGATTCTCTTCCTTCATTGGTTATAATTTTGTTTCAGAGCAAGGCAGTGATGCCACACATGAAATAAATTAAAAACCTGCCTACCATATCCATGAAACAGTGGGAGTCAGTTTTGAATACAAAATAAAAAACATCATAGTGACATGCATGTGAATAACAAGCTTTTGGTTCAGGACATGGAATAGCTGAATTTCAAAAGCTGAAATCCTTAAAAAGGCAAATGAAGTAAAGTACATGCTTCAAAGCAAAGAGCAGTGTCAAGAATTTGTGGCTCTGTATTGATTGGTACTATAGAAGACACTTATAACAAGAAAAATTGAAAGACTGCATGAAAAATTCAAAGCACAAGATCTGATATGAAGATTCCCAATACTGAAGAAGGGACATATATTCAGCATACTGAACAATTTAAGACTAAATTTTTATTAATGGCTGTTTCTTTTCTGTAGTATTTTCTTGTGATGGGCTACGTGGTATATATTAGATCAGGTAAAAAGGAGAAGGAGGCAAACTTTTCAATATGTAACTTCTTGAGCAAATAAATATTTTATTTTTTTTTTTTTTAGAATGAAATATCAAATACAGAAATGTAGAACTACTGTATTTTATCCATGGAAATTCACATGGAACTATGTTAAGTATAAACTCCTTTCGGATTATTTAATTTATCATTAGAATGAAAAATTTTAAAAAACCCATCAAATAACCAAATTATATGTTCATGTGTTGTCGATAAGCTTTGAAAAAACACCTATAAGCCAAAAATGTCCTGTTGCTTTTTCTCCTCTATTAAGGTGATGTTAAATTGCCCAGAATAGAATTACAGAAACATGAAGATGGAAGATATCTGCTTATAATATTTGCAATATTTCTTGGACATAGAAATTTATAATGCTATTTGACCTTTCTTTAACACTTGGTTAGCTAAGTGATTTCTTATAAACTAATAAAATTAGATGTGTCTCATTTCTATGTTACCTGTTTTTTGCTTGCATGTAGTCCTTCCTGGTATCCAAAACAAAAAAAAGATTTTACTATCTGGGACTTTTTCTTAATAAGCAGGACAAACATTCCCTTTATTGTACTGTCTACATGTTAAAATATATTTATTATGTTGATTCTTCATTTTTCTTTGCTGGTGTTGACAAGGCAGATTTTTTTTCACATTTTCTTATTACTCATATTTTCTATGTATTTTATTCTTATTGTAGTCCTCTGTATTCTTCCCGTATTCTCTGCTGTCTTTTTATTATGGAGTATTTTAAAAAAAAAGATATTTCAGTTTAGACTTCCCCAGCACCAAGTAAAGCTGACCCATAAGACCTTTAATATTTTATTATAAAACTTCCATTAAGTGTTACTGAATGATATTTTCTTGATTTTGCCCAATGCTGGAGTGCTGGTTTTAATTTCTGAGTCACTGTTACAATCTCCTTCAGTTCTCTGCCATATTTTACTACCTTGCCAAATGTTACTTGCTCCCATTCTATGTGATTTTTCCTGCCTACAGGAAGCATTTTGCTATTTTCTTTATTTAATTCACCTTCTTATTCTTCATTTGCTGAGATCTGCCCTCTGTGGCATTTGCTATCCTTTTTCTGCACTATATAAACAGTGTTAAATCCTATAACCCAGTAATTACTGAAAAAAGAAATTGAGCTGAATATGGAGTGGGCACACACCTTCGTCTTCAAACCTTTTCTCAGCTTAACACCAAATGCTGATTAATTCTTTTTTGTGAACAGTTTTTAAACCAGCTGTGGAAGTTGTTCTGGTGATTTACATGCACTATGCAATTTCTTTGTATATAAGGGACATCACACAGCCCAGTGTCATAAGATGGAATAAATTAGGTTCTATCTACTGTTCTGCCTCTCCAAAACCACCACATCCAAATCACCTGTCACAGAAGAAGGACCGTGACTTTACGAAGAATTGCTTTTGATAGCTCATATTTATTTTAGTATTTCATAGGTGCATAGGGATTGATGAATTAAAATTTTTGTTACAGAACCTCAAGATCAATTACTAATTCACTTTTCTAAAACTGTGAAAATAATGGCTGTCTTTCTGATACTCTACAGTTGCTTCGTCAGTTTTTTGGGGTTTTTTTTAATTTGTTCTGCTTTTTTTCCTTTTTTTTTTTTTTTTTTTTAGTCAGAAACTTCAGGTGAGATCATGCCCCTGTTGAAATCAATACATGGGAGGTCGTTTATTCCATTTATTTCACAATGAGGCCAGTAGCTAGCATAGACTCTTCAAGGGCTTCTCAAAGTGCCAAGTTTCATCCCTAAAAGCATGATGATGTCTCGAGAATTCTGCACATCAAAAACAATTTCATAATTCAAGAGAATATTTTAGTTTCATTGATATGGAAATCATGTTATGAAGCATGCATCATGAAAGCATTCATTGTCTAAACTGACACCATGTAAGGCATTCATAGATAATTTCCATCCTCACCAAAATGTTGTTAATTTAGATTTAGTGAAAAAGATGTACTTGTACTTATCATCACAAAACACAGATAGACATACGAGTAATAGTATGAGTTCTGTTTTGGTTTTTCGCTTTCATATTTCTATGCAACTGGAATATAAAAGATGTGCAAATCTTAGAGGATCTGAATATATACATGAAGAAGCAAACATTTATTAATCTATTAAATATAATCTGCTCACCAAATTAGCCAGTTATTTAACTGTGGAACGGGAGCACGACTTTGTAGTTCAAATCACTTTACTGAACCTTGGGAGATTTAAGTCCACTTTTCAGCTCTGACTCAGATTTCCTGCAAATCACAGCTTTTACCTCAGCGTTTGCTGTCAGTTCCTGCTACTGTAAAGCAAGATGCTTGCAGCTGCCTGTGTGAAAATGAAACCACCACAGAGAGGTTAAATCAGTATTAGTGGAGACACCCCACTCTGCTGGTGCACCATGTCTAGTCCTGTTCTTGAAAAGGGAATTACTTGAAGCCTTGATCATACAAACAGGTCCCTTTAAGTTTTCTCATGTGTGAATTTTTCCCTTCCTCACTATGTCTTCAGCCTGCTGCTAATAAGACAATTAGTCGACAATATAATTAATCTTTCTTGTGCTATTGTTTGTAATGACCTTATCATACTTGTATATTCAATTTATTTATTGAACTTTATGGGGAAAAAAATATTTTTTTAGAAATTGTTCACCAAATTACTAAGAATTTGGAGTTACTTCCAAAATATTTTTTGTTTTTACTGATTTGATTATTATAATTGGATTACATGAGTCTATTTGGCATATTGGATTTACAAGAATGACAGTCAATGAAACAATGCAGGTAGTAAGTATGTGACAGGGTCCTTGTAATGGTCTTTAATCTTTTGCCTGGGAAGCTTTTGCCTGGGCAAAAGTTTTGGGTGATCAGTTCTGGAAAAGAGAATTGATTAACATTGACTTAGAGACAAGACCAACACTTCATTCTGTTTTGTATTAAGTACATGCATCTGTAACTGCACCTTTTTTTTTTTTTTTCTTATTACATTTGTTTTTTATGTTATAGAGAGATATGAAAAATATTTTTTCTGGAAACAGTATACTTACTTAAGTAAAGATAAAAAACTGGTTCACGATGCAGTCCTCTGGGTTAAATGAATCCTTATATCTGTGTTTCATTTCTTTTTTTTGCGTCACAGAGGAAAAAAGAGGATGATAAACTGAACAAAATTCTTTTAGAATTTCAGTGATAGTTGCATAAAACTATTAAATTATATTTACTTCAGGGATTATGCAAGCTGAACATTTGTACAATATTCTAAGTTTTTGAAACAAATATTCTGTCTTAAATCGAGAAGATCAACAGCAATCAATTTGAATGAATACTGATTCATTGAAAGTTTCTGTTTGTCATTTTTTAAGGCATCATATTTTCCTATGGAAAAGGTGATTTCCCCTGATAAATAATATGGAAAATCACTTTGAGAAAGGAAGTTTAATATTAATTCCTGTGGCATGAAATGAACTACAGCTGACTTTTAAAACAAGGATCTCAGTGGGGGGCGGGGGGAAAGAAAATCTGATTTATGTTTAGGCATAACTTTTTACTCTGAAGTGTTGTAAACAGTTATAGAAATCACACAATCTGCAGCTGAACCATAGCAGTATCTGAAGGCAGAGGTATGAATAATCTTTTTTAGATTAGAGAAGAGGGATATCATCAGAAAAAGAATTTAGATATGCAGATTATGATATAGCTGTATTATATGTGATTAAATGTTTCTGGTCATCTACCTTGCTACTGAGGCCAATGCCTCTCTACAAAAATATGATGGGATCTTTAGGAGTCACAAACATTTAAGCATGAGACAATTTATCAGAACCATCACTAAAGGGAAATCTAACAGAAAATTGATTATTTTTCAGCCCAGTGTGGCCTCCACCTACAGCTACTCCTCCAGGAGACCTGAGGGTTTTCCATGGGAAAGAACACCTTGAGAGTAATATCATTTCAGTAGTGCAAATGTTGTCAGATAGAAAGCCAGGGACTTTGGTGTATAATACTCTCCAAGAAAAATGCTGTTTATTTCCCTTTTAACTTTTTTTTTAATTAAAATATTACTTGGTAATCAAATATCAGATAGGACACAAGAAATAAAAAAACAAAGAGAGCATTTCCACAAGGGTAGAATAGGTCAATGTATCCCAGCAAGATCTGTGCTAACCTTTTCTCCAGCAGAATATTCAGCACTGCTCAAGCAAAAATTATGAATAAAATAAGGTTACTGAAATAGCTGAGTATATCAAGAACTTTAGGCTTGACAAAGTTGAGTCTAGATAGAATTGCAGAAAAATGTCACGATCTTTGTATTTTGCAAAATACAAAGCTGATAGGACAAGTTGGCCCTGATGATAAATGCCTCTAAATTACCTGTTACCACTTATAAAGTAGATCTATACTGTGACTAGTTTGAAAGAATCAATTCAACACTGAAAAAACAATCTTTAAATTTGCTAGGAAAGGAAGAGATCACCAGGCAGGTAATGTTGTACTACTGACATAAACCACAGCAAACTCCAGGTTTGCTGGAGTTAGGCTATGTGACCAGTTCTGCTCGTTTCTAACAAAAGTAATGTAGGAAATTGTATAAGAAGGAATGGGAATGCTAGATTGGTTTCATGGTGGATGAATGACTGTCACAACTTCTTGGAGTAAGGAATATTTTCCTGGAGTATCGTTTTTGCACTTACATTGTCAGGGCTATAGTTTCAGCTTAGGCTATGGTTCTCATGTGTTTTGATTTTCAGGAAATAGAATATGTTCTGATTTGTTGCTTGTAAATATTATCCTCTTAAAATAACAATAAAAAATACATCATAAAACACTGAAGGATAAAGACAACTGAACCAAATTATTTAGGAATTTCCTAGAAATTGGATTTTTGTTTGTAGCTGATGAATCACTCTACCTGCCTACCTTCCCTCTCCTCTTCTGCTCCAGTAAAGCAGGGAGGAAGACAGTAGTGATAATCCTTCTGGATGGAAATATTTTACACTTGTTTGGTAGGTGATAAATGCTTCATTCCAAAGGGATTAGCACAGTGAAGATTCACTGAAGGAGTGAGTATTTCTGCATGCACAATAAACAATCAGAGCCTTATTGGATCAACAGTAATAATACCTTTTCTGTAGGAACAGCTAACACAGAAGCAACGACCACTTTGTTTTTTGGGGGTTGTTTTGTTTGTTTTTTTTTTTTTTTTTTGGGGGGGGGTTGGTGTTTTGTTTTTGTTGGGTTTTTTTTGGGTTTTGTTTTTTGTTTAATTTTAATATTCTCCTGCGGCTGCTCTGTTGTGAACTTGTTTAATTGCTGTGAGGATTTTTCTTTCAGGTGTTTTGGTTTTTTTTTTCTTTTTGTTGTTGTTTGTTTTTGGGGTGGTTTTTTTTTTTTGTTTTTTTTTTTTGGGGTTTTTTTTTTTTTTTTTTTTTGGGGGGGGGTTGGTGTTTTGTTTTTGTTGGGTTTTTTTTGGGTTTTGTTTTTTTTTTAATTTTAATATTCTCCTGCGGCTGCTCTGTTGTGAACTTGTTTAATTGCTGTGAGGATTTTTCTTTCACTAGTTCACACGAATCTTTTCAGTAAAATCTTATTGGAGTTAGTAACAAATATTTCATTTTCTCGGGAAACTAAGGCAATTTTAAGCAACTTAATGTTTTAAACCAGATGAAGCATTTGTAATGAGCAGCATTATAGCCACCATAAAATGTTAATAAATGTATATCCTAATACATGCAAAGGGTATGATACTGCAAGTGAAACATATCTACTTTTTGTGAGTTCCTATAATTTCTCTAAATATTACAGTTTCATTTAAACTTGTCACTGAAAGAACAGGCTTAATTTTCAAGAAAGGCAACTGTAAGAGCATTTCTATGTTTCTTATCCAAATCCATGCACATTCTAAAACACTGTTGAGAACATTCAGGTTTTTCTTACATTAATGAAAATAATGTAATAAGAACTGTATGCATAAAATGCAAAACTGATTTGATGATTATAAGCTGTTTAAACTCCCTTCATCCAGATACGACAAATTTATGCTTTAAAAATTATGTTGTTTGGAATTTCTTCCATCTGCATAGAATAACAAGGCAAATAACCTATACTAACATTGAATCCAAACAATATGAGATTTAAAGGACAGTATTAAAAGAGTAAAGTGGAATTGTTTTCTGATTTCTTGATTTTTAAGCACAGAATGCAATAAAAAACTCTTATAAAAGTGTTAATTTATGTACATTTTATATTTTACTTTGTTTTTTCTATTCTGTCATGTACTATCCATAGTTATGTCCTAATGTGCAATCAGAAGGCTGCAGTGGAACACCAGGAAAAAAAGAACCCATTGACCTATCTAATGCTAGATATTTCTACTACCAGATGGTATCACATGGATGTTTTTAAATGGTGAGCTTTCTGCTAGAGCTGAGTGCTCCATCTGTGACAGATTAGCTCCCCAAGCTGGAAATACTGCTTTCAGTCCGTTTCCCTACTAGAGACTGAATGCATTACCTTAAAAAAATCTGTGCTTTGAGCACAATTATCTTTACTTTGAAGCACCATTGTAAGATAGTGTCCAGTGAATTCATGCCAACAGACTGAGCCATGCTTGCTCCTGCTCGAAGATTGCCTATCTTGGTTGTCTTTATACAGGTTATTGCCCTTCATGATCTCAGTATTGAAAGTTTTGGGGGAAGGGGGGATTTAAATAATTTCATTTTATTTCCCTCCCTTTAGTTTATGCAGTTCTGCCTTCAACGACATAGGAGTGCAGACTAAGGAAATGGACCCACCTTGCTGATATGTGGTGTAGAAGAGAAGATGAAGGAATGCTAGGCCAGAGTGATGGAGAGCATCAGCTTGGATGTGAAATGATTGCTGGAGATCTTAACATATCTCCCCTTCAATATTGAGATACCTTCCCTTTACCAGTTCCTTTTTCAGGTTTTGTGCCTAATGGCTTAGAGCGTACAAAGCACTAAGTATAAATACACTGTAGGCTGGTTTAGGAGGAATCTCAACTTATTTTTATAATGTCATGGAAATGTTAAAAATATTCCAAAAAAACTAATGAAGGTAGAATTCTGAAAACATTGAATTAAGAGTCTTTTCTCTTTTCAGTACCTTGATATTAATTGCACAGCTTAAATGATAGGCAAGGCATTTAAAATAACTATTAAGGTAAGAGAAGAAAATCCTAATAAGTCACACTATGGTATTTATCTTGAATTTAATGCTGAAATTTTTTTTTTAAGCCATCGTACATAAAAAGCCATCAAAAACCGCATTTACAGTGCTTGGCTTATAATAGGTCATTTTATGGCTTTGTTTCAGCTTTCCAATATGCAATGCACTTATGATGGCAGAAGATAAAATGATGCCTCCTCTGCTGATTTAGGCTATAACATTTAAATGCTGCAGTAACTGGAAAAACTATCTGCATCTTAGTGGTAATTGTTAGTAATTTTTCTGACTGCTAGGAATCTTTTTGACGTATGCAAAATAGAAGAATAAAATTTTTCTATGCTAATGGTGCAACACTAAAAATATCTAAATATTTTCAGAGAGCTGATTTGGTGGTTAACACCAAAATTTTTCTTTCTCACGGAATGCAAGGTTTTAGCACTTTAGACATAAATAACACTTGTGGCAATAAAAATGCACAGTATTGGCAAGTCCATTGAATATATTTTCATGTAGATTAAATATTATGTGAGTTTTTACTTTCAGATTTCTGGTTCTAAAATTGCAATATTTTTTTTTAACATTGGATGATATCTCACAGCCAAAAGTAGAACTTAATCATCAGCCTCAAGAGAGGGGGAATGTTTGGTGGAATTAGTCAAAATCTTCTTGAACAAGTCATCTAAAAAAGAAGTTTACATGTTTCATCTTTGCTGAAGACATTTCCAAGTAGTGGTGATGGGTTGTTTATGTGAGAATGATGGTGGTTGTGCATGGGGTGACTTGGGTGGTGTACAGAATAGCACAAGAAGTATGTAGGGGGCAGGTGTAAAGTAATAAAAACTGGTGTATAAAATATTCTGTGCAGAAAAATAAAAAATATTTTCCTTCAATAGGTCTGATATTTTAGGGTATTCCTGTTTTATTGACAAAATTTGTGTATGTTCCTCTTCTGTTGCCTCATTACACTGTTGGTACAAATAGATGAACAGGTAGAAGGGTAAGTCTTTTCCTTGTCTAATCATTGGCATTATTTAGTGAATTATACTCTTAAAATTCTGGAACATTATTAGACACCATTTTGGAGACACCTTTACTGACAGGTCTGAGATTTAAAGGACATAAATTACCTCAACAAATCTTTGCCTGGGTAGTAGCATGATAAAAGAAGGCACTGGTTCTCTTCAGATTCTATACTGAATTTTGTGTTCTTTTATTCTTTTATCTAGAAAACATTTAGAAAATTATAATTGGAGCCATGTATTTAGTCTTTTGTAATTCTAGTGTCACATCTTGAGAGTTGTAGTAGATATGTACAGTTCTGTGGTAGCATATCTTTTTGTTGAAATACATTACAGTTCTCTTTTTAAGTTAAAGATGATAGAAAACAATTATGTTTGTCTGAATACGAGGTAAAGTTTTTACTTCTGAGGACATAAATTGTGATTATTGAGAAACTTCATTAAGAAACACCGTGTTTTTCTTATTCTTTTCAAAGGTTGCAGACATAAATTTAAATTTAGAATATTCTCAATAATTATAATGTAATAAGTGTAACAATACTGTGAGCAGTCACCTGCTTTTGAAAATTTTAGTATATGAAAAGAAAGGGAGTAATGGAAAAAAAGAGAGTTGGAAAGTATTACAAGAGATCTTTGATGCTGCACAAGAAGAGCTATAAAATTATTTTACATGAGAAGAAAATATATTTTTATTTGTACTGTAAAGGTAACATATTTAAGTAAACCAGTTTAAAAATAATGGGACTTGTCTTAACAAAAATATTATATTCATGGATTTGTGGTGCTTTTTAATGGGAAAATCTTTTAATTAGGCCCTGCTTTACCTCATCAAATATATTGTCTGTCAGAAAAAGTCTTTAGGATGGTAACTCGTACTGAAGAAGAAAATAGAACCATATTTTGTGGGGAAAGAGTAAAAGGGTCAAGGGTATTTCTTGAAGTGTTAGGGCAATTTTGATTTTACGCTTGCTACATACTTTTCTGTTTAAAATTGCATACTCGTAAGCAGAGATGTAAGTAATCCATTTTAAGACTGTGAGAGGCTGTTATGATCCTCTAGTTTGATTTTTGAATAACACAGTCCTTTGAATTTCACTGAGTAATTTTTCAGATTCTGATGGAGCTTCTCTTATCTTATGGAAAGAAACTCATTGTAGTCTAAAAAGATTTAAAATGATGGAAAATCCATTGTTCTCTGTTTTATCGAGTAGGTATTTCTGGGACTAAAACAGTTCTCCTGTCTCATCTGAATTTAGTTAGAGTCTACTGTCATCCTGTGCATCTTGGTATACCTTTGTCTGCTAAATTCAGTGTCTTGTCAGAAATGTTCTGCTCGTATTTGTATTGTCTTCCTTCTTGTACCTCTTGTCCTGTATCATCTTTACCAAGTTTCAACTATAAAATTACTGCTATTAAATGACTAAGTGATATAGATTAAAATTCTTAAATTTCTCTCTATGATTCAGAATTCCCAGATCCAGAATAACTTTTTTGAGTTCTTCACAGAACTGTTTTTTTTTTCAATTTCCATTCAAAATGAGATATCAGAGCTGTTTCTCAGCAATGGTCTCAGCAATGTAAAGAACAGGGTAAATAAAAAGTCCAGTCCAAACATACACATGCTACATATATTTTCAGGGATTTGTATTTTATTCTTCATTACTTGATTCTATGAATTCTAGTTCATTGATCACTACAGATCTCCAAATCCTTCCTGAGAATGATTTTCTTACTCTCTACATTGGAAAAAGACAGATTTTGTGAGTGGACTCTTAAATGGATAAATAAATGGTTGGATGGCTGCATCCAGAAAGTAGTGATCAATGGCTCAGAGTACTGGTGGACATCACTGACAACTGGTGTCCCTCAGGGGCCTATAATGGGACCTGTGCTAATTAATATCTTCATTAATGACATAGATGAAGGGATTGAGTGCAGTCTCAAGAAATTTACAGATGACACCAAGCAGAGCAGTGTTGTCAACACACCTGAAGAGCATAAGGTCATCCAGAGGGACCTGTGCACTCTGGAGAACTGGGTCCATGGGAATCTCATGGTTTCACAAGACTAAGTGCAGGGTGATTGTACCTGGGTTGAGGCAACCCAGGTATCAACACGGGCTGGGGGATGAAGAGATTGAGAGCAGTCCTGCTGAGGACTTGGGGGTGGTGGTAGATGAGAAGCTGGACAAGACCCAGCCATGGGCACTCACAGCCCAGAAAGCCAAACGTGTCCTGGGCTGCATCCAAAGCAGCGTGGGCAGCAGGGCCAGGGAGGGGATTCTGCCCCGCTGCTCTGCCCTGGTGAGACCCCATCTGCAGTGCTGCATCAGCTCTGGGGTCCCAGCGCAGGGAGGAAGGACATGGACCTCTTGGAGTGAGTCCAGAGGAGGCCACCAAAATGATTAGAGGGATGGAGCACTTCTCCTAAGAGGAAAAGATGAGAGAACTGGGTTTGTTCAACCTGGAAAAGAGGCGGCTTTGGTGTGACCGAAATGCAGCCTGAAGGGAGCCTACAAGAAAGATGGGATAGACTTTAGAAGAACATGTAATGACAGAAAAACAGGGAATTTTTTCAAACTGAAAAAGAGTAGGTTAAATTCAATTTTTTTAGGAAGAAATTTTTTTGTGTGGTGGTGATGAGACACTGGAACAGGTTGTCTAGAGAGGTTGTGGATGCCTTTTCCCTGGAAGTGTTCGAGGTCAGGTTGTATGGAGCTCTGAGAAATCAGGTCTAGTGGAGGTCTTGCTGCCCATGGGAGATGTACAGGAACTGGGTGATCTTTTAGGTCCTTTCCAATTCCAACCATTCAATGATTTATGGTTCTATGATTCCAAAATTCAGGCATCCGTAAGAAAACCTGTGATGTGTGTTTCTTCTTCCTTGTTCTAAGATATTTTAAAATGTATTATTTTAAAAATCTACCTTACTCTGTAATGTAGGTATATATGTAAAAATGTCTGCTCCCCATGAGTGTTCCTCATTCCACCATCTTTTTGTCAACCGCAAATTTTTGCTACCATGAATGTGCAAATTCTGGAATTATGAATATTGTATAGATCAAGATCTTTGCACTAGCCCACTAAAAATTTCTTTTTGCATAATGGTTCCCAATTTTTGAGCAAGTTTTTCAAAGGATTATTATGTGCTACAGGGAATTTTGCGTAGTGCTAATTTTTAATCTGAATGTTGTACAGACAAGTATTCTTACAGAAGTCATATTATGTCAACACCCTTTCCTCTGTGAACTGAACTTGTAGCCTCATCAAAAGTTCTGATGAGATCTGTTTTCCATAAAACTGTCCTGATTGGCATTAATTATGCCACCACCCTTTATTTCTTTAGTACTTTTATGTTGCATCAGCTGTTCTGTGACTTTGCCGAGAATGGAAGTTCATCTGAAGCAGACCATAATTATTTGGGTCATCTCATCTACCCTTTACAAAATGCGCTACAATAGACAATTACATCTCTTTTTCCTTTCCATTATGTTTTACAAATATAGCCTAAGATCTCCATACAGAATGGAAAGTACAGTTTTGTGTAGTATGTCCTTGAGAAGGACTCGGGTTGCAGACCATGGAACCACTTGTCTTGACACAGGGCAGAGTATCTAGAATATATGCAGAGGATGAATATCGCTTACTTTTCTCATGACAGTGCATACTGACAATGCTACTGGAAAGGTTACAACCTGCTTTAACTCTTCTCTGCTCCATTAAGTTGTTCCACATCTCAGATAATCTCTTTCAGAGGTGTGTTTTCAAAGCCTTTGTCACAGCTCAGTGTCATTGTCTTGTCTCTTATGGTGGGACATCACGAACGCATGTCCCAGAGACACCATGAAGATGGATCAAGATCACTGCACAGCATGTGTTGCTTTCATTGATGATGTTTCAGACAGACTTAATTGTATTTAGAAAATAGAATATTTATTTTGTTATGGATCTGTAGTTCTCAATCTCATGATCTCTTTGGAGTTATAATTTCAGGGACAGATGCTTAACCAGGATAAAGCAGTGTCAACAGGCAATGCTCTTTTAAATTACTTATTATGATTTCTACAGCAGCTGAGAAGCCATAATCATTCTCAAATGGCATTAACACAATATTCTGCTTTTACTCCTGAAGAAGAGTTACCAGAGTTGCATGGCATTACCAAAAACCTTTCTGACATCTTTAAATATTTAGTATGCATTTAGACTATTTCCAATGTTTTTCAGATTAATACATCAAAAGGCTACCTCTGAACCCTCTTTCATACCAAAAAATAAAACCCAGAAAAGTAGCACAATCAGAAAAAGAACACTTTGGGAAAAAAAGAAATCTAATATTTTCATGCCTGCCCTTCCTCTTTCAGAGGTGTACTTTTAGGAGAAAAAAGCTTAATTTTTCCACTTTACAAACCCAGTCTTTTCTTGTGCAATAAACAAGGTTGGCGTATACAACGCAAATAGCTATGATTTGTTATGTAATTTTACTAGCAAATCAGATACATATTTTGTTGCCATTTTGATCTTGGAAAATAATTGGAGGACTGAGTGTTTTTGAAATGTGCCAGCAAAAAATAGTATGTTGGAAGTCCTTTTATTTTGAGGTGGCACTTCAATACATCAAACATCAGCAAAACTCTAGAGGGATTGAAAATACAGTGCAATAACCCCAGTTTCTGTGTGGAATAAAAAAAGAGTAAACAAAATCTATTTGATTATGCATATTTATAAAAAGTGTATTAAAATGTATAAGAAGCATAAATAAATTTTAGAGAAAGTAAAATATGATCTGCGTACGATGCCACAGTTGAGGATTCATAGCAGATGTCACCTTGAGACACTGCTATCAAATGTTCATGCACATGTACATGTACGAAGCTTAATCAAGATATTTTTACAGACAAAAATACTGCTAACTAAAATTTTTATTTGGAATTATATGAAATAGCAGGGAGTATCTTTTTTTTTTAATTCAGTTCACATTGCTCTGCAAGGAGTCTACAAAATGTCTCTGATCAAAAATTCTCCTAAGGAGATTTTGTCTTCGGAAATTTCTAATGCCAATTGATTTTAGGAATCAAGCAAGTTACTTTTTTTGGATGTTTATGTAAGTTTGCTTCCAAGAAGCAAAAAAAACCCAAAAAAAAAACTAACCAAAAAAAAGAAAACAACACCAAAACCATCGAAATAAACAAACAAAAACTTCTCACTTATTCTGGAGGCAATATATTTAGGTTTGATTCCATTACCTGGGAAGGGCTTAGATATTGTGCTTTCAAAAATGCTACCTGAATTGGTTTGCAAATTCCTCAAAAAAGGTTTGAGCTGTTTTCTTTTTAAGTGATTTCACTAAATATTAATTTATAAATAATAAATATATAATATATGTGATAGAAATATAAATATATAAATATGTATTTATATTAAAATATAATCTAATATATTATATATAAAAATAATGTATATATGGTTTTGGTATGCATATAATTTTCTGGTCTTGGGCACCATTGACTTGTCTGTAAAGAACATAGGTATTATTAGTGTGTTACAGTCATATCTGTAAAAAGTATATGTGTTATCTGTGATCTGGGCCAAAGTAACTTGAAGATTAATTAAGACTGATAAATTTGAATCATAATAACTCTCCTTCAAAGGTATTGTAATTTGTTATTGAAGAATCCTGCTCAGTTTCCTAAATCTGAGACACAAATTTTCTTTAGCCTATTCAAAATAACATAACATATATGATGGAGAAATTCAGTTGCTAAATTATAAAATTCCTAAAAGTCCTTGAATTTCACCTTTTAAAAAGTAAGTGTATTATACAAATCAGTCTTTAGAGAAGTTCTAATTAACTCCCACCCTTAGCTGAGACCTAATTGCAGTTGCTCTGTTTATAGGTTATGTTTGCCTACTTCCACCTAGAATTAGCCTGTACTTAGTAGTGCTTATTTGTGGCCAGAGGCTGTTGTAAGTCCTTAGTAGTAGACCTCAATGTGGTGTCTGACTTCCTGTAGGTGTGCTTTGCATTTCAATGGACAGTTTCACATTTTGAAGACAACTATATAATCTGGAAAGGCAAACAAAGTCTCATCCTGGTTTCATCACCTGAGACTGTACCTCTCTATTCTCCATGGAAACTGCATGCCATAAAAATCTGATTTTATATCAGTACGATTAAGATATTATCTTTTAATTATGATCTTATGTAGATGATATTTATCTGCAAATAGCACCAAAAAAACATGTGTTCATATGGTGATGAGGTGATATATGAATTTTGGGAAGCTTGTTTTTTTCTTTGAACCTTAGTTTTACTCAGCTTTCTTTTACATTTTTTTTCATTTGATTATGCTGCAAACTTTGCAGGTTATTTTCCTGGTTTAGGCTAGAATAGAGTTAATTTTCTTCTTAGCTGACACAGTGCTGCTTTTTGGATTTATCATGAGAATAACATTAATAACACACTGGTGTTGTGGTTGTTGCTTGTGTAGTCCTTACTCTAAATTGAGGTCTTTTTATTTTCCCAAGCTGTGCCAGTGAAAAGCCAGGCAGTTGACCCAAACTGTCCAAAGGGTTATTCCATATCATACAATATCATGTCCAGGATATAAAATGAGGTAAGGCAGGTAGGCCTGTTGTGGCTTAACTTCAGCAGGCAGCCAAATACCAGGCAGTCACTTACTCTTGAATCAGAATGAGGAGGAGAGTGAGAAAAAAAGTAAAATTAATTGTTTGAGATAAGGACCGTTTAATAATTGAAACAAAAATGTAGTACTGGCACGGCTACTGCTATTAATGGTAATAATAATAATGAAAATAAGAGAGGAAGAAGAGAATAAACCCCCAAAAGACAAGTGATGCACAATGCAGTTCCTCACCACCCACTGACTGATGTCCAGCCCAGCCCCAAGCAACCAACCCCTCCCAGTTAACTTGCTCCAGTGCAATGGAAAATTCACTATGGATTAAGTATTGTATGTCAATGCACAAAAGAGACATAAGACTCTTGTATATTTTCCATTCTTTTCTGTAAGACTAGTTTGACTTAAGTAGACTAGTTTTTCTTAAGTCTCATTTATTTTCATTAATGGTGGTTGGAAAAACTGATGAAAAGCTTCATAAACAAAACTAATGGTATAAAATTGCCCAGAAAAGATTACAAAGAAGGCCTAAAAGTGGACTAGTTTCCATAAGCTACTTGAAAATTATTAGTCCAGTTTTTATAGTTATACTTTTTGAAAAGAAAAAATATTTGTGTTTGCTTTTTTACTGATAAAAATTAGGAATGCTTTTCCTCCCTATTTTCCTTTCTGTAGAAATCCAGTTTAGAAGGTATTTTAGAGACTTGACAGCATTATGACATACTAGGTGTGTGGAAAACTTAATTAGTTAATATAATGTGGCTTTTTCTTATTCAGATTTCAGTCATATCTGCTTATAAATTTCAGAGGCAAGATGAAGACCAATCATGTCCCTTGGCTGGGGAAAGAAAACATATCAGACAGTTTTGAGGGAAGAGAAGGGTAAAAACACTGATTTAAAAAAAGTAAAATAAAGTAATAGATTGCAAATAGTTTAGGAAAATGGTAGATGAACAGGCAGGTTTTTTACTGATAAAAATTTGATAAATTTTTTACTTTTATTCCTTCCCACATTTTATTGTTTGGGGTCAGTTTCTAGCTGTTGGAATGTGGTTTATCATGTTTTGCTATATTTTTGAGTCATAGACTCAATTATTTTCATTTTTGGGAGGTAGGTAGGGGAAGTGCAAGGAAAGCAGGAGAAACAACCTCAGTGCTCATTTTCAGTGAGAGGTCTTTATTCCTGCACTCATCTGGGATCCAGTTTCTGAAGAAAATTTCCAGGGGTAGATGGAGACTTGTTACTTTTACTGAGTCTTGTGTAGAATAGAGAGAAGAACTTCATCTGCCTTAAATTTTTAATCTTCACTGGAAAGCAGGGGCAGAGAGAAAATGCAGTCATGTCAGGGCAGAACTCCTCTTTTACAGGATGTCTTGCCTTTTTTTAGGTGTTCACATGTAATTGCTCAAATATGAAATTCCATGATGCATATGGAACTTAATGACTTGAAAATGTTACAGTTCCAAATAGTTTTGGTACCAAGTGTAATTTTTTTTCTCTCTGCCTTTTTTTCTTTTATTTTAATAAGATGACAAACCTTAATTTTGATTTCTTTTTCCAAGATACAAGAATATTCCTTTTTTAACAAGAAAAAAATGGAAGGAATAGAATGAGCTTTTTGAGGAACAGTAACAAACTTCAGCAACTCTTTCTATGACTGTATGTCTCACGTTGTTCTTTCTTAATATCAAGGCAGAGCAGCATCTATTTTGAGGATGTGCACATACAACAATAATTTTCAAGTATAACGGCAGTAATATTGCCAAAAAATGAAACTCCATTGCACATTTATCTCTCATTTCCCTCTTCCTTTGATCAAGGTGATTAGAGAAACACATGTGGTAGCTGTTAGTTGCATGGCTTAGAGTATACTTAGAGAAAGAATCAAAAAGCATGGAAAGGCTAAAATTATGTGTAATTTGCTTCCCCCTGAACATTTATTTCTATTATACATGCATGTAATTTTCTCTTAAGGAAACAAAATCCAGAGAAGTGATGAAATTATGAGGCTAATGATAATTCATATTTTAAATTCCTGTCTTTTCTATGGATTACTTTTTCATACAGAAAACATGTACTCTTTGTTTTCAGTCTGTCCTTAAGAGTTGTGCTCACTGTGCTGCTATCAAGTATGTGGTCCACTAAATGTTAAATCCAGGATAGAGTATAATTCACAATTACATTCAAAATTCAATTCCATGTAGGTTCATGTATATCCAGAAAAAAAAATAAATGGCCAACTCTACCATATTGCAATTCATGTTATTTAATTATGAAGACTATTATTCAGGCATTTGGAAAGGGAAGCCATATTATATTGTCCTTTTGTGAAGGCAATACTACATAGAATGTGATTAAATGTTTACACACAACTTTTACATCAGGACCATGGTTTCATTAAGTGCACAAAGTGCACTTTGCTGTCTAAAACAGAAGCATGTTATTTCTGTTTGTGGCATAACTTATTTGTTACACATTTTTTCTGGATATGAATTTAATATGCATTTGCATATTACACACTTGACATTGGAATGGGCTGACCAAGGGAGGTGGTGGAGTCACCATTACCAGAAGTTTCCCAAGAAATGACTGAATGTGGTGTTTTGGTTTGGTTGTCATGGTGGTGCTGTCAGTCAAAGGCTGGACTTCAGGGTTTTGGAGATCTTTTCCAACTGTGGTTGGAAACTGATTCTGTGGTTTTTCAGTCTCTGCACAGAGTAATAGCAATGTCCTCTTGAAGACTGCCTTTATAAACACAAACTTTTCTTACAGAATAATCAGCCCTTTGATAAGAAGAGTATTTATAGTTCTTAGCCATAATAAGGACACCTTTTTTTTTTCCATGATAAACTTTTATTTGCCAGCAATATAGTAACTATTAATTAAAGCTAATTATATGCCAGAAACTAATGCATGCAAAGGTACCCACTGAAACATCACACGAATAGATTAAAAATAGTTATGCAAACTGCATCCTGATAAGACAGTCCAGTTTTCTTTGCAAATGGTTTGCCACAGGCACAGCATTAACAGAACAGGAAGACAAATCAGGCATCTCAGCTCCCTGGCTACTCCTTGATCTGATGGGAACTGTTTCTTTCATCTAAATTACTTATTTTAAGGGTGCCTAATAATCCAATTACACTGAATCTAAAAACTGTGGCCTATCTTTTTAGGAAGAATGCCAGCAGTAGCAACTAGGAATTAATGCCAACAATAGTCCAAAGCAGTTTTCACAAATTGTCCCCAAATATTTCATGGAAGTTTGTGTGTTAATGTTGTTCATTCAGTGCACTAAAACAGGCTTTGCAATGGCATGTACCAAATCCTCCCAGCCAGTTTAGCACTTTACTGCACAAGCAAATCTTTGGTTTATATCCAAAAATGCTATTTTGTCTGCTCATATTGCAAGAAATACCCTAGATATTTTCTAACTGCGAGTCTTGTCTGCACTGATTGTGTCCCGCCCTGGAAGCTGGCACACTGAGTTACCAAATGGTTTCTCAATATTATGCTGAGACAGTGGTCTGCTACTGAACAGAGGGAGGAGTGCCAAATATCAAATCATTGGTGCTATTTTCCTTAGCACCTGGGATTTTCTTTGGAAAGGTCCCAACCAATTGTTATGCAGGTCAGAATCTGCTTATATTATGAGATCTGACGAGATCACAACCTGAGGAGACACAGATGGTGAGGCATTCCCATCATTACCACATCCACAAGCAAATGAACTACATTTTGTTTAGATCTGCTTCTGAAGAAACTTAATATTTGATGGATATAATTAGGTTAAGTAAGCCAGAATCCAGGACTAGATATGGAACTATATTTGCAGTGCATGGATAGTAAATCTCAGTTATGGGCACATGGCAGTCCTAATATCTAAAATTTGTGTAAGCAGCAGAGGGATATATAAGAACACCGCAGCTCATTATATGGTTGGCCATTGATTATAGGAAAGAAAGAAAAATAAAAAACAAGAGCAAACCAAATAAAGAAAAAAAAACCCCAAAACACCTCAATCCTACCAAAGGAAAATGAAGAACCAAACCACCTTCGTTTGTGCAAGAGTTTCCATACTTTTGGATAATATGGAAAGAAGAGCTTATATCTATGTGTGTGTGTGTATATATATATATATATATATATATATATAGATATAGAATGTATGAAATCAAAGGTTGCAAAACAAAAAAAAAACCAAAAAAAAAACCAAAAAAAAAACAAAAAAACAAAAAAAAAACCTTAAATCTCCCCTCTGAGACACCTGAACTAACAGTGAAGCCCACAGGAGTGATTCCACTCAAAAGGCAGAGGAGACATAAGAGTAGATACACCCTAGGATAATAGGGGAAGCCTAATCACAGGGTCATAGCAGTTATTTCCCACTTTCACTCTGTGAATACCTTATCAGTTTACAAATTAGAATAGCTCCCAACTGGAATAGTTTCCAACTATGAACTTACAAGGAGGTATTGCTATTAGATCTACCTGAAATTTCAGCCATCAAGTCTGAGACACTTGTGTTTCAGCATACATTATAGCTGATGAGAGTCTATATTTATCTGGGTGATAGGAGAGTCTAAAACAGGTCAGGGGGATTTCACATTTATTTTAAATCTTCTGATCAATATACTCTGAAATACAGAAAAAGAAGCAAAAACAATCTCTTCAATCTCTTCAATTTTGTAAGTCATATATCATAATACTCCTTGTTAGGCAATGCTGGAACCAGTTGTTTAAACATGCTTCTTGTTTGATGTCCCACAAATATGTATTCTTGGATTCTGCAGCAAAGATAAAATGCAACAACAACAAAAAAAAAAAAGTGAATTAAAAAAGCTGAATAAATAAAACATGCTACAAGTGAAATGTTACTGTCCAAATTGCATATACATAAAGTCAAGAATTTGTACCATCTGCCTTCTCTGTTTTTTTGAACTCCAGAAATTCCCATCTTTTCTGCCAGTTGTTGCTTTGCAATCTTATAATCTTTCCAAAATCTCTCTTGATTTTTCTTTTTTTGAAAGATCTATTTTTTTCTTTCACAGAAGTCATTTTGTGATTTTTGTCTCCCTCCATATCCGAATGCCTTTCTCATACAGTTGACTTGCAGCGCTTTGGCTCAGAAATGTTACAATCCTTTTCATTGATCACAGCCCATGACCCTCATGGAACACCTGCAATTCATCTGCAGCAATAAAAATGAGTCTGCCTTGATACCATTTACCTGCCTCCTTTTTTTCAGTGGCTTTGTTGTGTTTCAGGGCTATCAGCTATCATTTCAGCAGCAGTGCATCTTTGCTTATAATGTGCATATTTCTGTCTGGAATGTAGATGAAAGGATATCAGTCTGATTAATATGCTATGAAATGTTATCTTTCTGACTCACTTTTGGGTGGGAGCAGACAAATGTCTGAAGAAAGATGCTTTTTGTTTCTCTTGTATATTCTCCAATCCATAAATAAATACAGATGAGAATATAAGCTACCCAAAAGAAGAAAACACTCCCATAAAATGCTAAGACAGGCTTGCTTGCATACTATTGTGTGATAGCCAGCATCTCAATCCTGTCTGCAATTATGATAACATTTTGCTTTACAAAACTGCTGCAATTAGCATATTTAAACATAGTCATTTCAAAGTATGCTGTTCAGCTCAAATTTATCAGCATTTTCATTGCATAAAATTTTGTCTTAATAATCCATGAAGGTCAAGCTATTAGCAAGACACACACAAGCTCACAAAAAACATGCCTGAAGCACAGTGGAAAATTCATGACACTTAAGTGACTTGGCTATAATTCCTTTTCATCTCAACAGCCTTTAAAACTCTCCACATGAAAACAGCAATAGCCTTATGACATTTGCAGGGCAGTGTGTTTTCTGAACATTTTCTTTCTTGACTTTTTTTAACCTAAGGGTAATGTTCAATGTCAGCATATTTGCAGAAGTTAAAGACAGAAACAGAACTCAAAACTGTAATAATTTTTCATATAAGCCTTACAATATTTTTTAAAAATATACACCTACATAAATGCACTAAATTTGTATTTGCACAGTATTTTCTCTGGATAGCCTGGATTTTTATGAACAGAAAAGAAAATCCATTTCAGATTTTAAGGCCTTTTTTATGCTCCACAATATTATTTCTTATAAATATTAGTTCTGTTGACTTCCTGACATTGTTTCTGTGAAGTCTGCATGAGGCTATGAACTTTAGAAGTTAATTTATCTAAGAGGAGAAGTTCTGTCAGGATTATTTTGACAATTTGCGCTTCAATAGTAAGATCAGAAAATTAAAGCATTTGACCAATAGAGTTCCTGTGTTTTGATTTTTGCAATGTAAAAGAAACAAACAGCCCCCCTAAACACTCAACACTTTTATGTCTTCTCTTCTCCTACAAATACACCATTGAAGATCTAATTGCATTCAAATTTCACTCACTCTTGGTTTAGCTCCATGTCATGGATATAAATTGCCTTCTCAATGCCTTTGGCGTTGGATTTAATGAGAAACTTCTGAAACATTTCACGATGTTCTATTTATGGTCCTAATCTTGGTCTCTCTGGGACCCCCATACTTTATTTTAGTTTACATCTAATTCTGATTAATCTCAGATGTTTTGCTGAATACTGTGTGCACGTTTTTTCTGCCTTACTGATCCATCAGCTGTGCAAAATTCCATGTCATTAGTGGAGTTAATGGGGCAAGCAAGTGTTCATTGTCTAATGATAGATGCAACCTGATACAAAAGCAAATGAAATAACATTTAGTGGAGTTTAATAAAGAAAGGTGGGGGAGGATTCTGCTGCACTAGTGAGTGTCAAGAATGACAGTAGTCAGTGCCAAGGGAGTAGAAAACAGGCTGATGTCAATATTCAACCATTTATAATAATTAAGACACATGCTCATTACCTGCTGTGTTATAAGAATCATAGAATCAGGGAATCATTTAGGTCGGAAAAGACCCCTAAGATAATTGACTCCAGCCATTAACCTGACACTGACTAGTCCATCACATTAAAATACCTTTTCCCTTGCAACTTGCTGATATTAACATGCCTTCTAAGGTGAAAGGGTTGGTGTTGCATAAGATTTTTGCTCTTGTTGAACCAATTTTAAGCTCAGCTTAGGAATGCATTGCACTGTGGCCTAATCAATGATGAAAAACTGGTTTCAGTTTTGAGCCATATCCTTTACTGTGGCGACTTTAGTTTATTACTTAGAGTAACGTGTTCTGCTGTGAATTTTTCCACAGTAAGTATAATTGGTAAGCAGGAAGAGCTACATTTTGACAAAATAAATGCAGTGAACAGGGAACATGTTAGATCACACAGCTTCATTATGTCACCCACCTGTAGAAATTATTACCTCCTGTCCTGTCACTTTTATAGAACAGTTTACATTCTTAAATACCTACCTACAGGGATCAAGAAAATAAATTTTTATGTATTACTTCTAAAGCTAAAAATAATCACTTGGAGTAATTCTCTTGTCCTAGAGCCCAAAAGAATCCAAAATTCAGTATTTCAGCTTAGGTCGTCATCTGTGCACTACTTCCACGGGTGCAAGGAAACAAGTTTTAGTTCAATGTAATCAAACAAAAAAAATCTGACCCCAAATAATTACTTGTGTTCATAGAGATTATTTATGATTATGATTTGTGTTCCTTTATGCATCAAATCCCAGTTTCCTTGAAGTTATAATGACCAAAGTCATAAGTTTAAGTCATTGTACTTTACATGCTTATATATGTTTCTAAGTATTTTCCTCTTTTGTTGCTTCATTTAAAGGGTCTATGGGCCTAGCTTGATGTCTTTTACCTTTTTAACAGAGATGACTATTTGCTTAAGTACAGCAAGTTCTTTACTGCTAGAATTAATTAATAATATTTACACAGTTGTCTTGGTTTGGGTCACCTCAGGACAATAGTACAAAACAACCCACAGAGGATTTTTGAAAGAAGAAAAATCATTATCTTAACTGATTTTCTTGTACTAACTAATATCTTTCACTTTATGTAATTGTGATCCATGGTGATCATCTTTCATTTTTTATAAATAACAAATTCCTAAAAATAGTTTCTAGGTTAACAGAACTGTCTAAATTTATCTTTAGGATACCCATCCTATCCTTCTATTTTGTACCTTACTGAGAATGAAAGCACACTAGAAGAGAAGGTTTCTTTTCCAGAGAGGTAGTATTGTGTTGAGAAGGATTTTATTATTTTGTTGGTTACGGAATCTATTAAGAGACTTACAAGTCAAAATAAGGAATTAACTTACCAAGAACTGAAAGTGATTGTAAATTTTAAATTCACATAAGTCATAAACTTAGATTATTTGCCTAGTAGAAGTGAGCCTGATTAGCTTTCCCTTTCTTTCGCATGTCAAGTATGTGTGTGTATGTGTATGCATGTGTATGGTTAGTGGAAGGCAAATTGCAATTTTTCGTGGGATTGTTAAACCTTGCAAGATGCAGTGCCCTCCAACAACAAGATCGATTGTAAGCCTTATTTCTACCACCAGCATCTATGACTTCATATAAAACTCCAGAATTCTGATAAACTGTCATGGGGAAAAATGATAAAATGATTTATACGCAATTTCACTGGAAGAGAGAAATGCAGAGGCTGTCAGTCTGGGTCTTCAGAACAAATGAGTTACAGTTCATGAGGCAGCTCAATAAGGCTATCATTTCCCATCAGCTCCTATCACTGACAGCCACAGATTTACTGGATGGGGAAAGAGAAAATGGCTGAGTTTTTGTGCAAGGTGAGTTGACACCATTACTCCATCAACCAGACTTGTGTAGACAAGGGGCTACCATGAATATTTGATAGTAGCTTCTTCCCATAAGTGCCTGAAGAAAGTAGTAAAGCTGTTCTTTCATTTGTATAAAAACAACCCTTCATATCTCTGTTTGGATCCATTGAAAATGCCCATTTGTAAAGTGCTAAGGTTTTGTGATTTATTTTGTGGGTGTGCATTTGTTTCACTCAGCAGTCTGTTTTGTGCCACATGCCTTATTTATAGCCCTTGCCGAAAAAAACAAAAGAATCCTCAATCTGCTGGGATTTTGTATACAATGCATTTGTCACTATCCATCTCACAAGACTGCAATACAAACACAGCCTCAGAGCCACCTGTGCATGCCCAGAGGAAGGAGAATTTCATCTGCCGCAATTACAAATTGTTAGAAATATCTATGTTCCAGTTTCAGGAAGAAAAATATTCAGGACAAAGCTGAAGTACTTGGTCTGTGTGTGCTCATGTTAAAATAGATCAGCATAAATTACTTCTATATTATGCTGGGTTTCTCTTGCACAGAATTTTCCTGGCAATTGTTGGTGTCTGTACAAAAAGCTACTATGAGGATTTTTGCACAGCCAAATTTCTTAACAGAAATCCAGATTTGCTTTACTGATTCATGCTAAAATATTTACCTTTTCTTTAATCTTTATTTTCAGTAATGGATTTGGTCCCTAGATGTCAGCATTAAACATTCTCTTAGGCTGGACTGTTGTGTTAGAAGGGTGAGATAATAGAATTATAGAATCATAAAATATCCCGAGTCGGAAGGGACCAGTCAGGATCATTGAATCCAGCTCTTAGCTCTGCACAGCACCATCCCCAAGAGTTACATCATGTGCCTGAGAGCATTGCCCAAACGCTTCTTGAGCTCTGTCAGGCTTGTTGCTGTGACCACTTCCCTGGTGAGCCTGTTCCAGTGCCCAAACACCCTCTGGGTGAAGAACCTTTTCATGATATTCAATCATAACCTCCCCTGACACAACTTCAGGCCATTCTCTTTGGCCCTGTCTTTGTCAGCACAGAGTAGATATCAGTGCCTGCCCTTCTTCTCCTCTCAAGGAAGCTGTAACTGCAATGAGGTCTCTCCTCAGCCTCCTCCAGGCTGAACAGACCAAGTGACCTCAGCTGCTCCTCATGCATCTTCCCCTTAAGGCCCTTCCCCATCCTCATGGCCCTCCTTTAGATGCTTTCTAATCATTTAATGTCTTATGTTGTGGTGCCCAAAACTCACAGGTGTTATTGCCAGGCTGCTTTTTAAGATAGAGATATACTCGCAAAGGAGAATTTTATATGACAGTTAGAAAAAGGCTGTGATATTCTCACTCTCCCTGATATGTCTTGTTTACCTGATTCTGTGTGCAAGTCTGTGTTGTGAATCAAACACTACTACACCTCTATCAGTCAACAGAACTATATCTCTGTCCCTTATTTATCTGCAGAAATGAGACAGACTCTAAGTCTTTGCTTGTATCCATATATTAGACGAAACAAATTTAAATACCTATTCAGTTACAGAAACTCCTTCCATCACATGCTCACTGAAGATATAAGTTGAAGAGTTCACACAGAAACAAAAAGAAGAATTCAAATTATTGTCAGATATGTCTTTCATTATGTAAAGCGTCTGGCTGAGATGGCATTTCATTTTACAATCTAACCACAAAGCTATACAGGCATTTGTAGGTATGACTAACCTAGTGCCAAAAGAGTTAATTATGACAGACTTTATTTGATTTTTTTTTATCTTGCTATGAAGATTTAGAATAACATTAAATCTTTCTACATGAAAAAAATGGAAAAATACGGATAAGACAAATATTGCTAATATTAAAATGATGGTTTCTTACCTGAATTTTTAAACCATGGCTAGCTGTTTTGTTTTGCCTTGGTTATTTTCCCATGTGCTTGAGCCATTCCTGTCATTACTAATAGGTACCATTTATTTTTTCAAATACTGCTCTGCTTTCATTTGCTTTAATGACTGAAAGCTGTGTACCAGTTCTATCTTTAATCTTTTTCACTTAAGCTTTGAGAATCTCAGTAAATACACTTTCGAAAATAGAAAAAAAATATTTCAAAGTCAGATCAGATTAACTGGTTTGTCATTTAATAGACCATTTTTCATCTAGGAATAATAAATACAAAGAAACCATTTCTGATTTGTATTCCTCTCTCCTGGAGCCAGAGAGGGCTGAAAAGCAAAGTGTGTCATAAATGGATCATACTCTGTGTAGACAGACTAAGGAAAGTACAGGATGATTACAGTCATAAGAGTCCTTGTGTTTCATATCAGTCATCTGTCCTCTTAAACTCTAAAGAACATAGGGAATGACACACTAATCTAGTCTTGAGAAATCCTAACAAACCTATTGCCACATGCTTTTCCACTCCTTTCGGTTTTCCATTTAGCTGGACACAGGAGATAGTGATCCTAAGGCAGAGCCTTAAAATTCTCTATGCGAGGAGCAGGAACTCATAGGGATTCCTGCATCACTTCAGTTTTTGTCTTTTTAAGCTCACATAACTGATCAGGGATAAAAGGGATAGCAAACTAGCATACCAAGGCTCCATGAGTGTTATCTCACTGCAGCTGCTTCCTGCTCTCTCCAGTGACTAAAGCATGGAGCATGAACGGGAACTGCATTTTTTCAGTATATCAAATAATTTTTCACATTCTTGAAGATCCTGTATCTCTGTGTGGGAATATTATGGCAGAAAGGCATGGAAATGGAAAAGGGGATGAGGAAAGAAGGCAAAAATGGAAAAATCGGGAGGAAAGAACTGGAAGAGGAAAGTTGGAAAGAGAAGGCAAAATGGAAAGAGAAAACCATACATGTCAGGTTTCTCAGCTAGCAAATATTCCATGAAGTTAATTGTAACTGAAGTTGAGGTTATTGTTCGGAGTGATTTCTCTTTGAATTTAATTCAAATTTAAAATTGGTTTGTGTTTCTTGTAGTCTCAGCTATGAGGCATGAACTACAAATCATAGGTTTATGAAGACTTCTAAAATTTGAGGTGGCAATAATTTCTTATTTGAGCCAAGATTTTGTCTAATTTTATCCTGTTTTCCACTTCACTAAAGATGTGTCCATCTTGACTGAGAGTGCTAGGAAAGTGTTTTTCTATCTTGCCTAGCTATAACTGACTATCAGACACATGGTTTTGAAATGTTCTGAATCAGCATTTGAATTTGAAGAATGTTCTGAAATATTCTTTATAAAGCTCTGATGGTAGCTGGTACACCTTTAGTCTTTTGTTATATTTCCCAAGTGAACTATATCCTTTTTGACATTCTGTATTTCAAATGAGATTCCAGATTTGCAATACAAGACAAAAATGAATTTTCAGTTTTAGTCCACATTTCACATTTGAAAGATATTTGTGTCACAGAATTGCTATGAAAGCTGGCAAGACCAACAGCAGAAGCAAACCAGAACTGAGATAATCAGGCAGGATGAATGCATAGCTGAAGAGTATCACATGGGCATTTCCACATTGCCTGCCTGAGTGCCTTCCCACTATTTCTGGCACTGGTTCTAGTATTTTTTTTTAACATCCTGTTGAATGAGAGTCTTATTCTTTGCCTCTAATTTTGTACTTGCAAGGACAAAAAAACCCACAAATATGTAAGGTTTTAACCAAAGTCTTTGGAGAACCAAAGGATCTGAAGTCAGTGCAACAATGTACTTGACTTTGTACTTGAATCATCTCTTCTATACTATTATTCTGTACTAATTATCTTCATAAAGAAGAAAGTATCTTGTGAGTCTCTCAGTTACAGAATTTCAGGTGAATATGTGCATGATTATATAACATTATCTCCATTTTATTTTCTAGTAAAACTTAAAGAGCTGTTACATGTTGCGAGCCTGTGTAAAAAAGATAAGAACTTACTAGAAGGTATTAATTGCTGTCACAGTTATTCCTGGATTAATTATATAAATTCTGCTGTAAAACTGAGCTTGTAAAAATGCAGCTGAGCCATTTTCAATCTCTGTGCAGTTGTACAGCTAGTAATAGGTGAGTCTGTCACCAAATTGCATCACTCCACTTTTCTTATATGGGCTAACATAAAAGTCCTTTGCAGGGTGAGGAACTGTGTATCTTGCTCAGGGATCAAATAATTTATTTTCTAGTAGTTGAATCACTGCTCAGATTTCTTTATTATATTCTCTGTTTTTCAGTAATGGAGTGCTGTTTTTGTACAGCAATTCAAGGTGTACATGACAACTTCTCCATTTCTTGAAGTAAAATCGTAATGGATAATATCTAAAGAAGAAAATTGGACTCAATACGTGGTTCAGCTAGATGAGAACCACAGCAGGCATGCTGTTGTTTTATTTATTTGAGCCTTAATAATCGAGATTTTTCAGCAGTGTTCAAGAATTAGAGTAGAATCAAGTGAGGAAAGACTGAAGTTTATAAAGTTTGGGAAGTTTCTACAGCATACTATCCAGGTACCAGCAGAAGCTTCAAACGTTATCTTAGTATCTAATGATACTATGTTTAAGCTCTTAAAACTTAAAAGGAGACTACAAAAGTTACTTTCTTTTAATCCATAATTAATGAAAAAAAATGAGGCCGCAATTAACAACAGATAAACATTAAAGGCAAAGACATATCTTGACATGGAAGATTTCTGTTAGGCTGCCCATCATGCTTATGGCAGAGAAAATTCCAGAGAAAGGATAGCTTTTGTTCTTTCTTTTCCATATCCCCTGATAAATAAACTAAGGAAATTACACAGGGCTAGATTTATTGAATTTATATGATATGGGATTGAGTTGTACATATACACTGCTCCCCAGACACAGTTCAGGCAATAACTGGATGGTGCAAACCATTATGAAATACCGGTCTGTGAGTGTAAGTCACTTGAACATTGCAATGCCATACGTGCTACAAAGCCTAATGAATAAGAGTCAGGGCCAAAGTGGAGTCCATATCTCTCAGCTACCTTTGCTGCTTAGGCTAACATATTTCTGGAGATGAAATAAAGGATGCTGATCATCAGCAGGGGGCAAGGGACAATTCCAGCTGTGGGTTTGTTTTAGCTAGTTTCAGAGAAGCAGGTACAACAGTGCAGATGTCACAGCACTGCCTCCCTCCCTCTCTGTCTCCACACTCACAGCCGCAGTGTCCCGTGGAACTGGCTCATGGTCCCCATTGCATGGCTCCACCACGTCTTCTGCTTTCTTGTCCACAAGAACTTCTGCTCATTCAAACATTTGGGTTGACTCAATGCACATCAATAGTCTGCTTGGGGAAAAGATGTGAAATGCCTGGCAGCCCTCTGTAATTCCTGTCAGTAGGGTTCTCAGAACATGATCCAGACACCATCAAGGGGAGAAGCAAGGAGGATAACTGCTGTAATACTGATGGGGGCGGGCAATATGTCACTACAGCTTTGATGTCATTTGCTGATTTGAAGCATATGACACCCTGGACAGTTCTCACTGTGTCAGGCAGAGAGCCAGTCTACAGGAACATTGGCTTTTCGATTAGCACAGTAGCACTGGGGTTACAGGGTGATATGGCAGTCATTTGCCATGGGGGATATTTCAGATTTTCCTTCTCTCTTGGGAAAGTCAACTCTAAACTTCCAGCCATACTAGAAAGTGATTTGGCAGCAATATTCTCTTTTGAAGTAACAATACTCTTTATCCTTCAAGCATAACCTGTTATACACCATAAAATTCTTGATCATTTATACTTAAGGGATTGAAGATATGGCCCTATGATTCAGAACATGGGCACCAAGAATGTCAGATACCCACAGGGATCTGAAGATCATTATCTCCTTCCTTACCTTCAAAATTCTTAGTCGAAATTGGTTTTGTATTAAATATCTTGATTTCTTCAAATTGATGTTTGCCAGTGGCAGACTTTTCATTTGGTGAATTTGCATCCAGCTCCCTTTTGCAAGATGTTGAGAAAAATCTGACAAGACCAAATTCATGTCAAACTTATTTTGTAAATGAAAATCTGTCACTTCTGTTGGCAACAAGAACTAATGATTTGATTGTCACATAGAATTTGTAGCAATCCAGTTCCAACAAGCTGGAAAATTCACTGACATGCAAGCATTCTTTGTCTGCCTAAACATACAGATACATCTAGAAATCATTGATGCACATTATATGCAATTATTTTGATTTGTCCAAAATATGCATTTAAAAATAAAGAGGGATTGAGGGTCCCCCTTGTTCCACAAAATGACAGTCTCCAGCCACATCTTTTAATTTTACACTGACTGGTTGGTATTTAGCATGACTGATTTCCTTCCCACTTGTATCAAGAAATAAGTCTTTAACACTAACCAAACTACTCCTTTTAGGAGTAGGCTGTCTTAATCACTTTGATTTCAACAGTACCATAATGCCTCTGCACGTGCTTGGCCATATTGATACAAACTACCAGGTCTATTGAAGGTCTTATCTGAAACACTCATAACTATTCTTGCTTATAGCTCTTAACTATTAAAAAAAAAAAAATCCCCAACCCTTTTAGTCTTTATTAGTAGGATCATGGGTTTTTTAGTAGTTATGTCTGTTCTTTCTTAGAAAGCTTGCTACACATCATGTATATTACCAGAGCCATGAATGACACAGATTTTCACTGCTTTCTTAAATACTACATTATTAATAGTTTGTTTCACTGGACACTGAATAAGAAGACTAAGAATCTCTTTTTTTCAGTTGAAAATGTTGTTTCCTAATTCAACTTTTAAATTTTGTGTTAATGATTTACAGTAGAAAACATCAGCTGCATTTCAAACCAACTAAAAATAAAGATATTTTTATTTCTGTCTAAAGCCAGCTTGCCTAAGTCTGCCAATGTTCTTGTGGAACATTTTTATCATAGCAAATGAGTATATTTGTAACATAAAATATTTCCAAAATCTTGGTATATTTTAATTGACTTTGTGTATTTCTGACTGTGTTATGGAATTTTGTGAAGTTCCTCTGCCTTTCTCTCTTTCGCCTTTATATTCTGTTTAGACTTTATTATCCAACACTGTGAGGAAATGAGTAAGGTAGAATTATACTCTTACTTTTGCTGAGTTAACTCTGTGCACTTTTTACTGATATTTACCTGCTGGGTTTGCAGTGGATAATTTGTGTCATTATACTGAACTTATGTAGTTTCTTTGTGATATGTCTTTTGGTTTTGTATTTTTATTTTCAAAATGGCTTTACTATGTGTTGTTACCTTTACCAGTTTCTCTTTCTTTAGCTTTGTTTTTCTATGTCAAATCATCATACTTTTTAAAAAAATTGTATGTGTCCTTTCATTCATTCATTTTCTTTAAATTTATGATTATTATTCTAGTCATTTCACTTTTCTTAATTCATGACACTTTCCTCATTAAGGGATAAAACTTGACTACTAATACTTGACAAGACAATTAATGCAGTGTTTATGGGAAGATAAACTGCTTCTTTAATATGCTTGGTTTGTAGTAGTTGGAATTTTATTTCTCTGACGACATTGGCAGCGGAAAAAGTGAGTATTAAGTCTTCAGTGTAATGTCAGATTTTACTTATCTTTTTATGATCTGTATCTTGCTCTGCCCCTTATATAAGAAAAAATCAAACCTCAGTGAAGGGCACGTTTATTGGACTGTGTTAAATTTTGAAGGTTCACACTTTGTCCTTTTAGTGTGATTTAAGCTATCAATGTAGGTGGTCTAGTTGCTCAGCTTACTGTTCTCTGACTCACATAGCAGGTGATTGACGGAAATGTTATGAATTTTCATCCCAGTACTTACAGACTACTTCAACAGTGGTATAAAACTGCTTGTCTGCTCAGAGGAGACCCAAGTTATTTTTTCCACATAAGAACCAAACAGAAGCTCAAATAAAGCTTGTCGTTTTTTATTTTCTTGATTCATGTTACTTTCTTCCCAGTGGGATGGAATAATTAATTTTGTTCCTTTCTTTAAGGGAGAAAATTGTTTTGATTTCCCAATTGGAAATTAAGATCTCCATGAATGCCCAAGCTTGTATGGGGCTGTGAATCTTGTTCTGAGAAACCTATTTCCCTGTTTTGATTTGACTTCAGGGAAAGGCATCAGATTTCCTAAGATTTACTTCAGTGCCCTTGAAATCAGAATCTGGATCAAGCTGTTTTTTTAGAACTGGGAGACTTCAGCTCATAGAATCCCAGTATCTCAGAAGATTAGATGGGAGGGAACCCTGGAAATCATCTAGTCCACACACCCCAAGCACCACACTCACCCTCCCCATTCAGGCAGGGTCAGCTGTAGCAGGACATCCCAGGATGGTGCTGTTCCTCATATGCCCTGAACACGGATGGCCCTCCTGGCTACCAGGACCCTGCTGACACATAATCCAACTTTGCATCGACCAAGACCCCCAGATCCCTTTCTGTGGCACTGCTTCCCAGCATGTCACTCCCCAGTCTGTCTGTACATCCAGGGTTAGTCCTCCCCAGGTGCAGAATCTGGTACATTCCATTGTTGAAACTTGTCATTCAGGTCCATTACCTCTTGGTCTTTCACTTGGTCCTACAGAAAAGACTCTGACTCTTTCATCTTCATTCCTTTCCATCAGGTAATTTCCTTTCCTTGCTTCATTGATGAGAAGTCTTTTTCTCCTCTCTCCTTTCTTAGGGCTGCTGTGGAGAGGATAGGTCTCCACAAGTGCCTGAGCTCATCTGGCGCCATGAATCAGATTTTAGGCAATGGTTAATGCATTGTGGGTAATTAGGAAGTTCCAATCTTGTAACAAAGGCAGTGCCTTTTGGAAAGAAACTGGAAGGGAAAAGGTAACACGTGAATCCTTCTTTCTGAAATATAAGCAGGTTATAAATATTCTTAGTGTGCCACTGCTCTGTAACTCAGAAATTATAAACATTAGTAGAAAGTAGATTTAAAGCCATGATATTGCTTGCTTGTACTTGAATCATTCTAAACCACCAGTATTAACTTCCTGTTCTTTAAATTTAGTTTCAAATCACAAACTCAAAAATATGCCCTGAGCTTAAGAGACTGGAATTTCTCCTGAAAGTAGGTCACAGAAAAAAGGATCTGAATCATTAAATGATGCTATCCATATCAGAAGAGGAAAGTCAGCATCTTATTATGTACTGTTCCAGACTTTTAAGTACTGAAACCTAAAGCTGAATTTTAGTTAACTGAAAATACTTTTCAAATTTGGAGTAAACAATAAAAAAAAAATTAAATCTGTCAGAAAAAATATATGAATCTTTGATAAACTCATCTCTCAATCCCAATCATATTTCACACACAATGCATGCATAGACTTATAGAAATGTCACACAAATATTAAAGGAGTAATAAAAATATCAATTTATTTTATGTCACTGAGTCCAATACTTCAAATGCTGAATATTCTGATGTATATTTTGGATAAAGCATTTTATCAGAAAATATTCATCTGGATGGTAAAATAAGCTGAGGAATATATTAACGCATATAGAACACAGGTTTTGTGATGCAAAATTCTTCGGAGAAAACATTGGAGCTTTGTTAACAAGTAAGAGCGCAATGGGGAATGCATAATGGGATGAAGAAATAATTAAAAGTTGTTTTTATAGAACAGATTGTTAGAGAAAATAAAGTATGTATGCTATTTATTTGATAATTTGCTAATTTCCAAAATTTCATTCAGCCTTTTCCATAATGTAAAGGTTTTTAGAGCAAAAGGGTTGTTTTTTTTTTTTTTAATTTGATCATCTTGAACCTTTTAGCAAAATCACGGTACTTCTTAAATGGCTTTATGGTGTTTGAGAACTTCAGGTGTGCATGTTTCAAATTGCTTAAGAGTTGGAAATCTACCGCTTAGGAGCACAATGTAGGAGTTCGTAGTGATGCATGAAAAATAGATGTAGCCCAGCTGTGAGGTAATAAAGAAGGCCTCTAAAGTACATGTCAGCAAAACTGTCAGTGAAAAAGACAGTTAAAATCATGATTGTTCTGTGCAGTCATTTTACTGGGATTACTCTCCACATGCATAATCATTGAAATATGATCCAGGTATGTTCAAAATTAGAACATTTAGAGTTCTTCACAAATTATAGTATGTATCTTCCTTTATGTAGACAAATTCTTTTCATTAACACCTATGCCATCTAAAGATGCTGGGGAACAAAACTCTCTTACAATTATTATTATTCTTTCTACCATTTTGCTGTGGCTTGATTTTGGGAAAATCAGTTAACACTTTGGATGAAAATTTTGAAGAAAAGGTCTCGGAAGTTTGGCTTCTGCACATTAAAGTGGTGGTGACATGTTTTTCAAGCTACTGAATACATCTGGTTATTGTAGTATCATTTTTATCTCAATGGATAATTTTCACATAAACAGTATATTTTCTAAAATTCATAGAGGAATGTTTCATCTCAGAGTGAAAGAATGGAAATATGGCTTTTGCAAACACTGGCTTTTGTTGAAAATTGGGAAGTATTTCCAAGGAGTAATTTTATGTTTATATAAATGTATATGTTTGCCTAAATGAAATTATTTTTCCAACTAGAAGGGTTTGAGGCATTTTTTGCCATGTCTGTGTATTGATCAGTCCAGGAATGATTGGTTTTTCTTGGCTAGTTTTTTCTCTCATATGGAGGAAAGTTTATATTAGCATTTTTTCAAACTTCTTGCATATTTCAGAATACTGTTTGCTACAGGGGCTGTTTTAAGGCAAGAAAAGGAGGATATAATGCAGAGGTGCAAAAGCATTTCCTGTCTCTCTGTCTTTCTTAACATAGATTCAGATAGAGTTCAAAAGAAAAGAGAGTTCAAATGAAAACTCACAGTGTAGTAGAAAGTCTAGTCAGCCATACTTATGGCAAATAATGTCTAACACTGTGCCAAAATTAATTGTGTATGTAAATGAGAATACTGTAATAATGGTCTAGTATATGGAGCACTGGCATGTCACATCTATGGTCATTTAAATCTAACCTGAGGTTTTGACCACAATTAGAAGAGTGGTTTAGGGTTATTACCTGTTAGACAGTAGTCCCCCATTATCCTTAATAAAGAGAATATAATTTATCACAATTAGGCTTAATTGGCAATTCTCAGTCTGTGTTCAGCAGAGTAACAGGACTAAGACAGCATGGACAATTACTTTATTCCTTTCATACTCCAAGGTGATTTTCCTCAGCTCAGTGAAAAATGGTATGAGCATCTAATTTTTTAAAAAAATAAAATTATAAATTCTGAATCTGTCTCACATTTCATTCTTCTTCAAGTTAGATATTCTAGGCAGTTCAGTTAGGAGACATGACACCCAGAAGATACCTCAAATTATATTGCATTATATACACAGAAATTGAAAAAACATGCTTTACATCACTTGCACTCATTATATTGGCAAGTGCTGCTGAATACTATGATGAGAAATCTTTATATGTTTGAGAGAAAAAATAAAACCTAACATCTCTGCAAGCTCATCTCTCCCCCACTCAGACTATATTTTTTGAAAAGCTGTGCCCCCATTCAAGCTTTTTCCTCTTCTGTAAGGTTTGATATCCCATTCTACTGCTGCTAAGTGTTTAAAAAATGCAACTTATGCTTAAATTTGATTGTTTCAGGGGACATCCAGACTTATCAGCTTTTTTTCTTTTTTTTTCTTTTTCTCTTTTTCCTCAACAATCTCTATGACCAGCACTGCCAATGTAAAATGTTTATAGGCAAAAAAAATCTCTGGCACACATCTGCCATTTGTGCAGTGGCTTCATGGGAATAAGGAGAAATGTGGGAAAATTAACAAACTTAGGTTTTCTTCTTTTTATATATGTAGCTTTTGTTTTTCAAGATCCTACCAAGTGTTGTAGTTCAAGATCAGTGTTAGAGTGCAGCAGGAAAGCATGGCTCTATTTCAGAAGTAATTAAATAAAAAAATAAACTCCCAGCCTAGCCTGTGATTTATTCAGGTAAAACTGATCTAAAAGCCAATTATATTCCTAAGAATATGACACTAAATGTAGACAATTACCTTTCTGTTACTGGAAATATGGGAATTACTCTCTTCTGGGAAAACTGATGGGAAGCGATTCCAAGGTATACAGGGCTCCCTTACTGAATTTGGTGTTTAAGATACCAAAGTGATAATATAGTATGAGGAAAAAGAAAATCTGTCAGCCTTCTCTCATAGTCTTCCCTCTTTGGCAAGGACAATATTAAATCTCAGGATTTTTTTGGTTCAAATTGTATGGTGTTTGTTCGTTAGGTTTTCTTTTCAAAAACAATGATTGAACAGAAGAGAGCTGAAGCGTTCATGGGGCATTTTGTTCTTTAAGGACACATTGAGAAGTAATCATTTCTTCTCAGGTTTAAACACATTATTCACTTGCAGATGCTGTTCTCACCAACAATCCCTTTCCATTACACCAGCATCACCTCTTCAGCCTCTGTAAGGACACTTGTTCAGCATCAGCAGCTTATACTCAGTCCCTAGGAAAAGTGAAAATAGATGCAGGTGTGGTGAATGCAGCCACATATTTTGATAAGCATTATTTATGCCAGAAGGTATTTTTTTGTAAACGTATGGAATGGGAAAGGAATAATCCCCCTCAAAGCAACATAGTGCAGTATCTGAAGAAATGTATGTAATGAAGAATCAAGATTTTGCTCTTTCACTTGAGATATAAGATCTGTGTCTCAAAATGTGCTGGTTTTGACCTAGGAGCAATGGAGAATTTAAACAGTCTCTTCAGTGCAGTAAAAATGCAATACATTTATACATCTTCCCTGAGTCTCAAGGGGCCTATCTGTGATCTTTCAACATGTCAAACGTACTGGATCTAAATAATTTCTTGTGTGCTGAAAGGAAAAATGGATGTTGTTTAGGTCTCCTAGACAACAGACTATGCTTCAAAGGCAAACTATGTAATAGGTGTTTATCTGACTCAAATCTAAAATTCAATTTAGGAGTGAAATAACATGACCATCTGGCATTGTTTTACTGGGCTGCTTCAGATGGACAAATAAAACTCAACCAGGCTTCAGTACTATTCAGTTCAAATGTTGTTTGGTTTGTGGTTTATTTTTTGTTTTTTTGGTTTTTTGTGTGTTTTGTTTGGGTTTTTTTTTATTTTTTTGGTTTTCTTTTTCTTTAATACATATCTAGACAGAAATATTCCTCCTCCATTTTCCTTAAAAATAATTCCATTAATTTTAGTGTATTGCTCTTTTTTATAAGATTTTGCTTTGTGTAAATTATATTTTCCAAATGGACAAAAGCTTACTATAAACCAACAACTAGTAACGTATTTATTTGTGGCTCTTTAAATATTATTTTCTTTAAAAAGTATTATTCCACTTTTAGACCTATATTTCCCTTTATGAATAGTTTAAGTGTGCCAATAAATGTCTGCTGTCTTCAATTTTTAACTCAGGTACCAAAGTAAAATGAATTAGACTGAAATTTTTGTAACTGGCTACAGAAAGGATAATATTCTTTACAGAAATTTTAAAAAAAACTAATTAAATCAGTAATAAGTAATTAAATCTTCCATATATACTGATGATGACATCTTTAAAACCTTAATTATGAAAAAATCTCAGGGTGATTTCTCCCATATATATTTTCATATATAAACATTGGTTTGCAGTGTTGATTTGAGTAAAATCAGATGGATTAAATATCTAAATAAACTAATTTCCAGCCACATCAGATTTCAGGTGAAAATCCAGTTAGCCGAGGCAAATTTAGCTTAACTTTTCTAGGGCTACTTCTTGAAGAAAGAGGTAAAACAATGAATGAAAATACTTTGAATTATAAATAATGTGAACAATCCTTTAATAGTGTTTTATCCTAAAGACATACATTTTCTACATGAATTGTTGAATTTTGGCAATGGAAACTCATTTGGAGTCTCTATTCGGCCTATCAAATAATGCTAAAGTAACATTAAAAAAATTAGTTTCTCTGAAAAGTAATATTTGAGGTCTCCTGGATTAGGAAAAACATTTTGTAATTTGGCTCCCAATTAATATTGTGTTTTTATCTATCAGGAAAAATAATGAGTTTTCTTCTTAATTCATTCATTGCTTTTAATATTTGTCATAGCCACAACCTCAAAAGTTTAAGAATATTAATTCAAGAATCCATAAAATTTAAATGATACCTTTATAAAATTAGATGGGCTTGTCAAGTAATCTTTAATTTAAAGCACCATATGTGAATATATAAGTAGATATGCTGTTTTATAAATTAAAATTTAGTGCAAATAGACAGTTTAGCAAGTAATCGGAATAGAAAACAGACCTCTTTTTACTGCCAGTTCTTATTTTCAGATGCCAATACTTGCCATATTTACATGTCTGAGGCAATCCTGATACAAAATAATTAGATAATTGTTATTAACAGGTATCTTTTTTTCTCTCATTAAAAGACTTGATATATCTTTCTAGAGCAGCTGTTTGGCTGTCAAAATCAGCCATGTAGCTTTTTCCTGGTAAGAAGTGTTTGCAAGAATCTTATTACTGCTGAAAATTGTTTGAAAGTTTTTTCAGCTGTTCCATCTCAATGTTAACTGCACTGCAGTTATCCATAGGAAATAAATGTAAATTATTTGGTTGGTATCATTTTAATTGAAAAGTATGTGCACTTTATGATGAGAAATGAAAAGATAAAGTCAGAATAAGAGATAAAATTTAAGTCCAGTAATCTTACAACTATAAATTGCTGGTTATTTTTTTAGATGAGATTGCTTTGGGATGTACATATAAAATTGACGTTTTTTTCTTTTTCTTTTCTTTTCTGCTGGTTTACATAGTAGTGTAATTCTGTGGTATTTTAAGGATTTTTATAAAAGCATATCTCAAGCTTCTGCGCCATAAACCCCTGACATGATGAAAAGAAAACGCAGATAATTTCAGTGGGACTCTCTCCTGGTATTCTGCTATGGGACTGCATTTGCCCAGGAAGGGGTGGGGATGGGCAGGAAATGGGATCAGTGTCTGGGTAAGGAGATCCCAGTGAGTTAGGGATTGCAAGGGGTGACAGACTGTCAAGTCACTGACAGTTGCCCCAGCTGTTATGATTCAATTACTAAAAGATGCCTCTGCCCGAATTAAGGTGCCAACAAGATCATAGGCTGAAGTCAATAGTATGGATTTTATTCAACAGCAAATTTGAGGTAGAGAAATAGAAAGAAACAGGAAAAAGAAAGGGGCCAGAGGACTGGGGGAGGGAGAGAGAAATGGAGAGATCAAGCAGAAGATAATTACCTCCCATGGATGCAGTGGCATCCTGCTGATCCTCCTCCACCCAGCTCTTCTCAGTGGTGGGGGTCTCATTGTTCTTCTGGTGGTACTACCTTTGTACAGTTCAAGTTCTGGGTATCCTCAGGGTGGTCGCAGGTGTTCATACAACATGGGCTCAAATGGGTGTAAGCATTTGTTTCCTTTCTCACACTCTGCACAGTGGGAAATTTTTGTCCAGTGTGCTAACCAAATCTGCACCTCCATTAGGCCGGAAATTAGAGCCTTCCTGATGTTGGTATCTCTGCTTATTTCAAGTTTCTGCTGTTGTGGCTTATCTTGTAGTTCCTTCTGAGGCCTTGACTGTTTTTTGAGATGGGCAACTGCATGCTTTAAATCCTTACACCATCCCATGGGAGACATATTGCTTGACCTGGACTATAAAAATGTTCTGCATTCTTATCCAGTTTTCAGGTTTCGCAGCTGTGTGACAGAGGGTCTTGATGCACAAGAGCACATCAGTCTGTAACCTACTCAGTGTTCAAAGCTGGAAGAATGCACCAGAGAATGACTGGATATATGTGTGCACATGTTCTCCTCTGAAGCTTCTGAAACTGCTCTGTGTCATAAAAAAAGACACCGGATGTTCTTATGGTTGAGTGTTGTATGGATGGAAAGAATTTGGTTTCACTCTCTGGAAACTGAGAGCTCAGAGCTATAATGTATATTTAGTTGCCCAGATGCTATTAAAGGCTTTTTCAAGGTAAAAGGCTTTGGAGTAGCACAATCTTCATCTCATATTGGCATGACTTAAATTTTGTCAGGTATACTTAATGACAGACTGTTGGAAAAACTTCAGAGTACACATGGTTTAAGTACTGACATTTGGCCACAGATGCCACTGTGAGATCTCAAATTGCCATTGCAAACAGCTAGAATATTAATGGAGAACTAAATCTCTATACCAGTAAAAGATGGAGAGAGCATCTTCTTTTATGCTTTCCTGCCCTGTCTGAACTACTTCTCTTATAATGGCTGCATTTATGCCAACAGCCTCTTCTTTCCGGAAAAGAACTATAAAAGCAGACTGCCCTTGCCATTTAGGAAAGATGTTGACAGGAGGCAGATTCAGTGATCCCCTGCATACTTATGGCATCAATTCTTTCCTATCAGCATCACACATGAATAAGTGACTAACTGCCAAATGCCATTCTCCAGAATGAAGACAGTGCTGGAGAGTCTAGTCTGGATCCCTAAAACAACAAAACTCAAGGTCTCATCTCTGCATAAGAGTGAGCTTAAATAGTTTCAAACCTGAGTTTATTACTCAGGTTTAAATAAGGCAGTAAAATGAATTAACTTCTGTCACAGGTGTTCCTGTCCCTAAGTAAAAGAGGTCATAATGTGCAGACCTCATAAATACCATCTACCAAGTGAAAGCTATCTCTTCTCAGTGCTAAATTTGGGTGTGACATGTGTATGTCACACTGAGCAGGTGGCCCTAGAAAGCTCTGCAGGTGTCAGTATATGAAACATACAGTAGTAGTGGATCTAAACAGCAGAGAGCTCCTGCAACACACAGGCCGTGAAGCAGCACCTGAGTTCTTCAGACCATTGTACTTTAAATGCTGTAGTAAGTTTTCAGATTAATAATGAACTGTTTTGCATGAATGAGAGTGATACGAATGATAATAGCTGAAAAGTTATGATGTAAGGTAGGTACAGTTTCCATGGAAGTCCTTGAAGCTGGAATGATATCTGCTGGGAGCTATTGGATAGCACGTGTCAGGCATTGCTATGTAGCCATGAGGCACTTCAAATGACACTGCAGAGACAGCTGTTGGAGAAAAAAGATGATGGTATCCTTAGACCCCCCTGAAAGTGAAATGATGGTGATCCACTGGAAGCAAAACCACTCTCCTTACAGGAATTTGTGTAGCTTGTGTTTCTGCATAGTGTTGTATGGTGTCAAAGCTAAAACTCCTCCCTTTTCTCACTTTTTATGTAGCCTGTGTTGCCTCTTAAACAACTGTAACTTTTCAGTGAAGAGAGAAACAACTCCTTAGAAGATGGGTTTTAGAAATAAAAATGGCAAACATTTCACACTGTGTAGAGGTGTGATATGTTACAAGTAATCTTGGAAGAAATGCAGTAGTGGGCAGAGTGCAGGTGGAGTGTTCAGAGCTGCATGTGTAATTCACACTTAGTGTGGTGGGTGCTATAAAAAAATCAATACATAAACTGGAAGGCGGATGGAATTCATTACATATCTCTGCTGTTTGTCACCTGAATATCCCCAGTATGTATAGAATGCATCTGTATAACTTAATCTTATTTTCCTTCTAAAAATACATGCTAAATGCATATTAATTTCTATATACAGAACTAGAAGAGTTTAAAGTAAAATATGCCTAGGATGAAGTTTTAATTGGAGATAACTCACACAGTGCCAGAACAAAATGCATCTTTTCCAGTATCACATTTACTCCTCATCAAGAGATCTGTCATATCAGTGCTTCATTTTGGGTAGCTCATTCTGTTGAAATGTATAATAATTTCTTAACTTCTAACAAAAAAACCCCAAAAAACCACGAAAACAAAACCTATTAATAGTAACAATCATTATCCCATCCTTATTAAATGTATTATCCTTCCTTTTCATAGCTAGGCCAAATGCTAATTTCTGACAGGTAAATATTCTGGCTTTGCCATTTGATTGACATCTGCAGTGGAGTCCTAAAAGAATGAGGAATGATTGAGGTATCTATGTATGTTTTTGCTATGGTAAATAAAAAATGGCCTTCAGGCCTTTGATATGATATTGAAAAATGATTTATTAAAGGGGAACAGTAGGAATTTGAATTGCAATATAGAATTTTCAGTTTTCTGAGAGGTACCTTCCTGCTAGTTTAAATTGTAAACATCTGAAAATCCAGTGTAAATTGATGTTATATTTACTGTGCAGCAGTCACTTCAATATGCTTGCCTTGAACTCTCAAAAGCAAAATCCTGTGTATTAATCCTATGGCTTCAGAAAAGCAGGGAGAAAAATAACCACTGATGCTTATAAATATGAAGCCTGCAGAGTATAAGTAAAAGAAATTTATACAGAAAACCTTGAACAATTCCTACTGCAACATCAGCCGAGTTTCATTCTGAGCTGTTGAGCCAGAAATGTGAGAAAATGAAGTGACTGAAGCCTGTCAGAAAAGAAAAACAGCTAGTGGAGTGATGATATGAATCCACAGACGAAAGCATTGAATCCACTATCTTCACTGCATTGATTAAAGACTGTTACAATTCAGGTGAATTGAAACCTTCACAGAAGCCATGGTACAGATGAGGACAATAAAAAGTTGTTTTTCATCTGTAATTCAGTAGGACTCTGAAGTAAGGAACTGATTTCTTTCTTTTTTTTTTTTTCCTTCAACTGTGTTATATTAGATGGATTAGAGGAAGAAATATATATTGTGTACATTTCTTCCAGTAATACCTTGGTTTATAGAACATGTTAGCAATCAGATTAGGCAAAACCTACAACACAGCTAAACTTTCCAAATATAGCTCTATCTTACTGGTATAGCTTATATCTTGAGTTCATCCAGTTTGCATAAAACATACATCACATTTAAATACATTAACTCATTGAAGATGAAGCTGAACTTTGAAAATACGACAGATTTCAAAATATCTTGGTCTCTCATGATCCAAGTGGATACTAGTATTTCATCCCAATTGTGACACAAAACAATCATTTTCATGACAAAAAAAAAAAAAAAAAAGATATTTCAGAAATTTTTCAGGATTTTAAACATTGTAGTTTTTTTTATGTTGTGGCTTTTTGGGTTGCTTTTTTAGAGTTCTTTGGAATTTGTTTTTCGAGTTCTTTTGTTTTGTTGTGTTTTGTTTTATTTTATTTTGTTTTTGTTTTTCTGTGAGAAGACTGCAATTTCTATTAAACCTTCATCTTTATAGCATTTCACAGCTTGTGGACAGAGTAATTGATCAAAGCCAGAGACATCACCCCTGGAATACTCCTGAGGCAGAGATGACTGCCAAGGAGGAGGCATTTACATGGAGCTTTTGTCCTGACTCAGAGCTGAGTACTTAATCTGGGTCTCCCACATTTCAGTCACACCTCCTACAGACACAGTCACTAGGTGCTTGTGAGTAGGTCTTCCCAGCAATTTGAGTAGGAACTTCTCCATTTCAAATAGATCATTCAGGGAAGTTATTTCAAAAGTTAGATTTTCCTGGTTCTGCTTTCATTTCTGCTTTCAGACAGTATTTTTGCCATTAAAAAAATCTTGTAATAACATTATTAAATACATTAGTCATGGCAGGCCAGAACTGATAAATATCAGGTATGTGGAAAATGCTCAAACAGACTAAAGGAATTATTCAAAATTGGAGGCTTGTCAGGAATTTGACACGCATTTAAGTGAGATTCAGCAAAATGCTATAATAAATCTTTCTACTTCCTTAATATGAAATGAGGCCTGCAGCTTGCAGCATTCCACAAAGAATGACTTGGCTATACTCTCTGGAACATATCAGAGCAAACCTCTGCTCTGTCACTCATGCATGCATAGTAGCAGAAATCATTCACTGAAATTTAAGTTTAAAATAATTATTTCTTCCAAAAGTTCTTAAATTGAACTGACACCATTTCAAATCTATGAAGTTAAATTAATTCAGAATCCTTTCTGCCTCTCAGTCAGTTATAAAACATAGATTTTATTCCTTATATCTCAAAAAATATGAAAATGAACAAAAGCCACCTTCTAATTTATGTGAAACTGATTTGATATGTGACTTGTAGTTGTAACATTCAACAAAGTATCCTTAGCCTGACAAAATCAAAAAAACCCAACTATATTCTGCTATATTGCTGTCTTGTTCCTACTGAAAAGCTTTCAAAAATCAGGGGAGAAATTCCTGGTGGTTTTAACAGTAGAGAATTAATCTTTTCCTATATGCTTTATCTTCTCTCAGTACTCTTTTGGCATCACTGCAGAGGAGAAAAAACTTTCAGGAGATATTTATTAAATTATTAGAATATAAACTGTGTTTTGAGTTTGCAATATGAAGATAACAAAGTCAATAATTGTTCAGGGGTTTGGATGAAAGGAGTTTTTATTTCAAATATCATCAATTAACAGTACCATGTGACTTCAGTAAGCAATCTTTATGGAATAAGATTGTAACTCAGCATTCTCTAATACAAATTAATTAAATATGATTATTTAGAATTTATTAACTTTTTGATTAAGATAGGTCTCTCTAGCATTTTTAGGTTGTTGATAATTCCTTCCTTTTACTGCTTAAAATTGTTTACATCATTGCAGTTAATTTTATCCACCTTTACACAAGATGCTGCTGCTCTTTTCAAGAATAGCAGAAAAAAGTCAATCCTACTAAAGCAAATTCATATATCAGACATAAAGCCAAAACAAACTAGCTGTTGCATATTTGTAGCTTATATCTGCTGCACCTGAATGTAAGGAAATGTAAATTGTTTGTTAAAACGAAAGTACTGATAAAAGACTATCCCTTCAATGTAGTTTCCTTAGTCACAAAACTTGGCAGGTTTTTGCAAGACCTTAAAAATGAAAAATAACCAAAAAGAATGCCTAATGAGGAACTTTAATCCTCTTTGTTCTCTCCTCATGAGCTGACCTTGCTTCAGGAATTTAACAAACTCATTACTACAATGAGTTATTCCCATGTTAGTAACAGAAAACATAAACTAGAATACTTGTCTTCACAGGCTCTGGAATGTCAGCCATGTTCTTCAGTGGTGCTGTTTCTTTTCTTTTCCAGCAAGTACCAGTTAACCTGAGGGGAAATTCAAGGTGTTTGTACATAGCCCTAACTGTTTAACATCTCATTTCCTGCCATCTCTGAGTGCTCATACAACATACTGACATCTATAGGCACTGAAAACAATTGTCTGGTTGAGCTTTTCTAATGAATCTAGGGGGGAAAAAAAAGCTTTTTCAGACTTTCATGCCTTTACAAAGTACTCCATCACACCTTCTTTTTGCCCTATGTTGTCATGCTTTTGCATTTAAATTCTCAGATATTATATTCTTTCTCTGCTCTTCTAGTTTGAACACAAATTACAATTTCTTAATTGTAAGGTTTCTTTTATTGAAGAGAGTTTCTTCTTTATTTTTTGGGGGTTTTTTTGGGTTTTTTGTTCTGCTTAAAATCTTAATGATGAATGTTCATCATACAATAATACTCCTTGAGGCCATACAAAGTCACTCCAATCTGTGGATAGCAGAGAACAAGCCAAGAATAAATCACATCACAGGCTCTGGATTGAGGCACCACACCACAATTTAATGGCTAATGTAGACATACCTATTGTTTACTTCAAATCTCCTTCCTGTGATTTGAGCACTCCCACGATAAGAGCAAGCATTTTGTGTTTTAGGTTTTACCTTTTCGTTTGCTTTTATAAAACATCCTTGCTTTCACTTTTAGAAATTCTTACCCAGTTGGTTTTATGTTTTTAATGTGTTCCTTCAAGGATGCAGATAATGAATATTTTACCATGGCTATTATAAAATGGCTCTTATAACCATTGTGCCTTAAATCAGATTCTTCACAGCTATACCATTTACCACAAAAAGCTAAATAGAGTATTTTTATATATGTAGTCTTATATATATAATAAGAATATAATTAATTGGAAAAAAATAATTCACCTAGCAATGGAATATATCAAAGACTGAGGATTCCACATTAAAAATTAGGCATAAAGTGTGCTAAAATGGAAGAACGCCTTCAAAGCAAAAACATTTTTAATAAAAGCGGTTTCACATTCATCTACTACAGGCAAAATCCTAAATCCATCACAAATATAACTGCTATTATTATATGATGGAACAGTGAAAAGCAGATGGACCTTATTTGCAATAATGTAGCTGGGCTGAAGGTATTTTTCCGCCTCTCTTCCTGCATTAATAATGACAGGTGGTGTTGAAGATAATTTTAACCAGATTATGATGAGCTGTAGTTCAAATTCAAAGACTTTTTTTTTTCGGCTTCTCATGCTTGGTATATGAGTGAACATACTTTTAAATGCAATTCTTCAAAAACAACATTTGAAGATTTGTGTGTGTGGGAGCTGATGAGGTTCTTGCCTTTTCTGAAAAGAATTCTTTGAAAAACTTAAAAAGGACATATTTCAAAAAAAGATTCTTCTGACTTTCATGTCAAGATACCTATTTTGATATGAAAATGCTTAATGGAATTTCCAAATAGCAGATTCCCTCCATCTGACAAAAGGACCGCAAACTAGGTGGAGAACAAAAAAGAACTCTGTGCTTAGTTTAGACCTTGCAGGCTGACAAGGTGGTGTGTTAATTGCAATCTGCTTGCAAGGCAGATTCTCTTTTTAAGAGAGTAAGTGTATACGTTTATGTGGTACTTGGTTTTCCTCACAGCTCAGTGAGTTACCTTCAAAGTTAGCACAGCCCTTGAAGAGAATTTCAGTTTCTTACTCACATGCTTTGAGTTTCACCTTCTGCGTTATGTGTATTTATGCATATGAATGTATGCAGATATATGCAAATGACTGCTTAAGTTCGAAGTTTCTAGAGTTGTTTAACTCTGTGTAGTGGGAAAGCAAAGCACTATGGTGCTTAGTTTATAACTTAAGTAGGCAAAGAAATGCTTTGGGAAAGGATTAATACTTATAGCAACCCTACTCAGTTGAATGAAAATACGTATTAGTGAAATATTAAATAGAGAACTCATGCTTTCTGTCATTTCTTTGTGATGAAAAGTTTCCTTTTATGAAAAGCTAAGTATGTTTTCAAACTGCAAATATAAATAAAGCAAAAAAATGTATTGAGTCACAAATTTGTTTTGAATGACATCTGAATTACAAGGCTTCAGTAGTTGAAAAAATGGTAGCTACAGGTATTATTTGATCATTTCGAAAGACTGCTTGGGAAAAACACTATAAAGAACAGTGGCAATTGACCATGTAACCACTCATAGAGTCTGAATAATTATAATTTCTGTGAATGTTTATTTATTCTGCCTGGTAAAGCTAAAATTTTATGCAGTTTGATTCTGGTATCTGATGTCCCTCTGTAAAAGTTTGCATTTCTGCAAATGCATTAGAGTAATAATGTGCTGCCTCAGCATGTGCTTGAATTCATTTTTTCATCAAGAACCTGAGGGAAAGCTGGTGACAGATTCCACGAGAGCCCAGATTCCAGGGACCCCTAAGGTCAGGAGCTTCTTTCTCTGTTTGTAATCATCTGACTTTCTTCACTAACTGTTTTGCTCTGCTGAATCCTCACCCATACTTTCAGTAAGCTTTCAATCTGTTTAAAAATGCAGTTTAAGCAACTATGAGTCACATCAGTAATGAGTTTTATCACCTGGGCTAGGGTTATACATAACCATAACTTCAGAAAATCCTTAGAAAAGTAAGTAATGCTTGCCCTTTCCAATGTGAGCTCACTGAGACCAATGCAAAAATGATTCAGAAAACAAAGATGTATTTCCCAAATCAATTCCTTATCATAAAGATGGTCCCCATATGCCTCAGATTTTTCTTTAAAACACCTCATAGAATTTGAGGATTGTTGAGTATTTCAACATGAAGTATTTGGTAGATCTTTGTAACATGCTCTTGGGTCTCACATGCATAGTGCAATTGCTTTGCACAGTCATCATTTTCAGACTTGGGCTTTGTTACTTACTGGCCAAAGCAGCCAGGCAATTAGCAATACTGGCAGATATCTGCTGCTGAAATTGCAGAATTTGTCAGATGACATGATGCCTGTTAGCCTAAAATTTCGGCCGTGATTCTACGACACTGTTTTCTTGGTTCAATCAAATTCAATAAATCCAACTAATTTAACTAAACCACTAAATGAAGTTGTGCAGCTACTTTTATTGCAGTTTAAATGAGGCTTTTTTGAATGTAACATAAATTGGGATCTGTTTAAGCTAAACTGAAACAAACTGCTTTAAACTGAGTTATACATACACAGTGGAGTTAAACTAATTCACTTTATGATAAAAACTTAATAACCCACAAAAACTTAATAACTCTTGTGTGAACAAAACTTTATTCTTCCTATACAAAAGTGATAAAACATTATTAAATATGTTTTCCACATCTTAGTAGAAAAATACAGAACAAGTCACATTTGACACGTGATAATCAGAGGACACCTGTACTTCACTGATATATATCAGATAGAAAGTAAAGTTATCAAATAAAAATTTAGTTTTGCTAGAATATAAGAGCAAGAGTAAACACTAAAAAACTGTTTTGTGAGAAAATATAAATAAATTAATCAGGTCTTTGAAAATCAAATCGTTGTCTCATTAGGAAGAGATAAGAATAAAATGTACAAAATATCTTGGTTCAGGTGATAGGTTCTTCACTGGAATGAAGATGGTGGAACTGCAATGATATATTTATATTATGTAATGATCTACCTTCTTCTAACATACTACTGAAATGTGATTCTTTTATACACAAACGTGAATGCAGACTAACAAAGTTTTAAAGAAAAACATTAAAGATAAACCATTAATATTCTTCAAGCATGTGCCTCGCTTCTATCAAACTCCTGCGTAAAGAGAGACTTAAGCACATACTTATGGACATCCTCCCACTGGGACTCTGCACCATTATTATCTCTAACCATGTAAGTACAGGTTTCCTGTGTTCTAGTGGAGTATGACTGGAAAAAGAAATTGCTTTTGACTTCAGAATAACAGAATACCTTGGAAATATTTTTATTTCAGCAACTTGAGGCCTCTTCATGGACAAGAGGCATTTGAAGTAGTATGGCTCTGCTGCAAAAGAATAATATTTTCTACTAGTATAGATATCATTCATGAATCATACTTAATGGGAAATTTTATTGAAGATCACTTTCATCAGGCTTTGATATATTTTTTTTATATCTTACTTCACTGAATTCTTCCCCAGCAAACAGTAAACATGTTTATTTTAGGCAGCTCAACAGCACTCTCACATGTGCCAAACACAGCAGGATAGATGTCCTCATTGTGACACCAGGAAAGGAAAAAGGAAGAAAAGGTGCTTCACAAAAATATCACAAACACTTCATGTCTGAGGCCACAGGGTTGTTCAGGCAATCATGACTTAGATTTATATTGAGAAGCCCAGTCCTTGATATTGTCTTGCCAAGCAATCCAGACCTTCTGGACTTGTTTACATCAGAAAAGCCTGGAGAAGAAAGTGGTGGACAGCTTCTCAGCAAGATGAGAGTCTCCCCTTCTAAAAGAGGAGTCTGCCCTTGAAGAAGCATGGATCTGGAGATTATACCAGGGCAGGGGAAGGCAGGACTGTAGCTGTATGTTATGATTGTCCTGTAAGACTGTATCAGACATTAGGGAGGAAAGGGTCTGAGGCCATAAGTTAGATCACTGAGAAATTGTGGTTGATTAGTGATGAGAAAACATTTTAAAAAAAGGGTCAAGATCCATCTTAAATAGGTACTGTGTTTTCATAGCAGAGGGCTGACATGGAATGTCTAACTCTTTTTTAACTGTGTGTTTTATTCAGGATAAAATGGTGCCAGAATTCAGTTATTTAAAAATAAATAAGCAGCAGCTTGAATGCAGATAAAGGTACCCAACTCCATTAGGAAGGATTTTTTTTCTGCAAGTCTGAAAGCAGGCATTATCCTTCTTTGATAGAAAAACACAGCTGTGCAGTGTTGAGATACTAATGTGTTCTGCATTCAGCAGATTGTAGGGAAACAGACATTCTTATTTTGGATACAATTCAAACTTTTGGCAGTGTCTTCCAGCTTCTGAGGTCATTTGCATCACTTCATTACAATGCACACACATTGTTCATACCTTGTTATATGCCAATTGAGTATAAGTAAGTATTTGCATATTATTGCTCTGCAGCTTATTGAGAGGCATTTCATTTCAGAATTTTAAATATTTAGTGACCAGGTGTTTAACTGCCAAATAAAAATAATCTGTTTCTTATGAGGAAAAAGTCTAACCAATCCAGTAAGACATTCTCAGTACCAAGGCAGTGAAGTGTGTAAAAATGTAGTAAGCTAAATTCTTTTCTCATTTAAAACAGCATAAATGTGCAATTATTCCTCTGAAGCAAAATGTACACCACCAGATATATTTGATTTTAATTAAAATTAGAATGTGGACTCTAGGAATAAGTATGTTAGTGATATTTTATGTTAAAACACAAATACAATGGAATCATTAGTCATGCAAAGAATAAAGAAAACAGAAGAGAAAACATAATTTAAGCTTCTTCTCTATTTTTATTTTAACCTTTTTCCAATTATTCACATTTCGTATTTTTTCTGCATTGTTTTCAGTGGTTTTGTTTGTTTGTTTTTAATTGATGGCTGACTGTTAGACTCTTTAACATGTACTAAATGAAAATAGATTGATTTTTCAAAGTCATAAAGCATCTTCTATGCTCCTTGATTCAGTAGCTTTCATTATTTGACCATAGAATGACTATTAAGACTGTAATGGGATCATAAAAAAGACAGATGTTGCACTGGGTTATGTCAGGTAAGGTATCTCCACTAGAAGCAGGGGGATATTGAAGCTGTTTTATAAGGCATGGCTGAATTTTCATGCAAAATGTAGAGTATAGTCCCAGTGTTTGCAGCCAAGAACCAAGTATTTGAAAACAAAAGATGTAAACAGAAGCTTTTGGGATGATCAGAGGTTTGGAGAGCTTGCAAGAAATGACTATGAGGATCCAAATTATTCAGTTGAATACAGAAAATTGTAAGAAAGATGGCTAGAGGAGGGTGTTGTTTTCCTGATATCTCTTCATGCCTCTGTGACTTACAGTATTAGAAACCTCCTGAGATAGAGAAAGTTATTCCATAATACCAGCCACCCTTGCCACTTTATGTGTACTGTGAGTAGTATCATAACCTCATGTCTGAGATAAGTGTCCTGAAGTGTGCACAGAGTAATTGAGATTTCCATGTATTATGTATTTGTATAGTAGCATAATTATGTGTTCTAATTTGTCCTCTTATTTTTGGTTTCCTATTTTCTTTATTAGAAAATAATTAATATTTTCTGTCTGTTTTTCCATTGTTGCTGACTTTTTTAGGTCTACAGTCATTCCAAATGCTCTTTTCTGACTCATTACACCTAACTCAGTCATCAATGAGTTTGTATAAGCAGAGATTTGTATTTTTCTTTGTATCCTTTACTTTGCAGCAGTTAGCCCTTAATTTCTTTCACATATTATTTATTCAAAGATGTAACTGGTTTTGGTCCTGGTATTCAGCCTACATCTATATTGCTAGAGCTAAAAGAACTCAGATAGGGACTGGTCAAGTCCCTGGTTCAAGTTCATATTCTTGCATTGTTTAGCCAGGTCCCTGACATATTTGTGTCCTATGCCATCAAATCATTGCCTAGACAATTTACAAGCACCATTTTGGCCCTCAAAACAGGGCTTTTTAAATGCAGCTATAAGGTAGGAAGTAATGTTTATTGTTCAAAGCTTATTTAATAAAGTTTATTGTTCAAATCATGACTGTATAGCTTACCTTTACAATTAGAAGGTTTTTATTATATTAAAGGGAAATATTCTACTTAAATCTGCTAGATTTGTTCTATTTTTACACAGAGGCAATAAGCCAATGCTTAGCAGCAATTTTTCTAAGCCCCCACTCAGATTTGCCTTTATGTTGCTAAAAGCCTTGAACTTTCTCCTCAGAGTTTCATGATTGCAGCTCTTCATCTCTGCTCTGCCATGGGCATCTCTGCCAGCCTATGACTTTCTTGGGGACCTGAAGCTCAGAACAAGTGTTTGGAATGCACCAGTTGTATCATTTCCAGTGCTGAGATGAGAAAAGGATTTCCTTGCATGTTTTGCAGAAGTTCTTTTTGCTTCTTAATATGGTATTTGCTACTTCTATGGCTGTTTAAGGAAAATCTTTTCTATTGGTCTTACGTTTCTGAGACCTCCAGCAAAGGTAACATATGTTTTGTTTGCTTCCTTTAAATATCCCAGCCATTTAAAGAAGATTTTCTGGGTGTCAAGGCTCAATTTATTTTGAGTATCTTATCAGATGCCAGTATTTCATTGCAGTGTATAGATAGTCCTTCTTTATTCCTGGACTTTGAAAGAGAATGATTGATGAATGGAGTTACTCCATCAGAGGTAATGATTAAAGCTTCAGCTTTTAATACTCACTCTAGATTATTTCTTTTACCATTTTAACTTAAAGCACTGAAGTAATAAATGTTTCATTAGACAAGTTTAGAGCCTTCAAACTAAAAAAGTATTCCATTAAGTCAGATGACAGATAAAAGTTTGAAAAATTTCTGATAGAAGTGCTGAGGGCAGGTTTATGAGCTTTTTTGCATCATCATAACTTATTTTCAACCTATTTTTCACCTGAATAAAAAGAAAAGAAGGTTTTGGTCTGAGAGACTTCTGCACATTTTCTTTCCTTTTGTCTAAATCATTAAGAAAAATAGAGAGTGTGTGCATAAAAGAGGAACTGAGTTCTTTGTAAAATAAACAAGCCCTCTGTGAATTTGCAGCCTTATAACAGTGACCCCTAATGTTCTCCTAAATCTTTCAAATGTAAGAGAGTAGATATTTTGTTATTATTAAAATAACTTTTCTGCAATGTTTAAATCTTTCTTTTCTGCATTTGATGTTCTCCTGCTTGAAAAAATAAACATGTTTAAATTGTCATCTGCTGACAAGGCATGACCTGGTCTCATATATAGGCTCTAGCCTGTATAGAGAGGATTGCCTGTTGCTTCTTTTTGGTTTATTTATATCTGGGTAGTTTGTTTGGGTTTTTTTTATTATCAGTATCACATTTAGAACTCTTAACTGTTCTATACTTTTACATACCTGCAGTGCCCAAGCGTTTTAACACTTAATATTTTTTTAAATTTAGAATTAGTCTTAAGAGCTAACATCTTGATTGTTGTTTAAGCACAAAACAATCCTAAACCAGATCAGCTACAGGCAATTAAAATAAATCTTACGACAAGCTTGATAAAGGATCCATAAGAAAGGCTGTAAAAGCTACTTGAGCACCAACATGCTGTAACTAAACACATACTGAGAGTTAGTATTTTCAACATTTTTTCTGTTTCCTGTAATTTTTAAAATAAATTTTACTTGTCCAATTTTCTTTATTTTTCAAATGCACAGTAAACTATTTTAAAAATAGATGCAACTGGATTCATCTTCACACATCCTGTTTTCCATACATTTAGAAATTTGTCATGTGTACACTGTTACACACAGCACAGAGAGACCAGCTCACTGGCCAAAGGCAGTTTATGTGAACGTCCATAAAGTTTTCATCTCTTCTATAAAAAGTCATTTAGAAATTAAAATTTAAATACTGCCTAAATTTTGCTTCTTACCTTTTAATTTTAAAAATCCAAGATCCCAGCATTCTTTGTCCTCACAGGCAAAACTGAGATTCCCTTTTAAACTAAAACTACAAGGGTGCAGTGTCAAAAGCATGACTATTTCCATGCTAAGCCTTCAAATTGTCTTGATTAAAATTATAACTCCTGTAAAATTATAATTTCTGTATATTGTGTTATAGTATCTAAACTACTGTATAGCATGCCATCTTCCAGCACAGTTAGGATAAAAGTGTCCAGAAAGTTTTCCTGTGAGAACAAATACTGCTCTTACATGTTGAACTTAACATGAGTCCTGCTTTGAGATGTTTGAATTTTGATGGCTTCAGAACCATTCATGTCCACAGAATGTTAGAATATTGATTTGAAGAAACAGAAATAGATGTTCACATTAGCTATTTTTCTACTTCTCTCTCTAGAATGGAAAAAATACAAGGGAAAATAGAAATGTCAGCAGGTGTGCCTAGGCCTCTGGTAATTCATTTGCCATGTTGTGCTATCATTTATGTCTATTTGATTGCCAAAATAAAGAGGATGCCCAAGTTAAGTTATGCTTTATTTTTATTTTATTAACTCCAGCCTTGGTCTCTTGTTCCCTTTTTCTTGCTTAGTGCCATTACAGACATTTCATTTATGAGTACTATCAGCACTTATGAAAGAGCAATAAAAATGATTGAGGGTCTGGAAGGGACTGATTTATGAGGAAAGGAGAAGAGCTAAATATGGAGTGCCTGTCTAAATAATGATGCATGAACGGCATGCTAAATATCTGTAGGTGTTTCAAAGGGGTAAATGAGAGAGGAATCAGGTGGGGTGGCTCAAAGAGAAGTAACCAGGAGTGACTGAATAGAAGTAAAGGAGGATTTAGGCACATTTTCTTGTATAGCTGTACTTTTCTAGCAGTAAAACTGCATGAAACAAGAAACAATCTCCTGGGGGTGCTTAAAGCAGTGCTGCCACTTGACTGCATCAAGTGCACCATCAGGACACTTTAAAAAACAGTCTCTGAATTGGCCATAGCTATAGGAGTTGCTTTTTTTCACATATTTCAAGGGGTTCTGCAGCCAGTACTTAACACCTTGGGACACCTTTTTGGTCAGGTGAAGAGCACTAGGGAGCAAAATCAATATAGACACAGATGTTTACAAATTATGATGTAAATCACAACTTTAATCTTCAGTGATTCAGTTTGTATCACAAAACCAAGAAATAAATGCTTTGTCTCGCATTATAGTTACAAGGATCAGGAAATCTCAGTCCCTGGTTCAGTCCTTTATTTATGGATGTTTGAAACCAATCACCCACACTGAGATGTAATGACTGTGAAGTTTTTGAGGTGCATGATTCCATAGTTGGGCTTGACATGTATGTCAAGTTCCCCTCAGCAGAGCAGGAAGGGAAACTTCCTGCTGATAAGTCATCTGATACTGGCCATTCTGGTTGTAACACATGGATATTCTTAAGTTGTATAGAAGGACCTGAGAGAAATAAAAAGTTTCATTCACTCCAAACAACATTTTATTTTCTGTTTTGCAGTTAAAATTTTATTAACTTTAATTTGAAATTTCGTTAAGTTTGTCAGTTCAGCTCCTAAAAAAAAGAATCTGACTGACAGCTGTCAATCATGTGAAAAAATGCTTCCATTAATTTTGAATCCAAAATATCCATCTACCTGCAATGCTAGATGACTTAAAAACATTCACAGCACTAAGATTAGGGAGAGAAAGCCAACCACAAAATATCTCACAAGAATATAGTGAGACAAGCAGAAGAGAAGGACTTTGAATGCCAGGGAAGTTGCTCTCCTTTTTTAGAAGATCCAGCATTCTCTTGTTATTACTATGTGGAGTTAGAAAGACAAAGATTAGTGACTGTGTTTCCCTTACTCTGACATTTTATAGCCTTATTTCTCTTTTAGAACATCCTGCTGGATTTGTAAGGATTCAAAAATGTAGTCCCATTTCAGCTCCTGCATAAGATGCATTCCACAGGAGGTGAAGGAATAGTACAGCATGGTACATCTATAAAAGGATATGAAACAGAATTCCAGAAACACAGAGTAGCTAAGGTTGAAAGAGGATGTTAAAGGTCATCTGATCTACCAACCCTGCTCAAGCAGATCCACCCACATCCAATTGCACATGACTCTCTCTAGATAGCTTAAGAATATCTCCAGGGATGGAAACTACACAACCTTCCTAGGCAACCTGTGCCAGTGCTTGGTGACCCTCTTAGTGAAAAAGTGTTTCCTGATGCTCAGAAAGAACCTCCTGTGTTTTGGTGTGGGAATGCCCATTGCCTCTGGTCCTGTCACTGGGCATCACTGAAAAGACCCTGACTTTTTGCACCCTCTCTTTATAAATTTGTATACCCTGATAAGATCTGCCTGAGCCTTCTCTTCCCTAGGCTGAAGAGTCACAGTTTCTCAGCCTCTCCTAATTTGACAGCTCAGCCTTGTGGCCCTTCTCTGGAAGCTCTCCAATATGTCCACATTTGCTATGTTCAGGGAAACTGAAAACTGGACTCCATACCCCAGGAATGGCCTCACCAGTGCTGAGCAGAGGGGAAGGATCTTCTTCCTTCACCTGCTGACAGGATGTAGTGTACATGAGGGTGTAGTGCTACTTCATATTCAGCTTGATGTCCACCATGGTCCCTCTTTTCTTAGAAGAGGCCATCCAGACAGTCATCCTCCAGGATATATGCTGGTGCCTGGAATTATTCTTCCCCAGATTCAGGAAGTTACACCTTGTTTAACTATTAAGAGGTCAGAGTAATGATGCTCAATTTTGAAAGGAGAGATGCTTTTGTTCCTTTTTCAGACATCCTCTCCTCATACTTAAATTTGGTGTTGCAGTATTAACAAAGTTCTCTTTTTGCAATTGGTATCCTAACATACACCCATTCAAACCTTAGCATGGAACCTGCCAAAAATTTGGACTAGAAAATATGCAGTCAAGATCTGTGAGCCAATCACGAATCACTTCATTTGGTGTGATTTTTAATTTCTTCAGAGAAAGCTGATAACCGAAGTCTTTGGATTCTTAGCATGCAAAGACTATTAACTTTCTTTATGACTGCTAATTTTGAGTCTTGCAGAAGAGACTCTCCATTAGCTTTCATATTTTTCTTCTTTTACCTCATACTTCTTACAAGAACTAGATGAATTGTTATTACCATAATAAATTATGTCTAACAGTATCCATGAAACAACTTTGAGGAGAAGAAATTTTTTAATCATCCAGTCCTGAATCCTAAAAGCTATTTTGGACTTGCTTGGGTTTATGTAGTAGTGTTAATTACAGAACCAAGTAAAATATTAATATTTCCTTTCTAGAAGACCACAGTAGGTATAGAGGTTGCACCATATATAATCTGTGTTCATAGATAAGTATGACTAATTCAGCGTACATCAAAAAGAAATCTTTCCTAAGGCATTATGCATGAGTCACAGAAACCATAGCATTATATCCAGAGTAATAATCAGACAAGAAATAACAGACTCCTAAAATTTAATGAGGTCATTTAGCTAAAAAGTGTATTCTCAGTTTGTCTTAAGCTACAGACCAGGGCTGTATGTGCTTCGTTCTTTGTCTTTCTTTTAAATTCTATTAAACAACCACATGCAATGGAGTTATAGATTACCATAACATTAGTCCATAACCTCAGTGAGGTAATATGAGGTGTCTGCAGTTTCTGTTTTGTAGTCATGTTGTCTGCATATTATGGGAATCGTTGTGATGAAAACAAACATCTCTGTAATAGACTGTCTGCCTTATAGGTGAATAATCCTTATTGTATCACTGTAGGTGATAGGGACAACCTAAAAAAGCCCCAAAAAACACTGCTTCATGGCTGAGTCCAGATACTCAAATAAAAATAGGAAGGAGATTTACCTTTTAAGAAAGGTCAGGAGTCAGCAAACCTGCACCACTTTTTTCTTGTGCTTGTAAGGGAAAGAATAATACAGGAACTCCTGTCATAGGTTCCTCACAAATCACAGGGGTTTCTTTTTCCTTTTCTTTCTGGAGTAGTATAGCTTCTGAAGAAAGAGTGTTTTGAAATAGCTGCTTCTTTTTCATGCTGTCCCTTATATATATCTGAAAGAAATACCTACTTTTCCTTTTTTAAAATTCTTTTTCTTTTCTCCTGAATTGGTGGACTACCAATAAATGAATATGATTTTTTACTATAGTCTGCAGTGTCATGTTCTTTCAGTTTGGTTTTTATCAATCTCTAATGTGAAGGAAAACTACTGCAAAACCCTGATATTTTGAACTGTTGGTGAAATTTTATATGGAGAGGAAGTCTAGGTTTATTCAAGAATATGCTTGCTCAAACACAAATAATCTACTCTAAAAGTAAAGGATCTGTGAATTTTAATGTCATAATTTCTTTATATATTCCATAAATTTGAACTGCCAGGCAAGAGTTTCTTTTATACAAAGATATTTCAACACAGGTTTTGATGTAATAATGGGGAATCTTTTTCTACTTCTCCATTTATGTCCTGCTTTTTGTTTTTCTGAGATGTCTCTCATCTATTGATAGCATAACCATACACACAGGGCAACATAAATTAATGATCCTAATATTTCAGTTGCAAATTTCATTCTTCACTGCTCCAGTCCTGGAGCTAGCAGCCAGTCCTGAGTTAGTTGAAATTGTTGGCTATTTTCTAACACTACAGAACTGGAAAAATTGCTTCAAAAACAAACCAGCAAGTTAAGCAAAACAAACAACCCAAAAGTTAAAAAAAAAAAAAAAAAAGGCAGAGCTTTTTTTCTGGAAAGGTTTTCTATTTAGGCCATTAATCACCTCATAAAATAAATCTTAAGTCACCTTTGTGATGTGGTGTTTGGCTATCCTTGACACTGGAGATGAAAAACAGGAGGTTAATTTGAAGATGTTTTGTTTAGGATGCTCTGTACTTTGCATAGTATACTAGATGTACAGAATATGATTTTGTCCTGTAACAGAAAATAAAATGCATTAACATTAACAAAGTACTTTTTTGATACTTATCTTATTGAAGAAGAGGACTTTGGACTGATGCCAGCAGGTTTAGTGATTAACTGTGGTCAAAAAAACACAATACTGTCAAAGGCTCAACTTCTTTATAATGCTGGTGTCTTTTTACACCCCACAGAGATAATGACTGGGTTGCTAGGAAACTTACTTGAGTTTAACAAAGGGTAATGTAGGCATCTTTTCTATGGAAATGATGCATGAGCCAAAAGCTGTGTTCCTTAAGGAGATACTTACCCTAAAATGCCTTTATTTTGTTTTACAATGAGTGGACAGGTGCACTTGTCTCTTCACAGAAACATTTTTATGCATTCTACTGTTGCTGGAGTGTATAAATGTACTTTGATCAAGCTCCAAGGAGGATATTTTCCTAAGACTTGATGGGATCAGTCTGTTTTCAGAAACACATAAATGTTCAAACTATATCAGTGGAAGAACCAAGGGACCTTACCTTTCTTTCCTGAGTCTGCCTCTAACAGAGCAATTCTGCAAATCTAACATCATGCAAGCAGGAAGTTGGAGGGGGAAGGAGTTATTCTTTGGTTTTGTTTTGAAGGAGAGCCTTGGTTCTGAATTCCTTTTCCTTAAGACAAGCCTGCTTTTGTGAGTTTTTTGGTGCTGTCCCTTCACCTCTCCAGCCCTTCCTTTACAGCTTCAAAATAGAATAGGCAGCTGCAAAAATGTTCTTGTGCCTTCCTCCTCTGAACTAGCACAATGCCCAGGATCACTCAGACAGCTCCAGGGGCAGGTGGCTCACCTCCGTGATGGGGTCTCTTAGATGCTGCCCCCATTTCAGCACCATCCTCTACACAGTGTTTAGAAAGAGTTTCTATCCTGAGATTAACCTATATGAAGCCAGTGAATGCACTAATAGGCCTCTTTTCTTATTTTTAGGGGCATTTCCCACCAGGCCAACACTTTACTCTGATTCATATCTATTGCCCACAAATTTAGGCAGACTTTGCAACATTTTTGTGAAAATATTCTACATAGACACTCTATGTGTTGGTTGAATGCTATTGGTTTTATCCTTTTTGAATTGTATTAAAATTTGCTGTGAGCTTTCTCTTCTCAGAGTAACCATAGCAGCATAATTACCTTACCTGCTATTTCCTTCTTCGCCTGTTATCAATATTTTTTTCTAGGGGATCATAAGTATATATAAAAATAAACCCCCACATTGAAATAATATTAGGAAGCTTTGCTGACATTTTTACCCTCACAATTTTATGACCACTGAGAGCAGATTTGCTTTTCTCATTGGGAGTATGGTAGCTATCACTTGCACTGTGCAGGCCACTTTAACATTGTTGGTATCATAGAAATATCTTCAAAATTGATGTCTGATGCTCTTCAGCAGAACAATTTATTTCTTACTGTCAAAAGAATAATGATATAAGTTTAATATAACAAGTCAAAGAGAAAATGAAAATAGATCTTATGGACTTCAACCTATAATCACAGTTCCTGATTACAGTCAGTATAAAAAATCATAGATATTCAGAATACTGAGCATGGGTTCCAAGTTTTTTAGTTTTAAATATCATCTCATAGTCAAAATTATTTATTTTAATGTCAGTCAAGAGTTCTCATTTTACCTATGAAACAGATTATCCAAAAGGCTCAAGAAATTCCTTTGTAGAATTCAAATCACATGTTTCTTTATGCATTTTTTGGGTTGTGGTAGTTTTTTATGTATGTTTTTGGTTTGGTTTGGTTTGTTTTTTTGCCCTTTTTTTGGTTTTCTTTTATGTGTGTGTGTGTGTGTGTGTGTGTAATTGCTGGAATTAAATCCATGTTAAAATCAGGAATAGCTCTTTTTAGAAAACATATTTATACTGTGAGCAAGATTAATCTAAAACAGTGGTAGGAAAAGTATTGAAGTCCTTAGGCATCCCAGAGAAGCTAAATATAAGACTTAATCAGTTTTTAATCTATAAAAAAATTCACCAATTAAAACTATGAAAGTAATGAGAACAGCATTTTTATTGCTTAAAAGCAGTTGTAAAACTTGGATTTGATTAAGAAAATGAATGTAAGTGTCCTGACTATAAGAGAAGGAAATTAAAAGGTGAGAGCAGGGAGACTTGTGAAATTTTGTGGAATTAAGTCTGGTGAACTCAGAAAGGTCATCTGAAAAATAAACAGCTTATATCAGGCCACCTGTCTGTATATAATGCATGGTATGCTATTTTTCAGATTTCATATGCAGGTATGTAACATTTCTAACTGTAAAAACAATACTCAATATTATAAATGTGATTATGGTTCAGTGATTATATAAAAATAAATTTTTTATTTATTCAATTCTACATTACTGAGTTTGAAAGAAGGAGAAAGAATCAAGGGATTGGTTTGAAAGAGAACTGAACTAAGAAACACTGATCCTTCATTAGACTCACTGAATTGTGTTGAACTCAAAAAGCCCAGAAAATTGGTTTCTTTGAATTCCACAAGATCAAATATGCTGCTGACTGAAATTTTGTCTAGTGATGAGCAGAAAATTGATGGATCTGATGATCCTGCAAGACACTTTTATTTCATTGTCTTTATTGAAACATAGTCACATGTTAATTAATGTTTCTTCTCAGACCTTTCAGCAACATTTGCACATCTGCTGTATTCAGTAGTAGTTTTTATTCATTTCTGCATCCAAAACACTGCAGAGATCAATCTGTGCTGTAGGATATAAAAACATCTAGAAGGCAAAAGCTTCAACTTGATCAAAAAGTTAAAATTTCCTTTTATATTAATAAAATTGCCTTCAAGTGAACAAAGTCAACATTAAAAACACTGACTGGAAGGCTTACATTCACAGATTTGCTAACAAATTTGGCAAGCAGAAAAAAAAAAAGGCAGTGATAAAGGAAGAACTGCAGCTTAGGTCTTGTGAAGATTGTGCTGATCCACAATGTGTATTGAGTTACAAAAGTGCAAATTATGGCTTTAAACAAAGTAATTATTATTCAGGTTCATCTGACCACAAAGATATCATCAGACACATCACTGACTTAAAAACTCTTTAGTGCTCCGTGATCCTGCACATGTTCAGAACTGCTGTTATTTGAGGATCCTGCTTCACACCTAAGCTCTATATTTTGTATGCCTGTATTCTACCTAGAAAGTAGGTCACTGGGATTCAGTTCTTTCCTTCCTGTAACAGCATTCAAAACCAAAAAGTCCCCCAACTCCTAGATGGTGCCTTAGTCAACAAGCTGAAAAATCTGCACCATTTTGAAGGATTGATTCTACAGTGAATAATTCAAGAGAGGGAATTTGTAGAGGAGGATGCATGAAACTACAGGCTTACAAATGATGCACTCCTTTTATAAGAAAAATATACTAATTCTGCTCTGTTTGTGCATTTTGTGTTTCAAAGCCACTGCTAAAATATTGAATAACATCTTTCAGAGAACATATCCAAACCCCAATCTCTCCAGATGGTCATCTTATTAATGAACTTCCCAAAGCCCTGTGGATCCATACGCTTTCCTGCAGTGATACAACTTCAGAAAGATAGAAGGAATTTATCTCTAGCATGAATAGCAAATACCATAACACCTGGTGCTTTTTATGGAAATACAAATGTTAGGTTGGACTCCCTCTCACTTTTACATTGAAGACCTGACAGAAGGAGGTGGATATCAAAGGGAAAGAAATGCTTAACACAGGACTGAATATAAGATTAACACAAGGTGGTTTTTTATATATAGCCTTTTTTTTTTTTTTTTTACATATGACCTATCTATGCTTTTTCATTGTGTGAGATTTTTAGGTTACAGTTCTAGTACTTAACCCAATAAGTCCAGCTTTTATTTATGTTCAACATGCTTAAAATTCAAACACTTCCAACAACTTGTAGTTAGCCAAGTTGTTCATTAGACCTATCACTACATAACTCAACAACTAAAGGAATGCCAGATGGTTAATCAGGCATGACATCTGAACTAAAAATCCATACTGTGATCCATAGAGTTAGCTGTCCTCACTCCTGAAATACCCCATGCAGAACTCAGTATCCAGGTTTCCTAGGACCTGTTTTGTAACACAGGGGCAGCAAAATGAGCTCATTGCTAATTTGGCCCTACAGCTCCTTTAGCCACAAATGCAGCCCAGTAGGAGATTTTCAGAGCAAAGTTTTATGTGCTGAGGACCTGACTCACACAGTGTGGAGGGTTCAGGGTCAGACTCTGTGGCTTCAATGCCTGCAGCAGTGAGAAATCATTGGAATATTTCTAGAGTACATCTGGGGTTTTTTGCCCAAAAGGGCTCCCTTGCAGAATTTCTGGGCCTGCTCTGCAGTGTAAACTGAGGCCAAAAGTGAGGTGACCTGCCATCCTGTCCCAAAATATATTCACTAAATTAGTCTCACCCTTGTGATGTGAAAAAACCTGGGAAATTGGGGGATTTCAAATCTATAAGGATTCTTGGATTTTGAGGAAGCTACATGAAATTACGTGGCCTTAGAAATCCCCTGTGGCGTCCGGTTACCCTGTGCTGGCCAGGCAGCTCTGACACAAGGAGCACAACCCCACCTGGATCAGGGAAACCCCACCATGCCCTGCACAAGGCCTTTAGTTCAATGGCACCAGAATTAGGCACCTTTTATAAAGAAAGACGTGTCTTGTGTGCCATGTTATGCAACTATGCCGCTGATATTGTTAACAGTGTGGAGCCCACCATGGGATCAGAGCAAGGCTTTTCCTCCAAAAGCAGATCTCCATCACCTTTAGTCATCTAAATCACTCCTCAAGCTCCACTGACTGTCTCCATTGACTGTAGAAGAGCCTTATAGGCCCATACAGTGGGAATGCAGATATTTATCACACAAGAAGACACATACATGAGACACAACATTAGATTAATCTTGATTTGTTTTTTGAAATCAGAACCTGGCCATGATGAATCTCCCAAAGGGCTTTATAAGTACCAGCAGAGTATTCTTGTTCAAATCATTCACATTGGGATTATTCAGATCAATGTAAATCTTTATAAACTGATATTTTAAGAGGGAGTATATTTTGAAAGGGCAAGTGACTTCAGCAAGAGAATGTCAGTGTCTGAGAATAAACTCAAAAAGCTGTCTTCCCTTTGGAGGGAAACCAGATTACTTAACACTGTATGTTACTTGCAGAATGGTGAGTTTTTAATTTACAACATGAATTTATTTTTAGTTTTGGAATAAATATTTTTATTGAGTAAATTTAGGATTTTGAGTTCTACAGGAACAATCCAGTAATATAGTAAACTTTAGAACATATCAGTTTGCAGGGAAATCTTGCAGCCAATGAATAATTCTCTGTCTTTGCCTGGTGTTATTAATTCCTCTCTTGCAGAAGAGCAGTAACTCATTTCTCCATGTGCTTCAGGGACAGATTTTTCCTCTTCTCATGCACAGACACAGAAAGTGCCTCCCAGCTGAGGGCTGGGGTCATCTTGCTATACTTAAATCGCTTCTGTTAGCTTTACAGCCCTCATTTTACTCCATCCACTTTCTTTTACTTCTTTCTGCATCACTTATGGAAACTGAAGGACAAGATCTACCTGCTTTACAGTGACAAGAGTCCCTCTGTAACAGGCAAAGAAAAAATTTAAAGATACAAATGGGAAAAGGCAGAAAGGCTGGAAGATCATTAGCAGGCACATCTGTGTTTTAAGAAAGAAGTTAAATTTAGGAGAATTGAGCATCAACATGAATGTACTCAGCCCTCTGAGCCAGAAGGCAGGGATGGGGAGCAGAAAAAAGCTCCCATAATCCAAGGGAAAATGGTCAGTGGTCTACAACACCACTTAGACACACACAGGTCTGTGGGGCTGGATGGGATTCATCCAAGAGTACTGAGGGATCTAGCAGAAGTGCTCCCTGAACCTCTTTCAAACCAGGAAGTAAAAGTATTTCAAATAATAAATTTTACCTGAATCACTACATTAACACTTGGCTGAATATCTTTCAGAAGTTTTGATTGTCCTCTCCTCAAGCCTTGATGTAACTCTATGATCTAATACCCAGAAATCACTTCTGCTTTGTATGGAAAATCTCTGTTGCGGGAATGATGAGAACTCATTGCAGTGCCATTGGGGTCTTTGCATTTTTAACACAAAGAGTAATTTGCAACTGAAAAGTAGGATGTGTCTTTTTTTTTTCTCTGCTGTTTTTATGAATTATGCAAACCATAACCCATGGTAGGTCACCGCACAAGATTTAGAGAGCACGGGCCTTCTCTGTTTTCCATTCCTGACAGTACAGACTTTGGTTTCTAGCAAATTTTGAACTAGAAATATCTGAGATAATTTTATGTTCAAATTGTTCTGATAACTGAAATGGTAGCTGAATAATTTGGTGTGTTTCATTAATTTATATAATTTTGTTAAAAACTGCATTCTATGATCCATATTAAGAGCTAGTTCAAAAAAAAGCAAATTGTTTTCATCAAATCATCACTTTTGAATTTATATTTTACGGGTTTTTTTCAGTTTTTACTTTTTGTTTTGAAAAAAAATTCTGAAATATCTTTTCAGAAGTTTTAATCAACCTTTCAATATGAAAAAAATGCTTTTGAATTGAATCCCATTAATAAGTATAATGCTTACTAAGGTTTGATTCTTAATTCCATTTTTGGTGATGAAAATCAGATAAATTACTTTTGTACAGTTTCAACTACTTTTACACACTTCTTGGATGTTAACACTGTGCCACTGACTTGAGAAGTAGTTTTCAATTTATTTTTCCAACTGATATCTATGTAGAAAATTCACATCTTCATTTTTCCAGATAAATATAGACAAAACATAATAGAATGGTTTCACTGGAAAAGAAAAGTTTCTTTTCCAGAGTGCAATTACTTCAAGGTATCATTTTTTCACTTTGCATACATAATAGGAATGGCTAATACCATTCCTTGATTTCAAACACTTCATCTGTGCTTGACACGGAGAAAATGTCATTCATTATGTGGCTGCTAACACGGTTTCTGTTCCTTGACCCCAATTATAGGAGCTATCACTGCTCAGGCTTAAGAAAGCACTTAGGCACACACTTGAGTTCCATTAGAGGGACTTGTTGAATGGGCAAAGGCAGACACAGCCTTGAGTGCCTGCTTGAGCAGGGCGCACCTCACGCCCTGGCCCTGCCAGCGCCGATGTCCTGTAGCACACCAGTCATCTCACTGATTCCAGCAGGGCAGCTCACACAAATAAAAGGTCAAAATTAAGTACACGTCTGAATACTGGCAGGACCCGAAGCTGGATGTCTTTGTAGTTACCGACAGGTAACTGCAAGCAAGCCTCATCCACAATGCAAACTGGCCTCACACATGCTGTCCAAAGCCTGAGTGTTGTGTCAAACCTGGAAGGACACAGACTATTCCTTGAGCAGCCAGTGTGGCTGCTACTGTGGGCCGTGGTACCCCATTGCACAGCTGTGATGATACATTTGGTGCTGGGATACAGGACAAAGAGAAGCCCGGGCAACAGAGATGTCCATGCCTCTGCATTAAGCAGATGTATCTCAGTCACAAAGAAAACAAAGTGATTAAAAATATCATTAACTACTGCACAGTTCACACAGAGCTGTCAGAGCTAAGATATTGGGAACAACTCCCCAGCTCACACATTGGGCAGCCTTTCCTCAGTTTCCCTCACATACCACTCACTGACAGGAGGGGCCAAGGACAGCAAGCTGCTTTCTTATGAAACAGAGAAAAGGTTTCCATGTGTGATTAGGGAAATTAAATTATTTTATTGACTTCTTTTTCCTCCAGAGAAGAGAAGCTAAGAGTGAGCATCTATGGTAAAAGAAATTCAGCTTGTGTCTGCACAGAGCACAAAATTTTCAGATGGATGAGGGACTTAAAGGAAAATGGTATCTGTAATTCTACATCAAACCATAAGCTAAATTTACAGTATGTCATTCACTGACCTTTGATTATTCTGTGGGGGTTTTTTTGGGTTTACTCTCACATGACAGTCCATTGAATTTAACAGAAACATCCAACTCCTGTCATTCTTGACAGACTTACATGTCCTTGTGGATCTGATTATGAAAACAACCTTTCTGTCTATTATGTCACTAAGAAATCAATCCACTGATGCTTCAGGTGAATAACTTCTTGTTAAAAATACAGCTTGCCAACAAGGAAACAAATGTATAAATTACCTCTGGGCACATCACATGTATTTTTTTTCCCAAACTGTATTACCTCCTAGGCAATTGCTGCAACACTCTCATATCAGAACAGACCATACAACATCACGATTTTTCAGGATGAAGAAAGGAAATGTAATGAAAATGCCACTTTTAATAAGAAAGCTCAATAATATTCAGTCTCAGTTGTTCCAGCTGAGATATTAATGTCTTGCACTTCTTTCTGGTATTCAATAACTGAGCGAAAAAGGTAGGGCTCAGGGGGTTAAAAAATACTTGGCTGTGCTAAGTACATAAGGTCACTGGAATTATTGGTAGAACTGATCTAACAGCGGTTGCTCTTTCAACATTTTTTGCAAGATTTTTGAAGTCAAGACTGGAAGGGAACTCCTTACCTGCCTGAAGCATAAAAATGATAAATCAGGGGTTTTTTTTTGCAAGATCGAAGCTTTATCACATGGAGACCCAAAAAAGTTCTGAAATATTTGGAGCGAAACAATTTTGTAAGACTATTACCTGTACACAGGCACAATGATTGAAAGCAACTGCACCTCAAAGTCATGGACTAGTATTCAACTAATATTGAAAAAAAGAAGTTTTTGCATCCACAAGCCATTTTCTGCTTTAAGATCCTCTATTGACCTACAAAAAACACTGCAGAGAGACCATCTGACTTGAGACCTGTTCCGTGGAGTTATGTGCCTAATGTAAAAAACACAAGCAGAAGCATTCACTTTCATGAGACTGTCCTGTGGATAAAATTAAGAATGAGTGCTTTTAGCCTCCACTGTTGTCATATATGTGTGATCTATAGAGATATTTCAGTTAGGGGCCTGGGTGTGAATTAGGAGCGCCTCAGTTGAGGATGATGCTTTGGATGTGGGGAACTGACTCCTTTTCACTACTATCCCCTCAGTCCAAAATTGCTGAAGATTGCTGTATAAGTAGCAAATCCTCACAAATCAGAAAGAAACTATGGGCAACAGCTGAAAGGTTTTTTGATAAAAAATTTAACATGTAGCCTTGCTAAATGTCCTTATTTTTCCACTGAAGTAATGGTATTTTTGGTTTCTTCTTTTGTTTGCTTTTTTGTTAATGACAGTTTCAGAATACTTGGGAAGACCAATGTTTTGTTTATTTTAGTTTTTCCTTTTTAACTCTTATTGTGGCATACATTTTGATACTTAAAGGAAGAAAAGAAAAGAATATAGAGAAAAAAAGAATAAAGGAAAAGAAATGTTGACTGAAACATTTCATCCCAATACATGTTCTTCTTGAGCAAAAGACAAAATTATAGCCCTAGTATTTCTCATATATCACTTTGTTTACAAAACTGTATCAGTTTAAAAACAGGTCCTAAATTTTAAAGTGTACATTTTATGTTTTGAAAATGAAAATGAAAAACTTGAATTTTTCCTTTTGATATTTTTTTTCATATTATACCCTTCAATTCTAAAAGGAAAATTAAACAAACAATAAAAGGAAGCCTGAATGTTTCAAGTTATTTTAAAATCCAAAGGACCAAGTAAAATCTTATACCAAAAATCATGTTAGCAAGTAAAAAAAAAAATCTGTTGGAATGTAAGTTTCTTATTCAGGCCCAAAACATTTGTTCAAGCTAAATTTTACAGAATTTAGGTACATGCCCAACAGACCATGCTTTATTTATTTAAAAAAGTCAACTGCCGAAAAAGGATATTTCGGTAATGATGATAGTCCTTATCTTTTACAAATAATATAATAATGAAAATATTTTCCTTGTTGAATTTGAGTAAAAGGTCTCTAATCAGATTTCAGGGTTTCAAATCCTCATCTGCTACTTTCATGAAAGATGTCTTTAGTAGATGGGGTACAGAACAGCTGAGAAATAAATGGGTAAACCAAGGCTGGGAAACAGAGCATTGAAGTATACATGAGTAAAAAAAGGAACACAAAAGCATCAAACTCTTTAGTCAAAATGTTAGCTTACTCCCCTTGATAGGGGAAGACCAATTCAAGCCCTTATCCCCAGGCTTTTTTATGTATTCCCACTAGAGAATTATTGCATGGAGAAAAAAAAAATCAAGGTGCATAAATCACTGCAAAATAGATAAGATACTTTGAAAAACCCTGCTATTTTCAGTTTTGTTTTGCGGTTTTTTGGTAGTCTTGTTGCTTTGTTTGGTTTTTTTTCGTTTTTTTTAAGGAAGGGAGACTATATGATTGTCCATTAGATTGGCATTGCAGGATGGCATGACATCAGTGTTGGTGATGCACTTGATGAATACAGTATGATGCACTCATACTGTATTTCAAAAATAGTTGTCCTTTGGATAAGCATTGTTTGGGGTTTACCTAAAAGTTACATAAGCAGAAAGTCTGAATAGCCTAAGCACAGAATAACTTAGTCTGAATGGGACTTTTTGGAGATTATCTAGTCCATTCCCCTGGCTCAAAGTAGAATCAGCTATAGCACATTGCACAGAACTATGCCTAATGAGTTTTCAATATCTCCAAGGATGGAGGTTCTACAAACTCTCTGGATGGTCTGTGCCAGTACTCTGTAAATAACACAGTAAAAACTGTTCCTTGATATTCAGAGGGAACCTCCACATTTCAGTTTGTACTCATTGCCTCTGCTCTTGTAAGTAAGCAGCACTGAATAAAGCCAGTCTCAACCCTATTGCACCTTCCCTGCAGGAATTTGTGCACCCTTTTCTCCTTGAGCCTGTTCTTATCCAGCCTGACCAACCCCAGTTCTCTCAGTCTCTCCTCATATGACAGATGCTCCAATCCCTCCATCTTCATAGTGTCCATATGTCCATGCCTGTCTCATATAAGGGAGCCCAAAACTGGGCCCAGAACTCCAGGTGTGACTCCACCACTGCTGAGTAGCTGGGAAAGGGTTGCCTTCCTGGAATGGCTAGCAGTGCCCTGCCTAATGCAGCCCAGGATTCCATTGGCTTTCTTTGCTGTGAGAGTGTCATGGCAGGGCCTCAGGTCATCTTCTGCAAAGATTCCTTCCACACAGTCATCCTCCAGTCTGCACTGGTGCTTTGGTTTGTTCTTCAGAGGTGTGGGGCTTTGCCCTTCATCTAGTTGAATTTCATCAGGTTTCTCATCATCCTTTTTCTTAACGATACATGCAAAATATAATTATTCTCAAGTTACAGCTCTCAATCTTATATGATTGCAACTTTCCAAGTGTGTGAAATAACAAATGCTCTGATGAATACCAGTGAAGCCTTGTTGCAAAGTAAAAACTGGTGATTTTCTTATTCTGATCTCAGTTCTCAAAATACAGAAAATTGAAGCACTGAAGGGTTTTGAGCTTTTCACGTACAGTATAGTCTTCTGGATGCCTCCTGTTGGCTGATTTAGAATTCAGAGAAACAAAGAATATCTGCTGCTTCTTTTTGTTGTTATTTTTAACTGTCTCTTTTATCAAATGCAACAATAAATTGACTTGTCTGTAGCAGTGAAAATCAAGGATCAAACTGCAGTTCTTGTAATGATGATAAACAGGGTAGTCACTGATGCAGAAACACTCCCCTGCCCCTATGGAAGTGTTTGTACTTAAATAGAACTGTCATCCTCCTCAGGATTTCATATTCTAGTTCAAGTAGTGATCCAGCTATGGTGGCTTAATCAATCCCATTTTGACATCAGTCTAGTTTTATGAGCTCCAATAAATGTATTTCAAAAACAGATTCATCAGCTGTAGGATTCCTCAGCTGTAAGATTCCTCAGCTTGTTATTCCCAACATCTAGGCCAGTGTCAGAAGTGTACATGAGCAGTATGCTTGAAATCTGGGTAAAGAAACACTAATTTCAAAAAAAAAGAAGGAAGTTTGGAAAAAGAGGCAGGACACGAGTCTGTGTGCACAGGGCTGGGATTCTTCCTCTAATTTTATCACTTTTGTAAATAGCTCTTATAAATAAAGAAACAATTCAGACTTATAAAGAATAGGTCTTCTAATGTAATTACGTAGTGCTCAATGCATGAAGAAAAGTAGAAGCTCTCGCAGCAAGAAAGAGAGAGTGATTAATAGGAAAAGAAAGCAACATATTGGAACAGAGCAGGAGGCATCCAGGAAAGACTCAGGCTACCTGCAATTCTTATTTCCAGGAAAATAAAGCAATCTTGCATAAACAGGAAAGTGGTGGTAACAAAAATGAAATCTGTGTTTGTAGCGATTATGGAGGATGAAGGTAAAAAATGAGAATATGAAGATGAAGTTCATTACTACCCCTTTTAAAGGACTAATTAGGAAGTCAGTGAGACAGTGTGGCTAGACATAACTTTCTATCAAATGGCTGGCAAACACTGTAGTGTTGCCACACAGGAGAGAATAAATTGGATATGAGCTGTTTCTTTAAGGAAAATTGATCTGCTACTGATTTTGGGTGCCCAGTCTAAATGTAAATCCCTGCAGACTCCCTCTATAGTCACTAGAGAGAAACAAAACTTCTTTCCAGTAGCAATTTATCCCATAATTAAAAAAAAAAAAAGTCAAAGATCGTTTATTTCTTACAGAAATATTCAGTTAGTTCAGTGTTAGTGAATCTAAAAGGTTGGGTGGAAGAGATTTCATCAATAAAGGCCAAACTGATAACATTTTTAAGATAAAAACAAACTGTCCTTCTTTGGAACCAGAAATGAGTCTCAGGAAGCTACTGATCCCTACAGCTGCCACAAGGCTGTACCTAGGAAGTTTCTAACATGTTTGTCAAAGCTGTTTATTAGTTTTTCAAGTACCTCAATAGCTCTAGATTTTTTTCTCCTGATTTTCATTACTTTCAATGCAAAGAAAATATTTTCATGGGGAATAAATTCTGTAAGGATTATTGAACACATATAATCTACTGTGTTGTAAGAGCATTTAGAAATTAAAGGCAATATGCTCACCCCTTCTTATCTGCCTCCCAAGGCACCTGATTCTAGCCATTTACAGAGACAGGACACAATTCAGGATGTATTTTTTGTCTGACTGATTACAGCCATTCCATCTTTCTAATATTTATCCTTAATATTCTTTTCTTAGTTAGGATACACTGCACCAGTCACTGCAGAATAGAAAGTTTTCAAAAAGTCAGGATCAGATGTGAGATTGTAATACGAATTTCTGGGAGGCATTTTTTCAAAGCAATGAGTTCAGCTACGCTAAAGTGACTCCCAAACAAGAGTGACCAAGCTACAAAGGGTAAATTTAAAAGGTGATGATCCCTGTTGGAGAGCAAGAACTTCTGTCTAAGCTTCAAGAGTTCTAGCAGCAGGACAGAAACACTGAGTGTTTAGTCATACAATGTCCACTACAGTTATCACTAAGATCAGCATGACTGGAAGGAAAACATTCACTTGTTATCCAGTGGTGGCAAGAGAGTGAGAAATAATCCTAGCCACCGCTTCAAGGCTTCTTGTATTCTGATTATCCCAGCAGGGCTGTGTGAGACCAGCACCAACAAGGGTGTTCTTTCCAGGCAGTGTCAAAGATGGCCAGGCTTTTAGAGCACAGTATATTTTTTTTCAGAATGAAAGAAGAGAGGAAATAGATCACAGAGCAGTAAGCAGCTTACAGTCACACTTTGCCTTCCTAACACTGCCTATTGCACCTCTAGGAACTAGAGTCTTTAGTTTGTGATTTTTCTCTGTAGTCTGTGATTTTTTTGCTGTGATTTAATGTCCCCTATCTTACCAAAGCAATATGTATTATGGTAATCTCTATGGAAGTAATGGATATAGGAGCAGGTAACACCCATGTGCTGTAATACATGTATCTGCACAGAAATGCATATACCTCTTGTAGAACACTGATGTAATAGTTTTTGGATATTTCATCATGTGCCCTGCATTTATGCCAATAGAATATTTATTATTGCATTCTTCCAAAACATCTCATATGTTACAAAGGATGAAATCCTTTCAACTGCTGCATTTTGCAACTATGTTATTAGATCAATGAAAAATTGCATTCTGGCTGATTTGTGGAGGCAGATGTATTGTAACCCCTGTCACACTGAAAAGCAAAAGTGCTGTGCTGAAGGAGCATGACCAAGTCACAGTGTTTTAGAATAAGAAAACATTATGATGCCAGTGGCAGTATGCAGTAATTTGATAAGAAATTCCTGAGAAAGAAAAGGTTTATAGATGTTTGCAAACATCAGTGGCACCAAGCACTAGGGAGCTGTACAGAGAAATCCATTTATTTCATTTCAGTGTGGCACCAAAATGTTGTCAAACTGAAACAGAGTTATAAGGGCCTTGTAGAGTTTGCAAATAGAAAACAAAAGCATAGTGCTAGGAAATAACCACTAGCACAGTAAGAAAAATATTAAATAGATCCCATAGTGCAGCACAAGATACTACAATATGCAGTACTTTATTGGTTTAAATGCACCTCAGAGAAAAGAAAATGGTAAATCAGTGAAGAAAAGGCACTGCTGGCCATGCTGGAACTTCTACAACCTTCTAGGAAACAGTAAAGGACTCACATAAAGTGCCCTGCACATAAATAGTTTCTCAAAATGTGTAGTAGATATCAATGTGAGTCCAGTGATCCTGTTCAAACCTGTCAGCCCCTTCAGGAGAAAGTGGTTTCTGTATGTGAACAAACAAGCTTAGCTGGGTAGGTACAGTGCTTCAAGAAGGAGGAGAGCGCCCCATAAACACTGAAAAAGGAATATGGGAAAAGTTCAACAATGGCTGTCAGGAATGTTCAACAATGGCTGTCACAAGGGCAAAACATTTTCTCATGCCAAAGAGTATTATGCGAAGTCCATTAGAGAAATCACAAACACTGCAAAGAAGTTCTTGAGGTAATGTCAGGCTAAGCAGGCACCCTTTAATGAAAAAGGAGCTGAGGTTTGGAGACAGAGGAATTCTGATTGGTTCAGCCACATTTGAGCTAAAACAAGTGAAAGACAATTGGCTGAGCCTCAAAGGCTCCTGATTGTGTTGTACTGCTACACATTAAAACATTACAATAGGAAAAACTGTCCTAGACTGGGAGCAGTCTCTCCTCTGTGGCAATAACACAAGAGAAAGGATATTACTTTGGTCAATGCAGCAGAAGAATGGTTTTGGTTATTAAAGGAAAAACGTTGAGGATGAAGATCATTTTGCTAACTTTCCCCTGTGGTTGTATATCTGGTACCAGCAGGTTAGTCCAGAAGTTTCAGAGCAGAACTCTTTTTCAGGAGGGAAGAGAAGAGGAAGGTAAGGAAAAGGATTGAAGCTGGTACCTGGAAAACAGATTACATGTGTAAACAGCTGTAATGGTATGCAACTGCAGTATCTTTGTAGACAGGTTTTATTTTATGAAACTTGTATTTTAGTCTAGTACAATCCTGTACAGTGCAAGCAAGAAACATCAAGATGAAGCAGAAAGCTTTCAAAACCTGAACATGGAAATTATTCAGAACTTCAGCCAATCCCTTGCTTTCCCTTAAGCAGGCTGTGCTGTCCAAACTGTCATCTGGTACGGGCTGAAGAAGGAAGTAGCAAAAGCAGGGCTGCCCTGGCAAGGGAGGGTGAGCTGAGGGATCTGGGTGAGCACAATACAAGCAGTGCCCTCAAGGACCTGGGCACAGCTCCAAGCAAGGACCACATGGCACCAGTGAAAGGTCTTGTTGACAGACAAAAGGTAATGGGTTATGGCCAAGGTGCCTCCAGGTGAACAGCAGAACATGGCCACAGTCAGGGTTGAAGGCAAGGATATCCAGTTCGTAATCCTGCAAGCCAAAGGTTTAGATGTGGCCTGTCCTGCTCCTGTGTGTGGATCCGGTTTCTTGCAACTTAGGGTATTTTGCAATAGGGTTATGTTCATTACTCCAGAAATGTTTAGGTAAATGCTAGCAGTGCTCAGTTTTCTAAATGTAACACAGCTTTCTGAAGGACCACACATTTCAGACTCAAGCTAGTGGCAGATGGTTCTACCATGCTTTACTGAGTTTCTTGAACTGATCAAGATACATTATTTAGAAAAATGTAGTCAATAATTTATCACAAGTCATATGGTATTAGAAGGCCAGTGTTGCAATAGTGCACCAGAAAGCTTTGCTTTCCCTGGGTTAAAGTACACGAAAAGTGTGTTTTATCAATATTTAAGACTGTTCTGTAACGGGCTAGGCCGAGTTCTTATTCATAAAGTGTAGCAGTATCAGACATACAGGGTAAGGGTCCTCAATGTATTCTGCAGTTTGTAATGTTAAAACAATGGCTTTTCAGTTCTGCGAGACTTTAATTTTACAAAATGAATAATTTGAAAACTGTGTAAAAGCACATATTTTATAGTTTTTTATGGTTGGTACAGATTAGTGAAGTGAAAATCAGATAGGTTTCCACTTCATAAATTCATTCATTTGTGTAGGCAGAAAACACAGCCAAAGAGCTCTCTTGGGGGTTTGTGGCACTTCTGTTGAGTCAGTGGAAACCTCAGACTTTCCCAGAAGTGGGAAGAATTGTGGCATGGGGTGGTACATTTGCCATTTCTGGAAAAAGTGAATAGGAAGCTGAGTGTTATGCAAAGATGGATGTAAGGATTTTCTGCTATAAAGCTTTACATTTATCACACAAAATTTTATTTCTAGTTTGTTGTATGGCAGCCCTGAAAGTTCTATAACAAACCCTTTATATTTGGCAACAAAAATATTGTCTCAAAATAAGTATTTTTCCAATGCAAACTGGAGCAGCATGTTTTCTTACCAAAGTTTACACAGAAGGTGATAATATCTTCTTAAGATTTTTATTTCTTCTTTCTAAAGCACATTCTGAATTGTGCTTGAAGGCTGTATTAACATCTCATTGAAAACTAAGAACACCTAACAGGAATTTCTTACTTTGAAAATAAGATTCTCTGTCTGCACTATATTATTTTCAAAAAAATTACCAGTGATTGTATAAATTACTCTAGATGAAACATATGTGCAGTCACTAAAAATAAGAATAGCTTCCAGAAATGCACCTTAGCATCCCAGTGGGACTTAAAAATGGAATACAAAATTAGCACCAAGCTGGTCATTTGTTAAAGAATCATTTGGTTTCTTACCTTACTGAGCCTCACCTGCCTTCACCACTAGAAATGTTTATTCTCTTTCTCTTGCCTCCCCTGCCAGCTGAAAGAAGAATTATACTTATGTGCTTAGAAGTTGAAACCACCATGTGCTGCAGCACTAGGGAAAACATTTATGATGTTAAAATATTTATACAGCTGGATTCAGTGAGATGCAGCATCTCCTTTTAGGTTAACAAGCTTGTCAACTGCTAGTTAGAAAAAAAATATAAAAGATACCTTTAGAGCCAAAACTCCTTAGACAATTTTTGTCACAATCTTATGAACCATGTAATTCACCACATCATTTAAAACCTTTTGCAGTACCACATCCCAAATACAGACTAGGACATGCACATAAATGCAAGTAGAATACACATATATTCTTAAGTCTTTGTGCCTGGAAAGATTTTACTTTAATTCTAACTCTGGGATAAGAAAACAATTTCAAGAGAATGGGCAAACTGGGTTCTTGTCAAGGTGAAACCAAAATTACCCATTTGTTGCTCTTTTTAATCTGGTAAGATTGGAGAAAGCATTTTCCTCATAGTAGTAGTGAGAGCTGGATTGCTTTGATGTGTCTTAAATAAAGCTGTTATCCCAGGAGTAAATTAAAGGTTAATATACAGTATTTATTCCAGTCAGTCATATAATTATTTTTGAACTGACAATAACATCTGAAATTACTGATTTCAAATCACTAATTTAAAAACACAGAAAAAAAAATCTATATGCATGACCTTGTTACTGCATAATATTGCTGGCACTTTTCAGCACAGAGTGGCAGCTCACTAAGAAAAGCTGGAAAACATGATCACTGGAAGCTAGCAAACCCCCTCATGATGTGTGCCTGTCTGTCAGACAGGTGCATATACATAAATCTCATGGTTTGGGGAACTTAATTTTCTGTTTGAGCAGTTGGAAGGAGGCAGCATTTCTGGACAGACCTCAGGCAAGCAACTCTGGTTCAACAGCAGCCAGTGTTTGTGTTCCCTTCCCTTCCCTCTCTGCCCTCTGTAGGACAGAGTCTAAACATCATAGTCTGTGTGTGATCATTGCTGCAAGCACCTGGAAACACTTCATGCCCCAAGTTAGTTTCCTAAAAAGAATTAGCATAAGATCCTCAAGATTAACTTTTCATTTTTAACTCCACTTTGTGGTTCTGGCAATGGGGTCTGGATAGTGTTTAGTGCACCTGAATTTGTTTGCAGAGAGGTTTGCCTATTCCACAGACAGCAGAGGGCAAGTACTCATGCAAGCTTTCTTCTCTGTGGATTTGGACATTGCTTCCTATTTTAAATGCTGAAAGGTTGTATAAATTTTGACTTTGGGATTTAGATATGATTTCACAAAAATGTAATATTGTTAAACCCTCCCTGAAGTTAATAGAGCAACTATTACTATATTTTTAAATTGTAAGGGTGACAAATAGGTGTACACTCAAGAAACTGACACTCCTGACAATTCTACTGCAAACAAAGGCATGAAAAAATGTCTGTTTTATTTAAAAGCCATAAGGGGTCACTTGTGGGATCAGTGCCCTGTAGCAGACCTTCCAGTTCCCTCTCTAATTTGGACACAAATTGGATCTGATTAGGACTGAAACCAAATTATAAATGAACAAATAAATTTCCCAGAGTCAAGTGAGCTTTATGGTTTAATCCGGATTGCTTGGTGAAAAAAAAGTCATCTGAAAAATGCAAACAATACAAAATCCAAGATCATGCACCCAAGAGAAAAAGGTGTAAGTTGTTCCTGTGAAATGAGAGAATATTTTGGATTGCATTTATGTTAGACAAAATTTGGAGACACAAGAGATAAAGGAAAGTCTCAGTTAGACACTGTAGCTCTGAGGATAAAGACAACCTGTGGGTATAGAATACTGCAGTTGTAAATGGCTGTTGCTCTCCTGAATGCAGTTCTGCTGTTGACATTTTTAGAACGGTAGCAAACTACAAGAGAGCAGTGGGAAAAGAATGATTAATAAAACATAGCAAGAAGTATAGTTAACTCAATTTATTCAGTATGTTCACTCCAGTATATGACCAGAAAAATCCTTGCAGATAATTTTTTAATCTAGGAGAAACCAAAGTTGCAATAAAAACCATGAAAATTTTAGGTAGATAAATTCAAAGGGCTTGTTTATGAAATAAAGTAATTAACCTTTCCTAAAGAACTGGAGGACCCTTCATCACTTGAAGTGGTTAAACCAATGTTGTGTGCTATTTTGAATTCTGTGCAGAATATCACTGAGCAGTATCTGTTGGAACCCAGGGTATGGGGAATATTTCTCTGCCTGTCCAGAGGCATCCTGACCCCCAGGGGAGCACTGCCTTTGACCTTCGCCCATGGAGAGGGTTTCCAAGACTTCAGGATGGACTAGAGTCTATAAGAGTGTGAAATAAATAGAGAATAGTGTAGTTTGTCACAGGGTGAGAAATTTGGAGTTTTGGGATTTTAGTATGGAGGTAGATAGGAGACAAGATGGAGGATTTTGGGCATTGTCTCGAGTTTCTTCTTCTTCATCTACTCCATTTTTGGCAGTGTTGGTGGCGCAGAGTGATTGAGTAAGAGAAGCCGCAGTGCAGAGGCTACGTGGACAGACAAAGGATTAGTTATTGGTAGAAAAGTAGAAATAAAGTACATTTTAAGAGTTAATTGGAAAAAACAGCTTTAAGAGACATTGAAACTGTATATCTTGTGACCATTTTTGCTGTCCTTTCTTGCGCGCTAGGTCTGGTGCAGACTGCGTGCCAAGCTTCTGGTAAGATAACAACCAACAGCAACATGAAGACTTAAAATTAAGTCCTGTGCATCTCTCAGTCCTGGCACAGAACTGCTAAAAGGAGGTTTCCCCCCATCAGGGGTGCCTCTGGGGCCCAACGAGAGGGGCAAAACCTACAACATCTTTGTCCTTGGTGGAAGAGTCTGAAGTTCTTTGTCCTGTTATGCAGAAAATCCCATTAACACTCCCCTCTGACTTTAAAAACTACATTTCCGGTAATATTAAGATATTTCTCCAAGAAGCAAACACTGCAACTTCCTGAAATCCTGGTGGCATTTAGCATCTCCTATTTCCCTTACATTCTGTGGCCTAGTTAATAGAAGAGTAACCAAGTTCCAAAGGATTGTATGTACATTCATAGGGGAGGCTTTTCTATGGATGTGTATGACAAATTAGAATGTACAGCTGCTTTGATATCTTACCTAAACCCCTGAATCATTGTTCATTCTGCATATTGAGGTTTGGTCTGCAGCTATCAGCATTCAGACGGGAAATAATTACATTTACATATGCAAACAAAATCAGTAACCTAGGTCTTGGAAGCAAGGTCATTGTATTAAACTGATTACTTTTATCAAACTATCCTTAGGAGAAAAAAAAAAAAAAGAAAGAGAGAAAGAGAACAGACTTATACAGACTCATCTGGGCTTCCATAGCTCTTCAATAAATGCTATATTTAGAAGCAGGGATCAAAAAGTTTGGGTATGTTTTACGTGCTTGGTTGTGGAGTCTGATTCTAATTGTCTTTACTGTCTTTGGAGATTATTTTCATGAAGTGAGACATCACTCATCACAAATAATAGTGCCACAATTAAGCCTTTCAACAGCAGAGTCAGCAAGGAGAATTACCCATAGCTCAGAGTGAAAAAAAAACCTGCCTTTTTTAAACAGCTATATGGACATAAAAAAATAAAAAATAAAAATAAATAAATAAATATATAAAGGTCCTGAATTTCAGGAAATAATTTTGATCACAAAAGGGGTTATAAAAATCTTTTTGCCAGATTTACTATGATTCAGGAGCAGAAAATGTAATTTTAAAATACTTCACAGATTAGCAAGATTTATATTTTTATTAGGAAAAAAAATAACAGGCTTTCTTTGATATTCTAGAACACAGAGACCCTTGAATTTGCATCCTTAACTAAGACATTGAGCACAGCAGTGGTCTCAGGCATGTGACATTTTAACTTGTGTTCATCGAACAAAGTATCAGACTTCAAAAATGTAATTCGTCAGACATGTTAATAACTGATTTATGTTAATGAAATGTTACAGTTTTCATGTCCTTTTTATAAAGTTATAACATCCTGTCATGCTGTCCTCTATGCATTAGAAGTTCAGAACTGGAAGCCACACTTACATTAAGCAGTCAGGCTCACAGCAAGGTGTTCAACTTGACATTTTGAGGAGCATGGATATCTCTATCCACTGTTTTTTTCAGCTTAATGCATGATAATTATGCATTTTAAAGCATTTTTATTCTAATTTATTACTCTCTTTCCAAGCAGTATTCCTCTTGAGTCTCATAGAGCATATATTTCATGACAAGTATAATATTTTTTTCAAATTGAATCCTTTTTGTACACTCTGGTACACCCACTGTTATTGCTCAGAATTTAATATAGGCCATTTTTTTTTAAACACACCCTTCAGATCCTTGTTTATCTCTTGCTTTATGCAGACAATAGGAACAGAAATCTGTTCTGCTCTAACAAGCAGCATCATACGCGCTATACATTTTTCAAATGTAACGTGTACTGTAAGATACTCACACTGTGTGCTAATGAACAATGCAGGGCTGGGCTTCCTGTGTAACTTCAGCTGTGAAAAATTCCAATTCTCTCTGTCTGCAAGGACTATACAATGGTTTTGCTTTCCTACTTTTAGGAACTTTCGTTTATCTAAAATAGCCAGCAGGATTTATCTTCCACTGTATTTGAACTGGAGGTGCACCAAATAACAAGATATTTGCCTGTGTTCTGTGAGTATATCTACTGATTTATTTCAGTCATACTCACGGGGTTTTTATTCACAAATGTTTTTTCAAGGAAGACCTTATTCATGTGAATAGTCCAAGAAAGGGAATGAATTGTGAATATTAGAAAGAATAGATTTATAAAGTATTCACAGCTAGTGAAAAGCATCATAGCCATTTATTAAAGCCTCTTTTTTGTCTTTATCACAAGACCCATCAAAACCAGTGGATATTCATGTATAATTCATTACCAAACAAGGCAATTTTCCTGCTTATAATGCATAGGTCACTCATTCTTGGAGCAGAAATAATACCATCTGATTTGGTGATTAATCAAAGTGCACAGACTAAACAGAAAATAATCATACTGACCAGTTATGAATAAATTCTACAGGAGGTTTAAAACTGCACATATAAACTACAACAAATACACAAATACAGAGATTTAATTAACAGTCTGTTCAGGAATAGTGGGCAGAGTGACTGTATTCATTGAGAAAAGTTGTTCTCCATAGTTAGTAACCACAATAAATATCCACTTTTTATTGAATTTTTTGGACAAGAAAAACATGTGCATACACTGTCATGGATTGACACTGGCACAGTGCCAGTGCCCCCACAGTCCTCCATGAAGGTGGGAAAGCCTTTTTTTCTGCTGATAGCTAAAAAGGGGAACAGGTAGTTTGACAGTTTAGAATATAGTCTTCTATGTAGAAAAACAAAGCGCAAATGCAGAATCCAAAAAGGACAGAATATAAATGAGAAACGGTAAAAGAAGGTGTTACATAGGCAGAGTAATTAGTAAGCTTTTATTTCCTGTGATTTTGGTTCCTTTTCAGGTATTGCTGTGCCTGCCCTCTGCCCAGAAAACTTATTTTTCCACTCTCATTTTTTCCTTTAGTAGCCTCCAGGAAAAACTCTGGCTCTTCCCCACATCGTTCCTACCCTCACTTCTCAACTGCAATAATACTTTATTTGCCAACAAAAATAAAAGCAAATAAAAAACACACAACAACAACAACAACACCTCAAAAGAAAACCACTTACACAGTGCTTAGCATTGTCACATTTGCTACATACCTGGCTAGACAAGAAAAGCTGGTTCTGCTGAGATGCAAGCTCTGTTTGTGCTGCTTCTCTGGTCCAGGTACATGGGCTGCTTGGTGGACCACCAAGCCAGCCCACAGAAAAAGCTTTAGACACATTTTAACCTTCCCTCTGTGGATGTATTAATGGGTTGTTTCTCCTCTTCTCTGTTTTCTCTCTTCTTGAAATTTGTATAGTTTTAATATCTAGATGTTTCTGTTAAATTTGATTAAAATCTGCCAGCAGGCTCAAAAATTGCATAAGAGAAGGAAAGAAGGAGTTATACAGAAAGAGAATATATCAAGTCAGGTGGTAGAATGCTGTAATCCTTTTTTTTTCCTTATAAAACTAATCTAAAGTTCCTCTAATACATAGCTAAGTACCGATCTTTAAAAAGTTATTTACTGGCTAATTAATACACAAAATATGGGATTCAGAACACCCTCAAAGTTTCTGTAAAACACTGGCTGTAATTGAAAATAGCAGTTTTTCAAAGACAAATAATGCAGTGCAGGACCCTGGCAGGCCACAGCAGGGAGATTGTAGGTATAGAGCATGAAAAGCCTGCAGAAATGTTAGTACTAGTGGCCTAAGGAACTCATGTAATCTTCAGACTGGTGGGAACTCATAGGGATTGGCACATTTAGCTCTGGTGGTTTTTAATTTCTTGGCAGACAAAAAGACATGAGCAGCCCTGGCTATTGAAAGCAAATGTGGGCACAATAAATCTATGAGGTTCTCAATCTCTGTACTAAGATGTCCTTTGTACCAGTCGGTGAGGTGCCTGTCTGTCTCTGTGTTATAAATTTCTGTACTTTTCCTGAAGGTAAAAAAAAACAACCCCACACCAATATATTCCATTATTTAAAAGAAATCACTTTCTGAGTGATTAAATGCCTCCCAGTGTTCACACCTAGCATGCTGAGTGCTCAGAGAATTTTTTTTTTCCACCTGTGATAACACTTTTCAAGTTTCTTACTGTTAGAAGAACAAAAACACAGAACAAGTTCCTCTTTGGCTCCCTCTAAAATACCCAAGAACTCCACCTCTTATGAATAATAAGCTAGCCAGATGCTTTCTTATTAATGACACCTCTTCTACGTGTAAGCAGATTACCTGGAAGTATCAGCCAAGTCTTTCTCTGCCGAGTGATCTACAAACGTATGAGAGAAAGAAAGTCCCATGTAAAAGTGTTCACAATTTCAAGTATAAGACAAAGCAAAAAGGCAAGGGAGCATGAGATAACAGTAATGCTAGAGCTGTGGAGCATTAACTTTGTTTAGTATACTTTACTCTGCAACTCTCTGCTACCTGTTCATTCCATATTCCACTTTTGCTGGTTGCTTTTGTCTACTTTTGCCAATGTTTGGGGGTTTAAGGCCAGTACTGTATTTGATACCGCTTGCTTTATAGATATGTATTTGCTATCACACTCAATTTTAACAAAGAGCAGAGAGACAGAAGTGGTCCAAAAGTAGTATTTCCTTCTGGTTTGTGACTTGTATTTCTTACCCACTCCCAGCTCAAGACAATTTTCTCCTCAGGCAACAATCCTTAATATCTTCTATGCAAAAATACTGCACACCTGCAAGAGAACAGCAAATCTAAGAATTAATATCCTGCACACAGGATTTAGTATAAAACCCCTTTACCTTCTTACATACTGTCTTGAAAGTACAGAAGCCCATTAACTTCAAAATGTGATCCTGTTGCCTTTTTTGCTCCAAGAAGGACTGCAGCAAATGCAGCACTACTAAAGCTTCTACACTGGTTTTACTCACCCTGGCTTTAGATTTCCATACTTGTGTCTTTTAAGCTAGTTTCTCTGCAACATGCAAGGTGTTAATAACTCTTTGTGTGATCCATTTTTTTCTACAGAGCTGGAAGAAAGCTCTGTAGAAAATTAATTGTCATACAGTATATTCTGCATTTAGTTCCCAGTGCAAGCAGTTGCATTTGCCGATAACAAAATGCATTTATCTTCAGTGACATTTTAGATAGCTCCACAACCTGCTGCGTATTCTAATGAAACAGGTATCACTACCAATTAGACACCTGCAGAAGAAGTGGGCTATGCAAATGCCTTGCCCCCAAAATGCTATTTTCCCTCTCTCATTAAGTTTTCAGACTAAATTATATCACAGCTAATGGCTAAAGACTTGCCCCTCAAATTTCAGTGTTGCATGGAATTTAGCCAAATATCTCACACAGACTTTAAGGAATTGTGTGACTGCAAGTCTTTCAAAATGTATTTTCCTTGCTTCACATATGCTTAACCTAGCCCTGCACTTGTCCACCTTCCTTTTCTTTCACTGACACACAGGCAGAAATGCACTCCTTCCCACCCTCCATCACTGTGACAAGGTATTCTGGTGGGCTTGGAAAGCTGTAGATTATTGCTTTGTTTTTCATCTCTGGAGGTCCTTGAGTTCAAATGTATTAGATGTAAGTCAGACTTGCTGTAAACAAATATTTGTTGATTGGATATATAAGATAGAGATTAAACGGAGGAAATCTTGTTCATGAGGTTACATATTCATCAAGGGTTTTCAATGACATCATAAACCATGACAGAAAAGCAAACATGATTTACAGAGTTGCCACAAATCCCAAGATAGAACAGTATCTTGGTAATTCACAATTGCCAGTTTGTTTCATGCCAATCTCAGGACCTGTCGGGGATACAGTCCCCATCCTGTCCCCAGGAATGTTGCATTAACTTTTCATTTGCTTTGGGCTCCTGCTGTTGCTGCCCCATATTCCAGTTTGTCTGGCTGCTGCTCTGGTTGCTTTCATCTCCTTCTCCAGGGTGCTCTCTGGTGAATGCTTTGGCAGGAGCTGTAAGCATTACCCCATATCTATTAATTACACATGCAAGCACATTTCTGAAAGCATGCAGTGTGTTCATAAGTCAAAATTGGATTATGAGATGCCTAAACAGTTTGTGGCCACAAGTGAGTAAAAATATGTGATCATCTCTGAAAATGTGGACTGCACAGATTTGAGAGTAGGCTTTAAATTTTCCCTTTGAAATTTTGGCCAGAGCATTTCTAGAAGAAAAATGTGTCAAGAACAAGAACACAGAAACATTAAAATCTTAAAACACAGAAGGAGGGTAGTGGTTAAGTATTTTATTGAATCTTGACATACTGTCACTTAAACAGGATCCTCTACACATGTCAGTTGTCCTAACTTGCCTGTGACTTACCCTTTTTTATTTGGCAGGAGCAGTGAGACCAATTGTAAGAATACCCTTGGTTTGTGTAAATCACAATGGAAATCAATATCATTTTATCTGCATGCACATTCTTGTTTCTATAACCAGAAGGTAGAGAACAGGCTGCATCTGCAGTTGAGCTCCACTTCATATGAACTTTATATTTTAAGTAATAGCCAAAGCTGGAATGAATTTAAGGCATTATACTTCACTTTGGCTGACCATAATACAATTATGTTGTGGATTAACCCCAGTGGGTAGCTCAGATCCACACAGACACTTACTCACCTCCTCTTCCCAGAGGTATGGGGAAGATAATTAAGACTAAAAATGAGAAAATTCCTGGGATAAAGACAATTTAATATGTAAAGCAAAAACTTTGTCTGCAAGCAAAGCAAAGCCATCAAAAAATGAAGAAAAATAATTTCAAAAATTCCAATTCCAGTAGCTTTGAAAAATACAGGCAGAAGTTCAGAGAGAAATCTTACTCTGATAGAAACATCAGCAGCACTGTCTTTCTAGCTAGCTCAAAAACAGCAAGAAATTTGCACAGTAATGTTAGCTACAAATATTGCCTTTAGCACAGTTCAATATAGTTGGCTATAAAGTAGCATTTACAATGTGAGCTTATCCTTAACACAGAGATCTTTGCTCAAGGGGCAAACTCTGTGAAAAGGGGTGTCAAATGACTATTTAGTGAGCAAGGCTTGTGTTTATTCTCTGGATGGTTTTTTTTTGTTTTTTTTTTTGTATTTCTTTTGTTAGCTTACAGTAACACCTGTCTAGGTGACAGAAAACATTGAGTTAGCTTTATTTGCTATTGCTCACAAAACCTCAGAGAACAGAAGTGTGTAATTATCCCGAGTCTCAAGAAAATGAAAATTTTAGATATTGCAAGACACCCCATTGCTAACCTGCTTACCTGAAATACTTTTCTGACAGCACATAATAATTTCTTCTATCACAAATAGGCACTCTTTTCTGTTTCAGAATTAAATATTAATTGGTTTTGGTCAAAATATATTTCTGTTGTTAATTCCTTGTTAAGGAAGATATATTCCTTTTGTTTTCTACATTGCGTGCATAAGAAGGTGAGAGAAGTTCAAGGCATTAGTCTGAGTGCACTGTTTTTTCTGTCATAGTCCTGGCCAAAAACACAGGGCAATAACTGGAAAGATTGACTGAGGCAGAGCAAGGAAGTTCAGGATCCAGAACCCACGGAAAGAAGTAAAGTGTGCTGCTTCATAACAATACCTTCAGCCTCTTTCAAGTATTGGTGTACAGTTGGCTCAAATTCCTAAAAACTGCAAAGAGTTTGTAGTTTTAGCAGTTATCTCTGTAATATTTTGTGTTTTGCTTGAATTCCTGTTCCTGTAGACAAGATTCACCATGTAAATACCCTTCTCTCATAGGAATATTCTAAAGAAAGATCTAAAAAATATTAAGTAAAAATGTTTTCATTACAACCCTCACATTCATTAAGAAACATTTGAAGTCTTGACACAGTACCCAAAAAGGTTCAGAAACCAACAAAGGGAAGCAATTTTTTTAAATGCTCATATTTTTAAACTTAATGTCAGGAATCTCAGAGACAGGTTCAAGATTTTTAAATGTCTGTGGTTATAAACCAACCCAAATACATGGTGAGAATTTTGGATTGGACTCCTCTCATAAATATTCTGTATTAGAGTGCATGAGTGGAAGTGCTCCCTACCAAGACTTTCCATCCCCTTCCACAAAAAGTCCAGTCATACACAGGTTAATAGCTCTGTCAGGATAATTTTGGGCTATCTGGGGTACTATGAGCTGGCAGCAGCCATCAAAACACTGACTTCTACAGTTATTGAAGAGATATTGGCATCTGTCACCAGCATGAAAGGAGGTTGTAGTGAGGTGGGCATGGTCTGGTTTTTTTCACTGAAAGAGTGGTTAGGCATTGGAATAAGTCACCCAGGGAGGTGATGGAGTCACCTGTCTGAAAATGCTCAAGAGGCATCTGGATGTGGGACTGGGGGATGTGGTTTGGGGTGGTTACAGTGGTGCTGGATTGACCATTACACTAGACGGCTTTGAAGGTCTCTTCCAGCCTTGATGATGCCGTGATTTTGTGGTCTTCAGAAAGTTGTTAATTTCATCTTACCCTCTGAATAAGAAGGGACTTTAGTTGATAGACTGAAATCTGTCCTCTGGATGACTAAAATTAGGTGGACTGCACTCCAGTCTTTTCTGGTAACATTACATAATGATGGCATAATTAAGAAGCATTTGGTGCTATTTCTGTACAGCAAACACTGCTTTATAATTTTTTTCTTTTGTTTTATGGAACAACTAAGGATTGTTTTGACATTATGTTATTGAACTGGAAGAATCACAATCAATAAGTATTATAGCTACTCAGTGACTAGATTATTAGAAAAATAAATTAGGAACTATCCTGCTTGCAAATAACCATTATTTCACAAGATGGATAGAAAAAAATTGTGCACATGCTATGGCATATTCTTCATTTGCAAAAACAGAGATACCTTTTCTAATCATATAAATTTCATTTATTGATCAGAGATCATGATAAAGTGGTTTCTTTTGGAGTGCTCTTTGTCTAAGCTCTCTCTTTTAAATTAAGAATCTATTTTACATTACCACAAACCAACATAAAAGCTATGTGCCCGTGTGTGTACAAACAAGTAACTTCTTTCCCTCCTGTTTCGACATAACTGTTAGTTTTCTTATTAAGAAAAATCAGTTTTCTTCTTTCTCCAGCTGATATTTTTCCCAGGTATAGCAAACATGCTGCTACCTATTGTAGTTTATCCTACAGGCAAATCTGATTTTTGCATTTGCACATGTGTGCATTTTGAAATAAAGAAGTGACAGCTGATCTGCAGGTTGAAAGCACTGTGTTGTTATAGCTCTATAGTTTGTTGGTTTGCTTTGTTTTGCTTTGCTTTGTTTTGCTTTGCTTTGCTTAGCTTTGTTTCCTCTGGAAGACCTCACAATCTGCTGTGAAGAAGTTGTGTGTTAAGAAGGAGAAAAGAAGTATAAATCTCACAGAGGTTGATGCAGAGCAAAGTTGTCACAAAACCGCAGACCACAGAGATTTAAGCCTTTGTGTCCTCAAAAATAAAAATAAACCAAGGTAGCCATAGAGTCCCTGTATGGGAATTTGCCTCTCCCAAGCACACCTCACGCTTTTTTGTTGAGTGAGGAATGAGAAGGTATGAAAATACAACTGCTTATCTTTAAGCAAAATAAAAAGAGATTGTGGTGGAGAAATACACAGAATTAAGTATTACCTCAGGAAAGAGGTTTCTAAACTGTGATATACACAGCTCTGGTCTCTTTTGTAAATAGCAATAATCAAAAGCATCTGGCTGCCTGTTTATGTGCCTTTGCCTTACTTAGTAAATGCCAGCTCACAGATAATCACATGAAACAGCTGGGAGAATTGAAAGTGGATAGAGGCAGAGAAATGAGGGTGAGTTCGTGGGAAGACGAGAAAGTACAGAGGCTGCCACTGTGGTACAAAGGAAAGGGAAGTTAGGAAAAAGCCTTCAAGGACAAAATAATCTTTATGCTAATATTTTCATGAGGCCATTTTTAATGCAAAACTGTCTAGAAATTCAATTTCTATAAGGTAAATTTTGGAAGCCAAATCAATACAAATCACTGCTGCACAGGTCTGTCTCAGATTCTCAGATTGTATGATGAGTTAAAACGTATCAGCTGCCTAAACACATTTACAGGGAAATGCCAGGGCAGAGAATTAATCAGTAAAAGACCACAAAGCTTAAGAGGAAAAGGGTTAAAAATATTAGGTCAATCAATTCCAAAAGTTATGATAATACAGCCTTAAATGCCAAATGGTACATGGATGGTGCAGAAAGGAGCTGAGGACTAAACAGGGGTATGGAGAAGCACAGGGCCTGTGCTGTTGCCAGCCTGCACGGCTCAAGCCCTTCATCCTGTGTTAAGCACAGGAGTTCATGCTGGCAGCATGTGCAGCACTGACCAGTCATCCCTGTCAGTGGAACAGATAGAGCACAAGTGCTGCAATGTGCTGACAGGAGACCCTTTGATTTCCTTTCCCTCACAGTGGGTGCAGCTGACCCCTGATATTTCAAGCCCCACCAAATCATGATATCTCAAAAGCTGATCTGTGTACGTTGTCTTCCTCCTCTTCTCCGACCTCTTCTTCATCTGGGAGAAGAGTTTTATGAGAGCCAGTATGCTCTTGGTGTTCTTAAGTGAATAAGACAAACCTTTCACTTTCAAAGGCACACTAGGCTTTTAGTTCCCTTTTTCAGCTTGCTCATGTCTAGCTAGATTTGTGCATACCACCAGTTTCTGCACCTCTAGCAGGAAAACTGTGGAGAAATAAGGAGCTATTCCGCAACCAGCAACAAATAGTCTTCATTACACCTTTAATATTTGCTCTCAAACTTTATGGGTTGTTGCTCCTGTTATGTTAATTACTTTTTAGTGACATGGGATAAATTTTCTTCTACTTTTTAAGTATGCATTTATTTTCCCTGAGAACCCAGTGCCCTGATACACAGGTTCCATTACTTTATACACTGTTTTTAGTTTCTCCTTCGGTTAGAGAATTGTCTCATACCAGTGCCTGGAGAAGGTTTATGAAGGACCAGATTCACTATTCAAAAGATATTTGCAGATATATCACAAAAGCTTTTCTTTTTCTTTTGGTGTTTTTCATTGCATAAATGCAGGATTTGCTATTTTTCTCTCCTTATTACCTTAAATCCTAATGTGTTAGTCTGTGGCACTAATGTATGTTTCCAAATATGCAATATGGCTGATGTAATAATCCCATTAGCAATTGATTGATGATTTTTGAATCTTTAACTCCCGAAATTTAACACTACTTTAGTTCTCATTTTTGCATTTAAAAGATAAGACCTTGCACAATATTTTGCTTGAAAATAATTGAATGTTTGGCTCTTGCAGTGGAATCAATGCCACATTTTAATCGTTTTCAGGTTCTCTTACTGTATCATTCTTTATGAATTAAAATGAGTGGTGTAGTGCTGAGAAAATGTTCCATGTTTCTAATCTACAGAATAATCCAGGTAGTATCTACTATTCACCATAATGCAGGTAGTATCTCTTCTTCACTCTACAAACTTCCTTCTCTGGGTTTTATGAAAGTACAGATTCTGAAGACCAGGGAAGTAATTCATTCCCCGTCTCTGACCTTGCATCAGATGTCTAAAGCAACAAAATTTTTCTTCCTTCCTCTTATCTCTGAGAGATTCCATAAAACAAGTCTGTGTGTAGTGGTAAAAAATATTCATAAGGGACTAAAGAAAGAAATCATCTTCCTTTCTGTAGCAAATGTAAGCGAAGAATGAAGCACCATAACAGGAAAACATAAGGATACTTTGAGAAAGGCTGCTCTCTATTGCAGAAATGTATGTGATGCCCTGTAACTTTGAGGTGTTCAAAATTTGTGTCTAAACATTGTGCACAGATCAAGAAGTTAGAAACAAGCAAATGTGTTTTTATGGAAATCTGAATTTTAGGGTGTAGCAATAAAAATGACACATGCTTATGACTAGATGTCTCAAATTACCATCTTCCCATCTCACCCTGACTAGTAGTCTTATCTTAGAAACAAACAAACAAACAAAAAAAACCCCAAAACCAAAGTCCCAACAACAAGACTTTCCAGAAGATAGCATCTGCTTTCCAGCAAATTTTGCTTCTTTTAGAAATAAGTTTTGCAGGTACTCTACGTGAGCACAAAATTAATTTGTCCTCTGTTCCTGTGCTTATTCCTATATTTCCCACTACTCCCTGAAGGAAGACAGATCAGGAAGTGATTCCTGCTACCTACCAACAGCGTTCTCTCTAAAACACTGCATTCTTTAAAAAAACCCTTATCTTTCCTGTGTTGCTGTGAAATATGAAAGTAGTACTATCTCCTGCTCAGGAAGTGCAAGAAAGAGAACTGGTTTAGGGTCTTTTTTCGTGATTATAATATACTTTTTCCAAATTTTGGAAATCTGCACAGATCTTTTGGATCTTGGTGTGAGTGCTCCAGTTAACCACGTACCAAAATCCACGTAATGCCATGTTTGCTTGCTTAGTTCTTCTTGCTTCCTTGTACTCCAGTAAAGGAGAAAATACTCCAAAGAAAATTTGAAACAACATGAATACCCTTTCCTAATGACTGAGTATTACAGAGGCCATCAACAGTGAAAGTCTCTATGCAAAGAGAGAACAGCATGTTGGTTGTTGTACAAAATCCTAAATAAAGACACATCCAAAGTATATTGGATAAAGCTAATTTTATAAATTAAATACCCTGCCAGAGGAATTGAGCCAAGTCACCTTTTGTCTGTTGAGATGACTGCCTTGAGAATCCTGTGAAAATTTCTTCAAATTTCCCCAAAATGCACATCTTGCCAACTGAACACATGGACTACAGTTCTGCAATATTTATTTATAGCAGCAGAACTCAGTCTATAAACAAGCACTACACCCCATGTAATTTATTATGTTATTTGTATTTTCCTGTGATTAGAACAAATGGCCAGATCAGTCCTACTTCTTGTATTTACAAAGTAGCCTGATAGACAGTCAATACAGCACTTTTCTGTGAGGGATGAGAACAAACTGTGCAAAGCAGGTTTCTCCCAGCCCCTTTTCTCTTTTTGATCATTACACTTTTTTTTTAATGTTTTCAGCCAAAAAAAAAAAGCACTGTATGACCTCTGAGAAATGTCAGGGAAACATTATTTTTTCTGTGCCACTCCAGTTTGCTAGCATCAGGTACATCCTTACTGCAAGCCCAGCTCAGAGTAGTGTATATGAGACAAGTTGTGCTAAAATGCCTCTCACTGCACTCTTGGGGTGCCACACACCCCTCCTGACCTTCTCTGACTGCTAAATGTGGCCGTGGGAGTCTCACTAATGAACAGCATTGCACCATCTGCTTGGCTCCCACTGCTGGACCTCCTTGGGGTGAGGGAGGAGCAGCAAGCAAATGCCAGTCCAATACCCCTGTCTGACTCACAGAGCAGTACAGCTGCTGCTTCTGTGCTTTCTGCTCTTTTTTTTTTTATTTTTTTCATTTCCAGAATGACTCAGATGCATTATTTTTTAGAAATAATTCAGAAGTGTTGAAAACTGGAATGCGTAGAATAGAAATAGATTCATCACAGTATATGTGATAGAAATAAACAAAGGAAAATTCAGTTAGAATTGTACCTGTTCTGCATGCATGACTGTGTGTACAGGTGTCTGTGACTTAAGAATATGAATTTTAAACTGGATAAAAAGTGGTATGTGAACAGTTTTACAGCAGCACATGTTTTGGCTTTTTTATGATCCCACAAGTTTTGACAGCTGAATCTTAAAAAAGAAAAAAATCTTGGCCATAAATTTTGTATCAGGGCTTTTACATTGCACTCATTCAGTAAAAAAAAAAAATTTAAAAAGGGAGTCATATTCCTTTATTTTAATTGCACTTCCTTCCTTTTAAAATCCTTATGGCAAATGCTCTTTTCTTTCTTTTCTGTATAGTTTCTAATACCTTTTTATGTAACTGTGTAATATAGATTTTACATTTTATGATAGAAGGACAGATAATGATTTACTATGATATGCAGAATAGTGTACTCAAGTTTTATATATAGTAAAGAAGGTGTTGTCATTCTATTTTAGTTGGTCCTTGAGCAAATGAAGGAAAATGTTCCCTTTCCATCTCTTTCAAAGTCTAGCAGAGGACTGGCCTGGGTGTCCTGGCCTTTCTGATGGACAGCAGATGTTGCTGCGCTCCTGGTTGAGCAGCCTGGAGGCGATGTGATCTCATCACTCTGATGGGATTGCCTGATATAACACTCAACTTCTGTGGCTACAGCAAATCTTCAAACCTGGGTTAGGGCAGTCTTGTTTGAAACTCCTGCCTCTCCTCCACAGTTTCCTTGTTCACTGTCAGCAAAGCCTGTGTTGGCTCCATGTTGTATTTGTGCAAAATCGCACTGGGCTTGGGTTGATGAAGACCCGCGCTGGTGCCAGTCCTCAAGTCCCGTTGGACAAAACTCCCTCTCTTCTCCACTGCTCAGGGTGAGTCCTGGGCCAGTCCTCTGCTGGTATCTGGGTTCTTCATCCAGCTACCCCGCTCTTGTCTTTACCCTGGGAGCCCTGCAGTGTCCTACTGCAGGCTGTAGTCTTGCCCTGTCAGTCTGAATGCTTTTCCTGTATTGCCACAGTCCCTGAAAAGGCAGCATGACTGCTCCTGCAGAGCAGCATGGTGCAAAGAGACATGACGAAGAGCAGCAGAAATAAGTCTCTCATCCCAGTCTCTTCATGTCCCTTCTGTTCACAGTACACAGATAAATGCAAAATAGCATCTATGTGGAGAGGTTTCCCTGCTCTCTGGGGAAAAGTAGGAGGCTGACAGTAATGAGGAAGCAATTTTTTGCCTTTTCTGTAGGACCAGAATCTGAACTGGATTAGATGCTATAGGAATACATTTTTCTTCTCTTTCTGCAGGTGTGTGCAGATTAAAACCAGCAGAGCCATGGCCATAGCAAAAGAAAATACAAAATGAAAACAAACCACAGTACTAAAACCAAACGAAAATCGTGTTGTTGTTCTGCCAGATACAGTCAGAGACATAAAAGAGATGTTAATTAGTTACGTGTTACTTCCTTTCTGCTCTGCATTTTGCAGCTCTTTATAGGGTTGAGTGTTGTGCAACAGAGTGGGAGCAGATGCTATGCTTCCTTTGTGAGTACCTATGCCGGTGACAGCATATCAGGCATATGTTTTATTCACTAAGGCTAAGAAGCCATTTTCTGTAAGGTTGAATATTGAATGATGGAAGAGATATCTTGAATTAATTTTATACTTTTTTTGGGGGGGTGCCAAAAAGCAGATCAAATATGTTTGGAACATGAGGTACAAGAAGAGCTGTATTTTGATAATACTGCAGAGAAAGAGATGACCTTATTAAATTGTATCTTCCCAAATCATCCAAAGCAAGCACAATTACATTAGAACCCTCTGGAAACTCAGTAGATTTTCCTGGATTTTTATTCAGTCATATACTGTCCAACTATCAAACCTCTGTCCAATGAACATGACATTGCATGGTATACTTCAAAGCCTAGGCTTTAGGTGCTATCATAAAATTATTTATTTGGGAAAACAGTAAAGGTAAAACACTGTTTTTAGACTGCCCACATGAAAGTTCCTACACACGTGTCTTTGGGCTTGATTGGAGATCCATGAAAAACTTATTCTATTGTTCAGGCCTTGTGTGAAGAGAGCTGACTATAGGGAGGAACAAAGCAGGAGGGGTAGATAAAATTAAAAATTAAAAAAAGGAATTTACTCACCGCTTTCCGACCAAGTCAGCATTTCATATAAAAAGGCAAAATGTTTCATTTGTGGCCCTTATCTACATTTTTGAGGTTTAGTTTTTTGAATTAATTAAAAACTGTGCAGTGTTTTCTGGATTCATAGATTACCCAGGGAAAAAAAAAAGGATATGGTTTTGACTCTTAGTGCACTCAAGACAGGTAATTTATTCAATCCCCCTGTCACCTGTACACAGGAAACACACAGTTGTCTGTCTACAGGAAAAACACAGTGATACCATCAGCAATTTGAAATAGCTGTCATTTAAGTATGAGTATGATTCACCAAGGGCAAACCAGGCCTGACAAACTTGATCACCCTCTCTGACAAAGTAACATGCTCTGCACACATAGGGCGAGCGGTGGTCATGGTCTACCTGGATTTCTTCAAAGCTTTCAATACAGTTTCCCACAGCTTCCTCCTGGAGAAACTGGTGGTTTATGGTCTAAGCAAGTGGTCTGTGCAGTGGGTGGGGAAGGGGCTGACCAGCTCACCCAGAACACCAGACGTGCTGGTAAATAACTCTGTTCCCAGCTGGCAACCTGTCACAAGTGTGGATCCCCAGGGAGAGATATTGGGCTCAATGCTGCTTGCTGCATTCATAAATGATGTGGGACATAGGAACAAGTGTGCTCTGATGACATTTACCAATGAGACCAAGCTGAAGGCTTTGGAAGGGCGGGCCACCCTGCAAGAAAACCTGGACAGGCTGAAAGAGTGGGATAAACTCTTATCAAGCCAAACAAGATCTGCACCTGAGAAAATATAGTGCAGGAGTGTAGCACAGGCTTGGATCTACCCAGCTGGGGAGTACCTCTGTGGAAAGAGAAGTGAAGGAACTGAAGGAATTGGAATAATCACCCCAGGGAAGTACGTGGTGGATTGCCCAGTGTTGGACACTTTGGAAGTTCAGCTGTACAGGGTGCTGGGCCATCTTGTCTAGACCACGTTTCTGCCAAGAAAGGTTGGACCAGACGATCCTTAAGGTGCCCTTCCATCCTGATGTTGTGTGATTCTAGGATGACAACCCATTTTATTGATTATGGATGCCTAGTGTATTACTGTTGCCTTGATTGCAGCCTTAAATTTTGTTGTTGTTGCTTGGATTAAAAGAAGGAGCAGGAGCAGATGTAAAAGAACCAGATCCTGGGACTCATGATGCCCTTTTCCTCTCTGCCTGCACCATTCCTGCAGACCTTTGGCTTCCCCAGGACACGAATCAATGGCCTCAGACAGAAGACAGCAAGGCATTTTTCTCACTATGATGCCTAAAATACCTGATCTATAGGGCACCTTTTTAAAATGCTATGGTAAAATCCTATTCATTGTTTCCAACTGTAATAAAAAATCAGACCTCTAAGAGCTCTGCCTCTGCAGTGGGGAGCTGAGGAGCAGCACCCAAGATGAAGCACAAGCTTTCTCACTTGGGTGAGATTTACTCTTTTACCAGTAACTCAACAGCAAGCTCTTTAAAGCTCTAACCACTTTTTGCTCAAACATGGTTTTTTAACATGCTGTGGTATGGCATTAATAGGAGAGAAGACCACAAAAGTTACTTAAATAGATATATCAGATTTATGCAGCAAACAAGGTGTACTAAATTCCCTTAGCTGAGTAAAGACTTTTTGTAAAAAGTTCTTTATATGACAAATAAGATATCGAGCCAAAAATTACATTAAATCTTTATAAATTGTGGAGTCCTGTTTAAATAAAAGGATTTATGCAGGTAATTCTATTAATGGTATTGATAGCTATCTGCATAAATCCCAGCCTTTCAAACAGGAAAATATGTTTTTACATTCAAAATGCATCTGACAAAATGCATTATGTAGCACTGTAATCCTTGCTCTCAGTTAGGAACATGAGGATGGTGTTCTGTATGTAATTATCATATACATTAACAAATAATGCAAGAAGATATTTTCAAGGGATTTTTTAATAGACTGAAAAATAAGATGTTTGGTTATCTTTCAGAAAGACGGAGCAAATATGGCCTATGAGGTCTCATTTATTTTCTGTTCAAATCATCTGCAACACTTGGAAATTTAAAAGTCTTTTTGAGATTAGTTAATTTATTTTTATCAAACAAGAACAAGTTTGTATAGAAGAGGTATTAAAAAATTTCCAGGTACAGTTCTTAAAGCACCCAACAGCTGAAATAACTATGTGGATTTTGATAATTCCTGATGAGTGTACCAGCGCTCTGGCCAAATAGTCAGTAGAAAATAGGATTAAATACTAATATTTGATTAAGTTCTTCTAGAAGTTTGCCTTTAGTTTAGGTCAGAATCCTACCCAGTTAAACCTGGATAAGGAACAAGTTTTCAGAAAATTTGTGGGATGAGGGAGAGGGGGCAGGGGAAATAACATCCATTATATTGTCCAAATATCCTATCAAAAATAAAAGGTTTGTAATTTGCAAGTTGTGGATCTGAACTCAAAATTAGAAGGGGCGTGTGGGTCTTCACAAATCTTAATCATGACTCTTGTAATTTAAACAAAGTTTATACTTCCAGGAAAAAGGGATGGATGCATCCACAGCAGCAGAACTGTACTGGGAAGGCTGTATGCCTCCCCCACAGCCTTGTTTGCCTAAATGACCCCCACCAAGCACTGTGAGCTGCAGCTCAGTAGTTAGCCAAGCTAGCTGAGACCTGCTCAGATCTGTGCAGGCATTGCAGTTGTCTCTCTGATGGAGCCTTGGGGGGCCTAGGAGTGCATCCAATAGCACTGCATCCCATGGAGAATCCCATGGTGATGTCCTTGCAGAGGCACTCATACCCACCCTGCCTACTTTTCTCTTGGTGTCCCATGCTTGTGTCCTGCACGGGTTGCATTTTGCCTTTTACACTCTAACAGTAAAATGGTTATGTTTGGTGGTCAGTTCCTGTTAGGAAGCCTAGAGATGCCTTCCTCAGCACGATACATTTCTCAGTGGTGGATGTCAGGTCTCTGCTGGGCAGCAGAGCAGGAAGCAGGAGATCCACAGAGGAGACAAGCGCTGGCTAAGGCTCTCCGTATTAGGTGGAGTCCAGTGTCCCAAGTAATGCAGCAGGCGCAGAGCTCCTCACTGCCTGGGGGGGCATTTACACCTACGTTGCTATGCAGGTTGTTTTCCCCTTTTGATTTCCAATCACCTAGATAAGGTCTCTTCAATACTCCTACACATATTTGGCCAGAGATTTGCAGCATTCTTTCAAGGGGCATTTGAATCTTATTTCTGCTACATTTGTTACTTGAGTATCTTGTGTTATGTGTTCAAATAATATTTATTATGTTCAGTGTGACTAGAACCATTTTATTGCCCTCTATTGAATGTTAACTTAGAGATAGTAATCCAACAATGTTGCAAAATACTTTTTGCTGGAGTGGAAACTCTGGCTGTCTGCTAGTAGAGGTAGGAAAAAGAAGCCTATAGGTACAGTATTTAGGACAAAGTATTCTGGAAAGGCTTATAGGCACACTGATAATCTTCTGGAAAGACTGATTGAGCTGAAAAAGAACAAGCAGAATGGGAAAAAAGGTGAAGCTTTTATTGTTTGTCTCTTACAACTGACAGGAAAGATCTTTAAAAAGTAGTCTTTGAAGAGGGTTGTATGGTTCTGATTATTTTATTGCAAGTCCATGCCACTTCTGTGTGTTTTGATATATGTTCCTTCTCTTAAGTAGTTCAGCCTGTTCTGAAGTAATCAATGCATCAATTTTTGTATTCCTCAGGCATACATACAGTGTGCAATCATTAGTGAAGTCTGTGGCTGATATTTTACACTTCTCCACACCTAAAAGTCATGAGAAACTATTTTATAGCCAGATATATCTTCTGAATGCTTAGTTTATAAAAAGAAAAATTTTTAAGTGGCTGACAAGCTCAATCAGAAAAAGTACTGAAACTACTGTTAAGATTCGTCATTTTTCCCTTAGGATTATTTTCCAATGGTTGTTTATTTCTAAGGAATTTTTAAAGTAATAGGAAGTATCTAAACAGAAGAGAAATGCTGAAACAACAAATATCCAAGACTACCTCTAAGATATCTCTTTTGTTTCCTACTGAGGAAATTGTTGACTTCTTCTGAAGAAATGGTGAGCCTTCTCCACTAAGACCAGTCTGTAGAGCCATAGCTGGAGAAAAAGAGAATTCTGAATTCCAGATGCTGGATTTCCAGGGATTCAATCATGACAGGGCTGATTTGCTGTTTTCAGGATGGATGGAATTTACTCTTTCAGGCAGCCTATGTACAAAAGTCACTCTCCAATCTATTCTAATCTATCTTAAACTCCTAAGTATAGATTGTTACTGATATCCTGAGTTACATGGAGAATTTTTGTTTCATTTACATGCAAATGGTTGTCTTCACAGTACTCCAAGGAGACTTTTGGAAAGGTGAAATATCAGGCACAACCTTCAGAGGATGAAATCGAACATTGTACCCTGCCTCCCATGAAGACCACTTGCAGAATAACAACTGTGCTGAACTGCACACACTGCTGAGCAAACACATTTCAAAGCTTCACTTTCTGCACTCAGAATTATTTTGGGATTGTTTGTTTGGGGTTTTGTCGAGTTTTTTTTTTTGTTTGTTTCTTTTTCGATTGTTTTGCACTCCCAAATTACATCAGGATACCTGAAAATCAACCCCAACCAAAAATTTGTATCAAATTTCACATCAGGGTTTTATGTTGCAGCAAAGGGAATAATTTCTGATGTGCTTTAATATATGCTGCTGTACCTGCTCAGAAAATGAGGTAGTTCATATGAAATTTCACACAAAAATTATATATAATTATCTCCCCTCTACAAGGGAATCTACTAGGCTGAATAGCTGTAAAAAACATTTAATGCTATTTTAAAAGATAAAAAATGTAGGCAGACAGATTTACATTTAAATCATATTTCAATCAACCTTAAAGGTTCAGTTTACACAGTAAGGGTATAAAAAGTTAGCTTATTAAATATGCACAATGTTTTGCATTGCATGAAGGATGTGGATTGTACTTTCAATTTCCAAGCAAATTAAACCTGCTGTCAGTAAGTATAATGTAGCAGGATGCAGTGGGCTCTGTGGAAACCAATTTAAACAATTTATGCTACTGCATATCAGTTGGGTGAATTGGATTTCAGATAAATCCTCAGTGACAAGCTGAGGTTCTTCTTGCAAGAGTAGGAAGGATCCTCATGTCTTTTTCTGATCACAGGTTTAGGACAATACTTTTACACTCCATGCAGAGGAGTTGAAAGGGTTGTGGTGGGAGATCCTGCACAGAAGGCACAAAAAATTTTATTATGCAGTGAGAGACAGTCTCTGTGACTTAGCAGCAACTGTCTACGTCTTGCCATGTACACATTAGGGATTGATCAGGGAATTGTGTAGCTTGAGACCAGCCCACTCATCCCTAGCCTTCTTCTGTGTGAAGGTAGTCAGTGACCCCATGGCATCCTCCTTTCTCATTTCAGTTCACAGACACTTAGGGATGCTTTTTTTCCCAGCCTTTGAAGGCTGCATAAGGACACAGATTTTGTATTAATTCATACCAGTCAATCTAGCTCATCATATGATTTTCTTTAATCCCTGTGTTATAAAAAAGAGGAGGACAAATCCTGCCTATCCAGTGCCTCATGGCTTTAGTTTTTTTTATAAGGTGTAATTACTAAACTACACTTGAAATCAAGTTTTCAAACACTAACTTTCCCTTCCTTAAAAGTGCTGTAATGAACACATCATCATGTATAACTTCTTATGGTACTTACTGTGCTTAAAAAAGGTATTCTAAGAACTTTCCAAACATTGATTCATCATCCAGCTGAGAATTCTGAGAACTCATCTGTTGAGAAAAATGCTTATGATAAAGATGAGACCATAAAGTAACTGCCTGCATTTAATTGGAAAATATTTCAAATAACTGTATGTGTAACATAAACAAACACAAGTTTGAAGATAACCAAATATATAAGGCAAGATAATTTTATTGAACAGGTACAATTCCTTAGCAGTAATGCATTTACATCTTTAGGTTTGAGGGTTCTAAAGCCCTTTACAGGCTGCATGCAGTGTTTTCAGTGTATTCATAAAAATAAGGAGAAAGTTCTAGATGGTACTTGTAAAAATTAAATGACTCAAAAACGTCCTTTTATGATTCTTTCTCAAAAAGACTCCATGAGGCTTTATATTGTCATTATATCCTCCCAGTCAACATATTGTTAAATTGCTGCCGCTACTGAAGAAATTGGATTCTGTTTGTAGAACACCCAACCATATTTTCAGCCATCTTATCACTGGACAGCAATCACAGCAAATCCAATTTCCAGCCATAAAGTCTGTTTTTCCAAAAGTGGCATCCATCTCCCAAAAGATTTCCATCAGACACGTCTGTAAGCATCTTTCAAGTTTCCTCTGGATGAATCTGTCATGCAATTAGGTTATGGATGAGCTGCCGTGACAAATAGGTTGCCATTTGCCTTTTGATGTACTTTTGATTTTGATGTTTCAAGTATTTCCTTCTTTTAAATGCTGTCTTCTGGGAGCTGTAACCACTCTATTTTATGTTTTGGATAAAACACTTGCAGCAGCATCTTTCCTTTGTGAATCCAAAGAGCATGTTATAATGTGTCATATTTTTCCCAGGAGTGAATATTATTTTGAATACTTACTGTATTGTGGAATAGCCCACAGACTAAAGAGTGTATTTACTAACTGGTTTTCTCTGGCCTGAGAAATCTTTCAGTTGGTAAAATAGAAGGTAAAATAGAATCATAGAATCGTAAAATGGCTTGGTTTGGAAGGGACCTTAAAGATCATCTAACTCCAAGCCCCCTGGCATGGGCAGGGACAGCTTCCACTAGACCAGCTTGCTCAGACCCCCATACAACCTCGCCTTGAAGAATTCCAGAGATGGCACATCCACCACTTTTCTGGGCAACCTATCCAGTGCCTCACCACCCTCACAGAAAGGAATTACTTCATTCTTCCAAAAGGTCTAAATAGTAATGTTTTCTGTGAAGTCTTCATTTGTCCCTGTTGCCTGTGCCTTATGATACCATCTTTAATTATATTATGATTTACTATTTTTCCTCAATATCTCTGCCTTGTTCATTGCAGAGAGGAACAGATAAATCACCTGCAAGGAATGAAAGAGACTGCTGTCTGAGGGAATTTCTTTGCTGAGCTGGAATAGTAAGGCAAGAACCTGAAAGAGAGAGAAAAACTAAGACAGCTATTGCTGCTCTGAAGGAATAGATTCTTCTCAGAAACTCTGCCTGAGTTTCTGAGTGGTGTAACTGTCCACTGCTAGAATAACTTTTGTCTAATAACTGGGTTTTTCTTGTTCCTTTTTTTTCTTTTTCTTTTTTTTATTAAGTTTGCACTGAGATATCTTTCTAAGAAAAAGAACAAATTGAATACTATTTTAAAAATTTAGATGTGAGATGAAATCTATCTTTTTATTATTGAAGTAATTCTATTATTAAATCCAGAAGCTAGTCCATACTGCTTTATTCCCAGCTTCTCACTGACAAAATTTTCCAGTCTTTTCATGTCTTATTTTTGCCTGGCTTTCACTATACCAATATGGAGTATTTCAGGTCAAAGAGACTTAATGAATTGTTAAAATTATTTATTTAAATTCCAATCAACATGAGCTTTTATAAAAAAATAGCTTCAAAATCTTGTGCGTTCCTGCTTTTCATTGCTGTGTTTAATGAAGAAATGATGAATGCAGATTTTAATGTCATCAATGTGAGGATATTGCTTTTGAATTTCACAGCACATCTAGAGGCAAAGAAATAAAATGGTCCTTTAAAAGCAATGCGTTTTACTGCAAGTAGTTAGGCAACTCCTCTTTCCTGTGCACACAGGCAGTGACTAGTCCTTTGTTTCATTTGTGCAAACGTGTAACACAATTCAGAATCTGCCCCTACACCAGACAACTGATCTGCGAATAAATTTGATTTAGGAAGTGAAGAGTATTGTTGTCTGAGGGCTCCAATTCCAGTTTTGTTGTGTTTTTTTTCTCTAAGTTGTCTAATGCCCTTGTAGATTAAAACCCAAATTGCCTTGCAGTTAATGAGGCATAATTGCTACCACTTTCTAAACACTAAGTATTTTCTTTCTTTTTAGAAATTTTTAGGTCAAAACACTAACACTTAGGAATAGACTACATTCATGCTTTTCATTTTACTGTTAAGGAATGGGTTTTCTCAAAGCAGTTAAGCAATTTAGGAAGGTATGTGCTACTAGTTTTATGCACTGGCCAGCATAAGGTAGCATAAATGATTTGGAGTTCTTGATAAACTAGCTGCAAAATGTATCAGAAGATGTCTATGGGCTAGAAACTTTCTCAATATCCGTATTATAAAATAAGAAGAGATAAAGAACTGAAAGTTAAAAAAAAAAAAAAGCAACCAACCAAAAAAAACCCCTATAAAATTAAAATTAAAATCTTATCCAGGTTGCCCTATATTTTAAATTCCTACAAGTGTTTCTTAATTGTCTACTTCACTATTATGCTGTCATCCTTCTATTGCAGGTAAGTAATTAACTCTCCAAAAGATGAGTTTAACTTAAAAGAGAAAATACTTTAATTTAGGGGAAAAGACTCCTAAGTTTTTAATACAAAAAATCAACTTCCCCATGAACTTGCCTCTAACACTGAAACTGATGCCTATTTCACCATAATGTTTCAATGTCTTCTGTTCAATTTATGTTGTCATAATACTATATCTTTTATGAGATAAGGAGACATAGATAATTATGCTATATACTACATAAAAATTTTTTCAGCTCCAAGTAGTTGCAGGCTTTGTGCATTAAAGGATGTTGCCTTTGTACTGCATGCTAAGGAAAAGTACTAGAAATTATACTAACTAGAAATATAACTACTTGTTCAAATATTAATATACTCCCCATATAGTCATTATAACTAAAAGGGAAAAATTGCTTTTGAGCATTTCACATTCATCAATAGTTCATGAAAATACGTAACAAGTTATGACACATCTAATAAAGATGAAAGGGATGAAAATCCTTGTGAATTTTTAATATGGATAATAAAGGGCATTAATACAGCTTAATTATATTGATAAATAATTTAAATTACTTTTTAAACTATGTTTTATTTTTATTTGAAATAACTTTATGTGGTATTCTTGGAGGAATTATAAACATGGCATTATACTGCCAGCCATTCTACAAGGGGAAGTAAATGTTGTTGTATTGATGATCTGAATAAATATGGCCATTTAAAATATTCTTTGAGCATTTCCTCCAAAATGCTGCATCTTTTAAAGTATCCTTTTAAACCCAAAGTTTAGATAAATGTCAAATAACAATTAAAAACCTCAAAGATCTGTCCTGAGATTAGATGTCTGATTGATCTGCCCTCTTAAGGCAAATCAGTTTCTGTACACATTATTATACAAAGGAATTATGCTGCTGTCTTTGCAGGGGACACATTTGGTTTTCAGCCAGCTTGGATATAGCTAAGTTGAAGGCAATGTAGGTATTTAATTTAAAACCAAAGGCTTAAATGAAAGTTCAAGATTAAGTCCCTAGCTTTATCTCAGTGAAATATTCTGACTTTATTTTCTCAGCAAAGTAAGCTAATACTGCATAGGAGCTTTAACTACTTAGCAGTTCAGGGTTGGCACACTTTTAGCAAGACCCCTGTTCCCAGACTGAAATTTGTCTTTTTCAGCTTGGTTGCATTTTCACAGAGGAGTGCACTAGTATACCTCCCTTTCTCTCTTTCTTCATCTCTCTCTATGTTCCCTGGCTGCAGCCTGCTGACACTTACCTAGAATCACAGAATTATAGAATATTGCGGCATGGGATGGACTGTGTGCCTCCTAGGAGGGGAGGGGTTTGGTTACAGACAGCCACATATCTGTTCCCTGATATGAGCGCAAGCAGGTGGCAACTGCTCCATGGGCTGGGTTGTGACCAATCCCAGTTGAATGTGGAGTCTTTTGAATAGTCTGTAAAAAGAGCTGGGTACACAAACAGTCTCTCTCCTGCATGAAAACCTCTATGTGTGTCATCTCTCCACCTCCCACACACTGCGAGAGTAGAATATCTTAAATTCTAGGCGATCCATAAAAATGACTGAGTCCAATTCCCTTCTTCCCACAGGACTACCTAAAACTAAACCATATGACTGGAAATATTTTCCAGACATTCCTTGATGTCTGTCAGGTTTGATCCCATGACCAATTCCTTACAAAGCCTGTTCCAGTGACCAGTCACCTTCTCAGTGAAGAGCTTTTTCCTGATGTCCATCAGAATTTACCTGAGCACAGTGTATTTCCATTAATTTCCTATGTCCTGTCACTGGCCACCAGAGACAGAGATAACACCTCCCTCTCCTATGTCTCCCTTGAGAAAGCAGAGAGGGCAAACCCTCTGCCTTCTCCAAGCTTAGCAAACCAAACAACCTCAGCTTTTCCTCATAAATCTTGTCCTTGAGTCCTTTCACCATCTTCTTACTCTCCTCTGCGTACATGCTAATAACTTTATAGCCTCCTTATATTGTGGCACCCAACACTGTCCCCAGCACTTGAGGTGAGGCCATCCCAGTGCAGAGCAAAGTGGGACAATCCCATCCCTTGTCTGGCTGGTGCCTGATGCCCCTCAGGACATGCTTGGCCCCTGGCTGCTGCAGTGGAAAGACACACTGGGCACACTACAGAGCACGCTGTTCAACTTGCCATCCACCGAGCCCTCTTTCCACAGGGCCTCTCCTCAGCCTCTTGTCCCACAATTTGGCTGCATAACCTGTACAACGTGCTGTAGTAACTGGTTTGGTCTTACCAGCTACCTGAGTTTCTCCTGTTCTGCTGCAGAAAGCCAGAGAAGCAGTTATCACAGCCACCTGAATTGGCCGGTGCAGCAAAATTTATACAGGGAAATAGATATTTTATTTTTTTAGAAAGACACAGGTACATTACTTGGCAGTCCTGCCACCTGAGGATGGGTGCCCCCAGAGGTCCAAAGGCATTTTGTGTCCTAAACACAATTGAGTCTGATTTCTGCCTTCTCCGCCTGAAAATTTTCATGAAAGTCTGTCAGGGCTGTTTCTTAACAGCTCTAGAGACCTTTAATCCTTCTCTTCAAAGTATATTTCTGGTCTCAACAGGCATCAGACCAAAGACCCAGAGTTACTAGTTATGTGCTGTCCCATGCACAAAGGAATTGCAAATGTTCACTGTCCCCAAACATTCCCCATCCTCCTGTTTGAAAGATCCCTACAGAGAAATACTTAAACCCCAACACTATGCCAATAAGCAAGCCAACATCTACATTAATAAAGCATTAAAATCTCTGCATATTTATCACAACCTCCACATATTTAACTTCTGAAATATTTATAAAGTGTATAATACTTTCTGAAGTTGTCTGTATTTCATATTAGAAAATAAAAATTAAAGTTAAAAAATTCTCTGTCCTCTCCAAAAGTGGACGCTAACAGGAACTTTTGGTAGGAGCCAAACTGCATCTTTGCAACAGCTCAGCAAAACACCTGCTTCCCAGAGACAGAGTGTGACAGGTGCACTTCTTGCACCCAGGGAAATGCCACCTCCATGGCCTCCCAGCAAAGTAAAATTAGGAATTTTTTTCTTCTTCTCTGTCTACCTAAAGCTGAGGGCAAACAAGTGGGTTGTAAAGATGGTAGAGAAGGAAAATTCCACACTGTCCAATGATATTACAGGTCCTAAAAGAATCAAAACAAAAAAAAAAACCCCAAAACCCAACCATACAGTTGCCTAGAAAATAACAGCTTCATAGAGATCTATAAACTATCATCTCATGTAAATATTCAAGGAGAGTATTTAGTCCTGCATTAGAATAAAATAAGACACTACAGCTGAGGTAAAATATTTAGGAGGAAAATTTAGTGATTTCATTTCACAAAATATTTTTAAGTTTAAAAAAAGTTTGCCTTCTAATTAAGACAAAAAATATACAAAAAAATGTCCCTAGGAATCATACAAGAAGAGAAATGGAGCAAAACCTGTCCTAGCTTTTAGAAAATTGAAATCTTTCATCCAGAAAACACTCAAATTTGAAAGGAACAAAGGTGACAGAGTATGTCCACTTCAGTGAAAGTGGATCATGCTATTTCAGCTTCCCTGCTGTCTCCCTTTGCAGCAGATGACATCCAGAGGTTCCTCAATTGGATGCGTCCCCTTGAAGAAGGACACCTCTTGTCAGTTATTGGAAAGCAAGATGCCCTATGGGCCAGACCACCTGCAGAATTTGTCCTGGGGACATGGCTTATAACCCCTCATAAAACAAGGTGCATGTCCCTGTTGTACTTCATCAGCACCTGGCTTGTACCACATCTGGGCTGAGGGCAAGCCCAGGACTGCCTATAAAACCTTGTGTCAAAACATTTTGATTTTGATGCATTTTGATGCATTTCCATCTTAACATGACATTTATCTATGATTCAAAATTCTTAACAGTTTTCCCACTGTCTTGAGTATTTAAATGAAAAATAAATTCTCTCTTTTGATGAATTTGATCAAAACATAACCACACGGTCATCACAACAGGGCATCTCCATCTAAGGCATGTTTGGGGTTTGCTCATGCACTTCCACACCTGCTAAAGAATTCAGCCAGATGACAGTAATGCTACTGCTTATGGAAGAACAAAATGACAACAGTATATGAAGGGATACTGCCAAAGCAATAGAGGAAACCAATGTCAATACAAGTTATATAGATTCAGGACTGAAATTAAATTTTGGTTCCTCAGCAATGAGATTCAGCACTATTACACCTTCAACAATAATTTATTTCTTGGTGCACTAAAATTGAATCCTGTTCTTTAGCAAAAAATGCTTGATCTTATAAATAGCTACATAGAATAGTATTAAAATACATCTGTTGACATAATGACCTTTGTTATCTTTTCTTCTTCTGTATTGTTTTGCTTTTCGAGCCTGTCTGTAAGAACTGCATATCAGACCATAGATAAAACACAGAATTTCGTGGGTTGTTCTCAATAATTTAGTGCATTACAGAGATCCAGATTTGAAGGAATTGTTATTTCTTTACTTCCTTTTGCTGGATTTTAGGCTGAAGTGGGGGTACCTGAAACCCTGGGAGAAGAATGTCTTTTCAAAATTAAATGTTACAAGGGACATTTAGGTGACTTCTTCAGACTATTCAGACTTGCTATTGATTAGATGTATGTCACCTAAAATCCGTGCTTCTGAAAACAATGAGCAGCTATGTCTTACATATATATTTGAAACACCTAATAATAAACATCCACTGCAAAATATAAAAATCTTGCCTTTCTCTGCTCAAGATTACTAAAGCTGTGTTAACACTGCATAGGTGACCTGAGGTCAGAACTCCAAGCTCTCACCTGCCAAGTCAGCTGTCATGGTCAATTTATGTCTGTAGCTTCATTCCCAGCTTGGTCTTGCCATTCAAGCAGCACAATTTAGGGCCAATTCCACTTAGCAACTTGTTGCTATTAAGGGATTTTGCAGAGTGCACGCATGGTTGTTGTGAGATGGGAGCTTTTTAAAGAGGAAAAGAGGAGTTCAAGGTGAAGGCTCAATCGTTTAACTTGCAACTGGTTCTGCTTGGTCAGATGTGAACTTTGGGGGAGGATCAACATTACTGATTGTTTTCACTATTCCTATCACTTCATAGTAGTTGGCTAAAGTATTCATTGTGGTCTTAACACAGTCTACTGCTTTAATTTACCTGTTATTCCATTTGTGGAATAACATCCTATTTGATATTGAAATCTGGTTTACTTTTTGTGTAACAAAATTTTCATATGTGCAGTTTGACATCCTGGGATCTGATGGATTTTTTCAGCCATCCTTTAAGTTGAATAGTTTAAAGACAAGTGAAAATAGTCCATTGACATACTCCAAAACTCAGGGGATGCAAAATAAGTAAATTGGCAAACTCCAACTGTCCCACTTATGCAACACATGCCCACAGAAACAATCCTAGGCTTTAATATCCAACTTAAACAAAATATAAAATAAAATATACATCTTTAAAGAGGGAGGATTTTGAAACCTTCACATAATGAAAAAGAATGGACCATATTTAGTGTGCAGTTGCTGGAAGGTGTTGGTTGAATGGGAAGGTCTTGATGGGACAGACAAAGCATTTTGAATAGTGCCTTATCCAATGCAATTACACTCCCTAAGAGAAATTTTGAGGAAATTCTGCTTTAGATTCTGGTAAAAATGAAGCATTTAATCAGTGGTGGACATATTTTCGTATAGTTCTGACGAGAGAAAATGGTTATAATTCAAAGCCTTTTAGTTTTGTTTTACATGTCAAGGATGACTTCTCTCTTTGTCCAATTAGTGTAGGCAAGAAGAAAATCAAAACTACCTTTTGAACAATATGTGGGAAAATATTTCGGCTTAAGAGAGGAAACACAAAAGAAAGCTGATGAGCAGTTATATTCACCAGCAGAGTGTCTTTTTTCTAATATAGAAGATAAAAAGCATTGAGATCTGAAAGTGAGAAAAGTTGTAGGATTCTGGATCTCCCTGAAGAAAAATGGAAAAAAATTCTCAGAAAAAAAAATTTAAAGACCTAGGATGAGCTGCAATTAGAAATTAGTGCACATGAGAATTTTAAACTTTATATAATTCTGACCTTTGCAAGGCAAATTATTTTTTCTCAGTAAAATATTAAATCACTGTTCAAGAATTTCATACACCTTCCACAATCCAGGGAAAAAAGCTGAATTTTGAACCTCCATGGTATCTGGGAGATTTTAAATTTTGCTTTCAGTTTCTAAACACTGTCAGCTATTTGCCAAATATGAATTGGATTCATGGGCCTGAGTTATACTTTCCTTGAAGTTTTTAGGCTCAGTCTACTGCAGTTTCATGTATGAGCATTGTCTGTGTGGTGGGTGTATGTGTTTAAAATAAGTAACCAAAACCTACAAGGAAAGGAGTGTATCTTACAGTAAGGTATCTCAACCTGTAATGATTGTCTTTGTTTGGTGCTGCTACTAGCTACTTAAGTCTTTAATATTTCTTTTTGTGAAAATTAAAAGTGGAGTTTAGATTTTATTGTTTCTTGAGCGTATCTGTTTCCATTTAATATGATGATCCCTTTTTTGTGAGAAAAGCTTAACCTAAGAGAAATGTGTTCAAATATTCTAGTTCTGTAATTTTACTAAAGATAGAAGAATGAAGTTTGCACAAAATCCAGGTCTTTATTAGATAAAATGGAAAAGATGCTGTCAGGATTAAAGCAGCAAAATAATCAGAACTCCTGGCTTCTCTTTCCTCTACCTTTATCAGTTTAGGTGTTTTTCTAAGTCTCAGAGCCCTTTTTCAAAAGTAATATCAGGGTCCTTTTTATTATTTATTTTTTTCTTTTGAAGAATCTGTAATCACTTTTCAAATATTTTACTCCCAAATCTCTTTTTGAGACAGGCACCTTCTTCTCTGTAGTTCTTGAGAGTTGAGCCCTCTTTCTCTCCTCACATGTATTATTTATGTGAGTAGGCAGAAAGCTGAAAATAATAAATTGGCAGATCCATGATTGCACACCACTCAGTCAAAAGTTTAGGGAGCACAGCACCAAAAAAAAATGCACCGTAACTTTCCAGATTCCATTGGACACTTTGAAACATTATACCACTTGGGCAAGATGGCTTCTGCCAATAAAACTGGAAATTGATCATGGCAACAAATCCTTGCAAGACTTGTGCCTGCAATAAATTAACCCAAACAATAGTTGTAATTAAAATCTCACAAGATTCTCCTTTACTACTTTTAAGTAAGTCTAGTAAAGAAAATGCAAAGGTATATTGTCTATCAATTAAGGTATTTCATGTAGGTTATTAATTTCTTACATCTTCCCTAAGCAGAATTTTCTATCTGTCTAGCCACTATGTAAAAAGAAAAAGTGAACAGCTTTTTTGGGAGTTTTACCTACAGCTGTTAACTTGGTGACAGGAACAGTGGGAACAGTAAACTTCTGCAAATGTAGGCCAGTAGTAAGTTGCTAGCTACTACAGATCAAAATTAGAGTATTAGTATACTCTTTACTGTGGAATGTCCTTAGAGTAGAAGAGCACCATAACTTCTACTGGAGTAGACATTCTCACATGTCTAAAGAGTTGTTTAAGAAACACATTCAATCATAGCAGTACAAAGAACCTTGTAGACTTAGTCTAACCCTAGGCAAGTACAACTCAAGCCTATGACCCAGGGTGATGTGCAGCAAGGCAGAAGGGCCTCTGAGCTGAACTACCTGAAGGTGCAACAGGTTTATATGTGCAACTGTGAAGTCCCTGAGTCAAAGCACAGAGTGGCTATTATCTGAAAGAATCACCCTAAAACGTAACAGCCACTGAAAATATAAAATTCAAATGAAATTGTAATGGCATAAGAAGTGTAAACCTCTGAACGATGTTTCTAAGAGGAATCATGCACCCACAGGTATGCTGTGGGAGCCATAGTTCTTCACAAGTGTTTATGGTTTCTTTCACTGTGTTTTTATACTTAACTGTTACTGATAAGAGAACAATACAACACTGAAATTTTATGAAGGGGAGAGAAAACTTTATTTACCACAGATGAACATTTAAAACCAGAAAGTTAAAAGATATATGAGGAAACTTCTCCTATGAGCCTCTCTGTTAAAGAGTTTCTCATCTTTAATGATTGCCTTCTATATTCATACTCTTCTTCAGAGATTTGCATGCAATTTTATTCAAGACTACTGCTGCTAGACTGTTGTTTACTGATAATCCTTCACTACTATTCATGTCCCAGTGTTGTAGTAATATCCTATCAATCTCTATCAACATGAAGGCTGCATTTTTCCTATGTGCTTTACAAACACACATAAAATGCAAATGCACACAAATATATCATGACTTTATCTCACTGCTTAAAATAAAGCAAACCTTTTAAAATGTTTTATTTTTAATTATAGCTTTTGTCACAGTGAGCTTCCCATGTTTTTTCTTAGAGTCTCTTCAAATATTTTCAAGTAATAAATTAGAGAGAACAAAATCCTAAAATATAATGCTTATGCTCTGGTAGGTAAACAAAACTGCACAGTATATTTTAGCTAAGGGGGTTTTATATTCTTTAGTCTATATTTCCTCTTGAAGCTGAGGACACAATTAATCTGAGGAATGGAAATTCATGTTTTTATGCCATACTACATACTCTAGAAAAGTAATTTTCTGGATTACTGAATGCAGACAACTAAGATGGGGGAAAGATGAGATTATGATATTTTACTGCTGTGTCTAAAACTATTTTTGATGGATTAAACTACAAAGTGAAGTTAAAATTCAAATTCCCTTTTCACATCATGCAGTTCTTGTTTACTGATTTAATGAGTCTATAGAACTTAAATTTGAAGAGTTGTCATTATTTTTAAAAGCCCTGATGTTGTAATTCTTTGCAAACTACCTGTGTAAAGGATGCAGGTTTGCGCACTATTTTTTTTCTACTGATTTTGAACTTTTGCTGCCTGAAATATCTTTTTTACTCTGCACAGTCATTTATTCATTTGACTTTATCTGTTACCAGTTTGCTGCTACTTTTCCTGTAATTTCTAGCTGGATGCAATAGAAAGATTTGTTGACCAGGGCAAGAAGCTCACCAGATTTAACAGGAATGCCAGGTCAATGTTGTGTGCCTGTAGCAGAGTGGTCAAGAGAAGGTTCCTGGCCAGGCACAAGAGAAAGGTTTCAGTGATCATGTGGATTATGATTAGCTTTGTTGCTAATAAGGTACCTAAATATTGCCAATGAAGTATCTAAAACCTCATCATCTGCTACAATGGATCTTAGAATAATCCATTTGTGGTCCCTCCTCTTGAGTCATAAGCTTTAGTGAGACCCACGTGCTCCCTTAACTTCTCAGAGAAGCCTAGATATCCACTGAGTTTCAGATGTGGGCAACAGGCTCTGTCTGAAGGATAATAATATAACCAGGTTCAGCCAGAAATGTACAGGTTTACAGCCTCTGGCTTTGTAGCACTCACAATTACAGAGCAACAAAGCACCTAGGTGGCCACAACTTTATGTCTGTATTTGACTGGGCCTCGGTGCTTTATAGTGACCCTCCCAAAAGTGAGTGTTTCCCATCTTCAAGCTGGACACAGGAAGGGGATCTACCTGGAAGCTGCCTGAAACTTTGTTAGACTAGATGACCCAGTCTCTAGTAACATTTTACACCCTTTTGCAAGTTAATGTGCTTCAAAGTCAATCACAAACATCTCAGCTCCCCCATTTCTGGAATGCACCAAGTATGTGAACATCTAGACAGTTCTTCCTGAAATACCCTCCTGGTGTTCTTGCACTAGGACAAACCACATCACCCGTCAGAGAGCTGGAAAAGAAAGAGGTTGTTGGGAGAAGAGTCACACAAAGATACCACTCTCTTTGATCACCAACACAGTGCCAAGTTTGATCACTACAATTACAATTATCCTGACCTGAAAAAACTTTGCTAACTGTATATGCTTTCTCATTTTTACATGGAATGAGAAAATGTTATGGTCCTCCACTCAACCTGTGGAGAGAGAAAAATCTGCATGAGAGAAGAGGAAAAGACAGGAAACATAACATGAAAGTGGAGTGTGTTGCTTCTCAGTTACCTCATGCTGGAATTCCTCTTCCTTAGTGTCTCCATCTGACACTGTTATCCAGGTTAACATTTAAAGTCAATGTAAAAAAAGACATACCTCTGGAGTATGATATTAGATATTAGATATAGAGTATAACATTATATAGGAAAGAGACCTATATATATGTGTATAAAGGAACAACATTTTTTTACTTCTACAAGGGACTTTTACCCTTTGATTCTAAAGGGATTCTACACACCTTGCTTAGCTTGTCTTTGCTAGTTATTACATTTTACATATTTAACACCAGGTACCACAAATACCTCCCTCCGTGCCCAGAAAAAAGATCAAAGCAAACCTGTTCCTCACTTCAGTCTCAGTTACTACATTGAGTAAATAAAGTCTGCTTATATGAGACTCAGGTGGGATTCAACAGGAGGCAATGCATAACTCCGTGATTAAATCAGTCAGCTTTCTCTCCTTTGACAGTTACCAGAATTATATTTAACAGAGTTAATATGCTCTAGGATCCAATTCACCTCATCTGAAAAATCATCTAATAATACAGGTCATATAAATCACAGTTAAAGGTGGATGCTTGCCATCCCTGGCTGTAAAATGGGAGCCTGTAACATGGTGATGGAGGATCCTGGAGTCAGGATGAGAGCAACAGGCTTGTAAAAGCCTGGCTCCCAGAGTACAGTTCACAGAGTTTGGTTACAGACCAAAGCTACACCTTAGGATCAAGCAATAAATAGCCTAGAAAGTTATTTGTCCTCATGTCTTCTGTTGTCTTCACCCTCATTCATTCGTTTAAGCTAAGTTATACTCTCTCATAATTAATTGGACAAAAAACATGCTCTTGGATCCTTGCAGCTGCTCAGCTGACAGGAGGCAGCTTGTTAAGTCCCTGCAATTCAATTGTGTTTGATTGTACTATTGTAACCTGAAGCTTTGGCTTTCCTCTGCTGTGGGTTTAAATCACAAGTAACTTCCCTGAAGACATTAGATTTATTTCACAGAATAAAACCAACATGAGAAGAGAATCAGGGCCTTAGGCCACCCAGCATATACAATAAAAGGAGAAGGGGAATTTATGGATGACATCATCAAAGTAGGTCATAAAACCACACTTACAGCTTGGAAATGCTATACTAGTTAAGAAAGTGTGTTGCCAAAGTTGGAGACTGTAATGTAGAAAAAACAATATTGTACAAAAACATAAGACTTTAATAGAAATTTAGCTGCTGAACAATAGCTAAAACCTACAGAAGTCTTGAATCATTAGTACTTTATCAGAGGCATAGGAGTTATGTACTGCACAATGGACAGATACAGCTTAGACAAATCACTGAAGTGAATATTAATATTTGGATACTCAGAGTGAGTATTTCCTATCACATTGCAGGTATGTGAGGCGTGAACATTATTTGTTTATTCAGTTAAATACATTAAAAAGCAGAAGCAAAACCAACACACCATACAGTTCAACATTACAAAACAATTATTCTATTCAGTCAGTGCTTTAAAAACAAACCCATTCCAGAACAGCTGGAAGCCTGCAAGTGACATTTATAACAATTGCAAGTGGTAGTTAACATAATGTAGCAAAAGAAAAGCTTTATTCTTTTGGTCTTTTTTTTTTCCCACATATTTTATTTCTAAATTTACATTTGGTTTATGATTTTCATGTAATCTCTTGCCTATTCTTTAATCTCTCCTGAAAAGTTCTAATTAGCAATTCTCACTAGCTTTGGTGCATCTGTCACTGGAATCCCTCCTAATGCATTTTAACATGCCCAAAGCCTGCTCCAAGTGCTTTTTTAACAATATGTATATTTTGTTTGTTTGTTTGTTTCAAATTCAGATACACCCTGTAAGCCCAGGTTTATCTGCCAAAATGAATAATGCCAAGTTTGTTGGCATAATGGTACTCATAGCTGATTAATTACTTCTAAATGTAGTAGAAATAAAGAAGCATTTTTATGTGTTTTTTTTTAAATCTTGACCATGGGTTTGTGTCATTTAGGGCAGTATCAGTAGAAAGCATGGTAAACCACACCAAAGAGATACACTGTGATGACTCATTCTTGAAGAAAGAGAAAATTAACTGGGAGCAGAATGTAAAAGCTCAGTTTGAGAGGTGCTAGCCTTCTTTTTATCTCAGTGGAAATGAATCATTAGACTAACTAATACCAAGGCAGATCAACTCAGACTTGGATTCCCAAATCCAGAAATGACCCACTGAACTGGATTTAGTGTGCTAATGCAGAGAGTCATGGTGCTGACTATGAATGCTTCTGTTAGCGGTGAGAGAGTATGAATGGATATTTCACTTAAATGACCAATCAGGAGCTATAAAGTTAGTCCAATAAATGAAAACCATTCACTGATGAAAGACCAAAACACATCATAGACACCTCATGTATCTTTAGGCAAAATAAATCATTTAGAAGCCTCTTAAGCATCCAATGAACTTGAGAAATGGAGGAGGAGGACTGAAGATACTCTGCTGCACAGAAACAGCTCCTCAGCCATAGTTTGTGGCCAGATTCAGCAACTGCAGAAGCAGTCCTGTAAATGCTTTGGCACACCTGGGGAAGGCTGAGGTAATGCTAGATGCCTTACAAAACTCCTTGTGTTGTATTTACCTGCTGTGTGGGTCAGTGCCAGACCTCATCCGTATCATCTGCTGTTACAGGGCTTTTATGCATCTGATATCAAATGGCCCAAAGGTGCCAGACCTTGTCCCCTGTTGTTTATTGCTGAAACACAGCCTTCTCCAAGGCTGTCTGCACAAAAATGTAGGTGCAAACTCTCTGGTCTTGTGAGTACCCAGGATTTCACTGCTCAGGCAGCTGACTTGACTGCCCTGTAAACACCTCCATAAACTTTTCCATAGTGTAGTTGTATCACTTAAGTTAATCTCCTTCTCTTAGTGTCCATTTAGAGGTTTCAGCCACACTTGAATAACTGCAGAAGTAGTGTGGGGAGAGCAGACCTCTGAATTAAATTCTTCAGCCTGGATTTCCAGTGATGGACAATGGGACTCTCTACCACCATGCTCATGCTGTCAGAATCCAAGCACCATAGAGCTGCACAAGGCACTGGAATGAGCCCCACAATAGTTAAAAATAAGAATTTTACCTGTTACACAAAGTGTTTTGGGGGTTTTTGAGCTTCATATTTTGGAGGGAGGGCATGTTGGGGTTTTGTTTGTTTTCCACTGACTCCTTGCAGACCCTCAAAGAGACATACCAGACTTCTCATTTCAAGACAGCAGAAGAGCAGTTTCGACAGCTCTAAAGTACCATGTAATAATACTTTTATTCCTCCCAGACCCACTTATATTTCTGCATGCAATTCAGCTCATCTGAACAATAATTGATTAGTTTATGTTGCTCAATCCACATTCTATATGCAGGAATTTTCAGAGGGAAAAACTGCCATCATGTTGGAGAGATCAATAAGCAGAAGTTTTTTAGAAATGTTCATCCTTAAGTAGCTTGATACAAGCCTAATCTACTATTAAAAGATATTCTAATATTTTAACAGATTCTTACTTCTCAAATTGTCAAACCAAGAGGTTTTAATTGCTGTGACTTCCATGTTGTAGAATCTTATTTTGATGATGGATCTGGTCTAATTCCTCTAGCAGTAAGGAGAAATCCAACCACTAGCAGTGATTGAACAGTTCTTGTACTGAAAAAAGTGGAGTCATTATTTTAGCTGTTAATCAAGCATAGCCTGTATTTTAACATATGATTTTTCTGTCATGTAATACCAACTAATGCCATCCAAAGCCCTCTAATACAGAGAAAGTTAGAAATTAATTTTCTAAATTTATATCAATGGAAAATATGGTATTTAACTGGTGATACAACTCCAGTTATGTAACAGTAGTGATAGGCATGTATACATCTTCATGTTTGCTTTTGTGCAACAGAAAGGCTCAAAGGTCATTTTTCAACAGAGTTTAGACAAGAGAGAGAATGAATCCACTGTTTGACTGTCTGGCTTTGTTTTCTTTTTCTTGTGGCCTCTGCAAGGAGGATGGGCATAGCACAACTTTTGATAAATCTTTGGAGGTCAATTTTAACAACAGAAATAATTCAGAATATCTTTTTTTTTTTTAATTTTCAAAGAGATTAATAATAGAAAGAACAAAATAATAACTGATCTTTTTCTCCCTTGGATTTCAGGATGTTATTCTTTAAAACAAGGTGGATTTTTTTTTTTCTCTGCTTCATGGTTAGAGTTGGGAACCTGTTTCTTCCCTTCTTTTTTATACTTGTCAGAACAAATTATAGATGTTATATTCATTAATTAATTACAGATATTATATATCTGAACTGCTACCAGTTCAGATTTTACTGTAGCCTAAACCTTGTCTGAGAGTGTTCATCCAGAACACAACTTTGTCTTATGACACCTTCTGAATCTGTGTTTGCCTGGGTTTTAATTCAGACATTTTGGGCTGTAAATCTCTCACTTCTCACTGAACCTTATCAAAATTAGTGTTGATGTCTGTAGTATTCAGAAAATGAAGGAAAGGTCAATATCATTAATTCAGCTTCAACTGAGGTCATGCCATCCTCCAGGACAGATCCTCATGTAAGATGTGATGACTCATCTCCTTGAAGAAACCTGCAGCATGGTTCATTTCTTGGTTATTATAGAATAATGTATTTAGTCATCAAAGTCTGCTGCTGCCAAAGAAAGGAAAATAAAGACTTGTCTAGCTCTCAACTTCAGGAAAAAAACTGGTTTATTTCTTCATCATCAGGCATATGTATACTTGCCTGGCCAAAAAGCAAGTGTTGTTTATTCAGGTCTCACTGAACACAAAAGCATTGTGCATTTTATAAGTATAGACTTGCTCAGAGACAGTGCTATATATAATAAAATAGGGGAGGAGTACACAATCCCTCACCAACACAGTCTATAATCTGAAAGATAATAAACATCCAGAGAATGCAAAAGTGAAAAAGAAGAAAAAAAAGTCAATACAACTTTTTCATTTGATATATGGCCTTCTTTTCCATTTTATCTTTTGCTCTTTTAGTAAAAGCTTCTGGGCAAAGCTGCTGACTGCAGAAGCTATGACCCAGGGCACACAAAACCTATCTTCACAGAGAATAACCTGTACAGCAGACTGTTCCACATAGTGACAAGCCTGAAAGCTGTGGGAAGGAAAGACATGTCTGAAGGAAACTTCAAATTCTAGGAATCAAAAGATCTGCTTTCAAAAAATGTCTCAAAAAGTTTCAGTGTTGCTGTTGATTATCTTGTGTGCCTACAATTAAGTAACCAGGTTCAGTATGTTCCTTTATTTTAGGTTCTGTACAGATTTAAGGAAAAATCTTTTATTTTGACTGAATTTGCAGGGCAGACTCAGATACTTAATGGGAAAGACATAGAGTTTAATGTAACAGTACCGTGTGCAAGAGTACTAAATATTGTTTTAGTCCATACTGAATTAATTATATTCAGAACTATAACATGAAAACAACTATTTCCTACCAATAAAATGAAACTTTATTGAGGACAAGTAAGGTCTAATAATTTAATATGGTCAGATTGTGTTTAAACAACACAATAAGGCATTAGGAGCCTGGAAAGTAAGGCAAGTCACATAGATCAAGAAATTGGTGAGGAAACAGTACTGAGGAAGTACTGAGGAAGCTCCACTGATCATTTGGTGGCTGGTATTGTAACATTTACCAACTGCCTCTTGTTCACAGTCTGGAAAAGCTGCTCCTAAAAGAAGTTTTCCCTGTTGGAGGTTTCTGATCATTCTGGAAGGATGAGAATGAGGCAACAGGGGCAGGGGCTGGCCACAATACTGGCAGTGTTATCCCCAAATGCAGTCTGATCACTTGTGGTACAGGGACATCAAACAGGCGGCAAAGAGGGAAACCTCCTGCTTCCTTGTAACATTTATCTTTGGGCTTTCCCAGATGTGTAATTATATGTGTAATTATTATGTAATTATTGCCTTAAATCTGTGTAATCTCATCTTCTATTTCAGTCTAAAGGTATTAAAGCCTGGCTTTATTTTGAGTAGGAGTGACCTCCTCAACGGTCACTGTCTGTCACAGGAAGCTGTCTGACAGTGAGTTGTCTAAAGCGAAGCTAATCACCTTGATATCCTAATTGCCTAATCCCAGATGAGGTATTCATCCGGGTAGGTGGGATGATTCATCCGCTGGAGGTGGCCATCACTCCTTAATCCTGACAAAGGAGCCTAAACAGCTAGAAACTTGACTGAGTTTGATTAGTCAGCCAAAGATAAGTGAGATGATTCTTAAGCTCTGCACATAAAATCGCTCCTATCTATTACAAAGTTTTCCTTAGTCACAGAGTGCCTTAAAATGACAGATGCCAGCAGGTGCCTTTCACTGAAGTAGGTGCAAGAGTACTTCAGAGCAGTAGTTCAAAGTGGTGCCAGGGGAGGGTTTGATTTGGACATTAAGGGAGCATTTCTTTCCCAAAAGTGTGGCTAACCATTGGAATAGGCTTCCTAGAGAGGAAGGTGATGCTTCGAGCCTGTCAGTGTTAAGGCATTTGGACAATGCCTTTAATATTATGATTAAACTTTTGGTCAGCTCTAAACTGGTCAGGCAGCTGGACTAGTATGTTCCTTCACAGTATGTCCCTTCCATCCAAAACATTCTATTCTATTCTATTCCGTTCTATTCCATTCCATTCCATTCTGTTCATGATCTTTTTATGGGGTACTTTAGTATTTTACTGCTGAAGAGCAGCAAGTTCAGGGTCTTCTTAGATGAGCATTTTTACAATTGTTAAATTGGATTATCAGTGATCATCCTTAAGAGAGTTATAAATTATGCTCCTGACAGTCAAAGTTTTTCCTGCAAGTTGCTCCTCTTCTGGTTTGGGAGAAAGTCCTTGCGCAGATTGTGCTAGGGAGCCCAGACAAAGTTTGTAAATCCCTAAATTTTTGTCTTTTGAGCTTTGATCTTAAAATGTATATAGTAGTGATTTGTCTGCTCAATTTTATACATAATATCCCCCAGCAATGAAAAAAAATATGCATGCAAGATAGGTTTTTTTATCTATCATCAGTCTTTGACATCAGCTCTGCCTTACTTCCTTGCTCTGGAATTTTCCCTCACATATGTCACACACCCTGTTGAACAATTATCAGCAAAATTAAATGAGCTTTTATCCTGCTCTGTCCTGCTATATGGACTACATTGCCTGGCAAGATTTGGGGCAAAAAATTGAACTCTGCCATTCATTACGGTGTGTTGATAAGAGTAAATTCCATTTGTATCATTTGTCTTGGAAGTGCAGGTGAATAAATTAACTGGTGTAAATGTCCAAGGTTCATGGGTAGTTTTACTTTTCAAATAGACTTTTCTCAAATGATCCCTAGGAAAAATATTGGCTTTGGATACAGATCTGGAACCGAATCCCCTAAGATTTTCAATCTATTTTCATTACATTCCTTTTCCTCACTTGCTTTTTAGGATCAAAAAGGGTGTGAGAACATGAAGCATATTGTAAAATCAATTCTGTAATTTGTTCTGAAAATTCAAATTTGTTTTCAAGCAGGTGTAGAAAAATTACATTCTTTAATTAAATTAAAGATATCTAGTATAAAAGTGGATATTTTTAATTGTGAAAATATTTTTTGTTGTTTTAATTAATATTTGTGTTTTGCAGCTTTTCTAAATCAGTCAAATGGTAACAATTTTCAATGGTGAAAATTGCAGATAAAGGTGTACATATTCTATTAGCAATACAAGTTGATGCTCTTGCTCTTGGTAGTTGATAAATTTTTCTGTCTGTTCTTCACCAAGAATCTGTCTATGTGATTTCCACAAACTTAAAAGTGTGCTGTGAATGCAGGCAGGTCAAAACAACACTCTATTTTATTTTTCATATTATTATGTAGGTTGCATGATTCAACTGTTTGAATATTTGCAATATGAACATTCCAAGCTTAAGGTTAAAAAAGCTGATTTCAGAACAAAGGGAAGCATTATTAATTTCCAGGAAGTATTAATTTCTCTCACTTTATTGGGCAGGAGCTAGATGAAAATAAGGTTTCCCTTTAGAGAGGATTTCGTTTTTTATGACTGTAAGCATCTACATGTACTATGAAATTTCTGTGAATATTGAAGGTGTCTGTATGGCAAAGGATAAGAAGGAGCAGTGGAGTGGAGCTGATCTCTCTGCTTAAAGAAACCTTTTATGTCTTCCTACATTGATTTGTGGAGCTGTAGAGCCCTGCTTAGCTTCCACTGAGGTATCCAGAAAGACCTTCCTTATTACAGCTCAAGGCAACTGAATGCAATTCACTGTGTTTCCTTTTAGAGCATAAACTCTCCTGCACTTGAAGTTGTGAAAAAATATTGCAGCAGAAATAGTCAAATCTACTTATATGTGAAGAAGCTGTATATGTAACAGAGCTTTGTCATTTTCCTCACTTTCCTAAGTAAAATACCACCTATATTAGCTACCAGATAGAGCTACAGGTAAAACCTATTTTCAGAGGTCAGTTTATTGGTCTTTTGAAAGTTACGAAAGCCATTACATCTAGACCTGATGTTAGAAATGTGAGCTTGGAGATAAGCAGGGATCCTCCCAGTCTGGAATTGTATTGGAGCGCTCCGATTCTATTACATGCATCACAGGCTCAGAGGTGTAGCCTTGCAGAAATCTGCTATGAAATGAGCCTCAAGGACCATGAAGAGATTGATCACTTATATAAAATAATGTTCTTTTTCTGGTTTATTCTGTTTGTGCAACCACTGGAAAAACATTTCATTTCTTGACAAAAATGTTGTTCAACATCCAGCCACTTTTATGAAGCTAAAAGAAATAATTTATTTTGCACCAATACAAAGAATTTTTATTAAATAACATGCCATTATCTGAAGCAATGTTCTGCATGCCTTTTGACTTCTTTTTGGGTTTTGTTTTTTTTCTTACAAAGGTATAGTAGTTGTACCTTTCTTTTCTGTATTTTGGATACAACTTGATAGGAGGATTTATAAAAACTGATTCTTTTGAATTCTATTGAACAGGGTTTGACCACTTAAGTTTACCAAAAAAAGAAAGCAAAAGTAAAAAATAGACAGAATTTCACATGGATTGACTTCTGAAATATATAAGACCTTTGAGAAAATCTCAAGAACTAATTCTCTAACTACAAGGAAAATTACATCCTGTACCAGCTCATCCTCCTAGTTGTTGCTCATACTTTTATTTGCAGTGTCAGAAACAAAAATATCACACTGGGAAGAAAAAAGATCAATGTGTATCAAAAAAAGAAAACAAATTGTGAATGTCATTCTTCTGACACTTATTCAGTGGGCGGTTTAGGCTTATGCCTAGCTTTTGCCATTTAAAAGCATTGGGCTACAGGCCAAGCTGAGGTTTGTTGGAATCCTGAGTACCTTGCTTATCTAAGCCTCTGAACAGAAAATATTTTTATAACATAATAGTTTTTATAATGGAGTTCAAGGTAGGCCAGGTCCTCATTTACGGTTTTGATCTCCATTTCTGTGGAATCACCATTGACCATTGGCAAAGATGCTGGAGAAACTTGGCAGAGAGTTCTTAAAAACATTTAATTATGCCAGCAAATTCACTGACAAATTAGTATTGTTTTTCTGATGCAGCTAATCCTTTTTTCTCCAGTGATACAGTTCCTTTTGATCTTTAGGTGCAGCATTTGCACAGTCACAAAAAAGCATAGCAGGATGAATATCTGCCTGGGATAGCAGATGTGATTTGCACTCTACTTTCTCTCATGGGTGATAATATTCTCACAAAAATAGTCTATAACTCTTTAATAATTTGACTTTAAAAAATAATCTTATCATATTACGAGGCAAAGCTGTAATTGACTGCAAGTCCAATAAACAAATTAGTGTCATTTTTCACTCTCATGACTCTGATGCTATCATGAGAAAGAATATCTTGACTCTAAAAAGGTCATTTCTCTTAGGCTGTAGGAGGACTAACAAGCTAATTATAAATCCAGCTGAAGGGAAGACTTATGGACTCAGTCCATAATTATGTCTGGAATTGGTTTATTCTGAAAGTGTAGTGAACTCAGTGGAATCTTCTGGGATTTCAGGCACTCTACATAGACCATTGAAATAAATCCTTAACACTGTTTTAATTTCTTTTTTTCTATACAGACCAAGTTATTCCTCATGTAGAGGTTTTGTTCTAATTATTTCATTGTATCAAACAGTCACATAGTTTTGCAATAAAATGTATTCCAAGGGTTATATATATTTCAGTATATAAACATATACAAAATTTGACCTACATTTAAGAGAGGATGTGAAAATATTTTGAGCCCAATAGGAAAAAAGGATGCGTTCAGCTATTTTCTGGACTAGGGTTCTAGTTGCAGCATAAATGAAGAATAATGGGAGTTGCAAAGGGGAATATTTTTCCCTACTGCCAAGTGACTGGGAAAATTAAAGGAGAAAAAAAATTAAGTCTCAGAGGTTTTTATAACAAAACTTAAGACCAACATGGGAGATGGATGTGAAAGACTGCATTTTTGAAACTGTTTTACAAGTTCAAAAAATAATCTCTTTTCTCTCTTCATATTATGGAGGATTTTACTATCAAATGAATGACCTTTTTATGTACAATCAATAGTCCTGAATATGTAAATGGTGCATTGTAATCAATATATAGGAATAAACACTAAGGCAGAAATATTATCTCTGACAAAAACATCCTCATATAGCTGAGAAAAAGCGGAGATGAAAATTTATTTTTCTAAATATAACCTCATAGCAATTTTTTTCCCTCAGTGTGAATTAGTGATTAGTACTGAAGGGCAAACAAAAAAAAAATAGATTTGAGATATAGTTTTAATAATCATACTAAAATTAATATCAATATCAATATGAAAGGTACTAAAATATACTGAAAAAAGCCACTTCTTTTGAACCCCTCAGCTGCAATTCAAGGAACTTGCCATGTTTATTGATTGATATGAGAGTACTACAGCAAAAGCATTAAAGAAGGAAAATTTCCTGAGGAATATCATGTCATTGCCAGTAAACAGAGTTTAATGTTATAACTTCATCCTCAACAACACTACCTTTTAAAAGAAATTTGTGCAATGTGACCTGTTTGTCAAGCTGATCAAGACTGAGCTCTCCATTAACATATGATAAAAAAAAGAACTTATATAAAGAATCAGACATGCTGACAAAAGTGGGTGAAAATGTGCTTTGTTATATTACTGAATATGTAGAAATATCAAACAAAAAAATGGAATTTGAGATAATTTTAAATTGTCCCCAAATTTTGTAATAAATGTAAATGCAAGAGAAAGCTTTGAGATATTATTGAAATTCACAACTCTGATTATTTTACAAAGTCTAAAATTCCCATTCAAAAGCTTTTGTCCAAGGACAATATCCCAAGATAATCAAGAAAAAGCTTTGCCTTTGCTCACACAGCTATGTAATGCACTTTCAGTATGTAGACTGACAAACGCATTGAAAAGAACATTAAATTTGTTCTAGTTTCCCTGACCGAGCAGGAAAGTTCAGAGAGTTTGTGATTAAAATACGTGTTTAACCTTGGATTATTAAGTAGGGAAAAAAAATAATATATATTAAAAAAAGTTTTATTTTGATAATCTTTCTGTTCTTCAGTCTGTCATCCAATAAAGCTGAAAATTTAAGTCTGACTATAAAACAGCTTTAACAATTCTGTCAAGCGTGACTTTTTAAACCTGTCAAGCAGTCATTCCTTTTCTACTGCAAAACACCTAACTGCAAGCTTAATAGTCTTACTACTAAACAAAAGTTTCAGAATAAACCCCCACTTTATAAAAGTCATTTTACAAACTTACTGAATTCTGGAAGATGCTCCAATTTCCGTTTCCTATCAGAAGCCAAGTTAACAGATGTTTCTGCACTGAGGTCAAAGAAACTTCTATAAACAATAGTTAAGAGGGGAACTTTGTGAAGCACCTAATATTTTTGCCCATTGGTTGCCACCTGTCAAGAATAATAGTGCTATGGAATTTTGCTATCAAACTGTCAACATTAGATTAAAAGTTGTATTTATCAGTTGTAGCACAGGTTGTATAATAAAGTGCTGTCTTTCTGTACTGCTACCTCAGCAGGAAATTCTAATAAAAAAAATCTGTATCATTAATAAGCTACTAAAAGTAAATTAAAGTGTCTTCCTCTGGCACTGGATAGTATAAGAAATCTGTACTTGAGGCTGCATAACACTTTCCACTAAGAAATCTCAGTTTTCAGTAGCTTATGACTTTGCCTTAGGTCAACTTTTCACCCTGAAATTTTCCATACTTCCTCCATACTTCAGACTTTTTCTTTTAGGGAGATGGGTGTTAAATTTCAGCAGAGGTTCAAGTACTTCAATGAATGAGAGTAGATAGTAGTTTTACCAAAACAAATTTTCAGGTATTTGATGCATTCTGGACCATTTATACTTTAGAACAGTGTTCTGGCAATAGTAGTGAAGACTGCTGTGGGAGATATACATCTCTGCCCCATTTGAAAGTCAGATTTGGCCAAATTAGCAGAGTCTTAAAATCCCTTGGTGCACCTTTTCAGTCAGTGCTGTCAGGGTTTGCTGCAGGTCCCCTGTGCTTAATCCAGACACCTTACTCCTGCTCTGATCTCACAGTGGGCTGCACTGAACCCACTGGAACTCCCCTAGGAACAGAGTACACATCCCAGAAATAGAGAGGCTCAGGATCAGCAGATCCCATGTCGCTTGGGGCAAGAATGAGTTGAGACAGAACTCACATTTGAATGGTAATCAAGTTTTTTCCCAGGAATAATTGATTATAGATTTGTACCTTCAACTATCTTCACAATTTTTTATGAATTTCTGTCAACTACAACGTTGTAAGCAGACAGCAAACATTTTTTCTATATCTCACCAAAAAACCCTGACAAATTTCTCAAACTCTCTTCTGGATGATCCGAGGCTGTGATTCCAGCATCCCATGTCCAATTTTCTCTCTATTTAGCCAATGAACTGTAAGAAAAAGAGAACCCTTTTAAGATCCTTTCAAGAAAAAAGCTGCATTTTGAATGTGTTCTGTACTGGCCTAAATTATTGCCAAACTCACAGGTTTTTGTAAAACCACCATTCTCAGGGAAACAAGCAGAATATCAGCAACAATATGTATAAGTATGCTTTAAAAAGTATATGCCTGTAATTTCAGAACTGCTGACGGTGAGTTTGAGTAGGGATGCAGTTTTCTGCATCCACTATAAAACTGGGCAAAGCCTTCTGCTTTGTCCTGTTTGTCCATAACATCTTTTTAAGATCTTTTTTTAGCAGTTACTCTGAGTAATTAATGGAGCAGGACTGCCACCACTGCACAGAACAGAAGCTAGGAAAAAATTGCAGGTCATTTCAAAATGTGTCAAAGCAGGACTGTTTTCCCGTGGAAAAAGCAATATAGTGAGTTGTAAATGCCAAGGTCAAAAAAGTTTTACAGCTTCAGTCAGGCATCCTAAAAGCAGTAAATACACAGTATGTCTTATAATATGCAATTTAAGTGGTTTAGATAGACAAATAGAAATCAAAAACTTACTTTGCACCCACCCCCTCCCCCTCCAAACAATAGGAAAGGAAAGAACACATCACAGACATGGGTCATTTTGTTTTAGTCACTACTGGAAAGCAGCCAGAGATTACAGTGATGAGATCAGTGTAAGGCTGCTACATCGAATGAAATGGAATTGCTTAGTGACAGCAGAGAGGCTGAATTTGTGACAGCAGTTCTGGAGCACAGAGCAAGGTAGAACAAAATGGTCATAAAAGCACTCCCAGTCATGTTTTAGCTCCGTAGCTTATATCAGTGGCTAATGGCTTTGTTTCGTTTTGGGTTAAACACATCATGATTCTTAAAAACTTCATGAAGCTGAATGAAAGCATCAATCTATAAATGGAGGACTTAGCAGAAGTCCATAAAAGCAAAGCTCCTGGTTTTAGAAAATGAAAACATGTTTTTACTCTGTACTGAAATGCAAGACACAGACAGATTCCCTAATGTTATAGAACATGTTGCAGAGAGAAGAAAGAAGCTGTTAAAACACCAGGACAGTCTCACCAAGTCTCCTGGGCTAGTATGAAATTATTTACTGGCTTTACAATGCTTGATAGAGTTTCATTCATAGTGAACGTCTGAATTTGCATATGGTTAATTCTTTTAATTCTCTTTGCAGCTTGTTCTTAATCTCTAATCCTCTACTTTTCTAAGAAATTACAGTGGTCTTTGGTAAACCATTTCCATGGGAGAGTTGCCTTTGCAGATATCTAGACTTTGTTGATCGGCACATAATACTAGACTCATGCAGAATCAAGCATCTCCAAAATTATAACAAGACAATAGTAAACCATGTGCCTAGAATATATTCCTACTGGGTTTCAAATCACTTCTGTGTAGGATAGTATGGAAAAAATCGTATTATTCATTAAGCTGAACATAGAGTGCCATTGAAATTTATGTGGTTCATTCTTTTAATTTCTGTGTAGGGCAAAGTCAGCTGGGGTAAAAAATCTCACAGTACTCTACTCAGAGAACAGACACATATGAAATATGGAGCAAATGTTATAATTAATTGCTGACAAGACAAGGTCCAGTTCATTACTTTTAAAGGCATTCTAATAGCATCATATATGAAGTACTGTTATACCAAATAACAAAGTGGTACATTTTATATTTGGCTTTGGATTAAAAAAAAGGAGTCCTATGAATGGAAAAACACCCCTCTATGAAAAACCTTGTGCAAACATAGAGCACATTTTAATACTGAACATTTTAAGATAATAATGTAATTCAATTGTTTCAAGATGCTTTATCCTGGAATAGAAAAAGTTCACTTTGCATTTAGGTTGATTTAGAGGCAGATTGTATACTAAAGGATTGACCTAATTAATTTTGAATTTATTATTTGAATTAAAAGTGGCTTATATCCTTGTGGTAGAACACACCTTCAGGCAGTTCTCAGGTGATGAGTAACTGTCACACATTTTGGAGAGGGTTCTGTATTACTGTATCTTATTAATACATTGATATCCTTCATGGAGATACCAGGCATCTGGAATGTAGAAAATATTATTCATTTTTGAGTTCTAAAAATATTAAGAACTTTTTCTTGTTAAGTTTTGCTAAACCTGTGTTAAAAATTTTTGTTAACTTTTGTTAAAAAATTGTGAGGTAAATACGCTTACATTCTAGGCATTTCTTTGAAAGTAATCAATATTGTGTGGCAAATTTACATTAGAAATCCTGGGGAACATTTTTTCCCCAACTCATTTGTGCATTCTTTCTCCCTAGCTTTAAGCGAAAATTGATAGGCTTTTGAAAATTTTCTCTTATACTCACAGTCTTAACTTCATCTTTATTTCCCCACTACTATTAAAGTAAGGAGAGATGCTTCTTAAACAATGTAATAGTGCTACTTCCTTTTTTCACAGAAGGATGATATGCGGGTTTTTTATTATTTCATTACTCCAGTCTTTTCTGCATTCATTCTTGTAGAGGGCCTATAATTAAGCTTGATATAACAGCAGAGATTTTTCCTTACTAGAGCATTGGTATCAAATGAGTTATATGATGGAAAAAATTACAAAGATATAATTAGTTAAAAATTTTAATAATATAACCCGGTAACTGTTGTGGGTTTTTTCAAGAAGTGGTACGACAGAAGAGCAATTAATTTCAGCTCTCTGAAGAATAATCCAGAAAGTATGTTAATGAGCATAATATTTTTTCTCTGTATTTAGTGTGCTTATGCCACATGCTGTTCATGCTCTTAGTAGGGGTACAGACAACCTTCAGTTCAGAAGGTGAGTTTGGAATCTTGAACATCTTGCAAAATAGACTGTGAAGGCTGACTCTATTATCTGAATGCACACAACTGTACTGACAAAAAATGAGCATGAGAAAAGCAACAATTAAAAAATTAGAACAAAGGGAGCATTAGGTCACTTAAACATAATTGTTACATCAGACCAGCTACCAATGTGCTATGAAGCATTTTATTGCACCTCACATCCTGGTTCTGCCTGTGAGGTTTGTGCAGAAAGCACCATTCCAGCAGGTTTTGTCATGCAAGTGTGCTTTTGTGTCAGTAATTTGCTAATGCTGTCACCTTGCAGAATGAAGCAGCATTATTCTTAGGAGTAGCACAGTAACATTCCCCAAATGATCACAGGAGTTGGAGCACCTGCATCTGGTCTCTGCCTGCTGCTAGTGCTAAACCCTCATCTCACAAAGATGATCTGCCTTTTTATTATCTTAGGTTTGGTCAGAGAGAGAGAATTTGTCAGCTGCAGGGTGACTGTAGCACAAGGCTTCTGGCTCCAGCAGAACAAAACCTCCTAAGTGAATGAAACATAACAGTAAATCCTTAAAATGTCAGACTTCTTGTGTCCTTACAAATGCACTTATGTTCCTTGTTTTATAATATATGTTGACACTTGTGGGAGCCTAAAGAGTGGTACTTATACTTAAAAAGAGGAAATGTCATTAGATCCAGCAGATTTCATGCATATTCCCATCAGCTGCAAAGTCTTTGTTCCCATCCACATCCTGGGCTACATATAACCCTCGTAAACACTTATTTAAAATCTGGTTCTTAAAGATCTCCACTCAATCCTCAAGAGAGTCTAAGACCTATAGAAAATGGATTTTATAGTCCCTTTCCTTTTAGAGGTGAAGAGCAAAACTCCATATCTAAACATATGTTTATTCTTTATGCAGGGTTGCAAGATGCTCTTTGGTAGGTGGAAGTGCAATTAGAATGGAAAGAAACATTGAAAAAAAGCTAAATGATCCCTCTTTCTAAAGTCTGCAGCAGTGAGTCCATATATTTTACTTGTGTTATACAACTGATGATGTGCCTCACTGCCACACAGCAGAAGTCTGGAATCCACAAGGAGGTTCAGGATGGAGCTGGGACCAACAAGGGGTAGAACCATGGAAAGCAGCAAACTGTGCCTAGGTTGGAAACAACTTCCTGGACTGGGCAACATAAGTCTTCCTCACTTTCTATAAATTCTGGAAAAGGTGGCGTGTAAACATGATTCCATGAATCCCTTCCTAAATGTGGGATTTTATAGCAAACAAAAAAAAATCTACAGAACAGACAAAGAAAACCAGATTTCTGAACCATTGCAGAACACATCCTGTAAAGTATGAAGCAAAAGCATCCAGCTTTATGAGTTTAGAATTTTTCCCTTAGATCTCATGAATTCATTTCTGTAACTTGGGAAAACTATGAAGTTTTTAGAAGCTGCATTTCATTTTTTTTTTTCTCTCTTTACATTTGTCACCAAAATTCATATAATTCTGAGAAAGGCATAAGATTTTTTTAGCAGATGAAAATTCAGCAGCAGATGTCTGGCAATACCTATGCATACCACAACAAGAAATGTGAGGTGTATTTCCATTAAAAAAAAAAAAAAAAAAAAAGAAAGAAAAAAAGAAAAAATCCATGTCTTTGTAGGGAATTATCTAATAATAGAAGACTTTTTAAAAAAGAAAAAAAAAGAAGACAAAATTTTTAGATTGCTGTGGTGATGTGCAATTGAGAAAATTGTGTGCCACATGTAGGTTACTTTAATAGTTTGCATCTTGAGTGAGTTGTTAAATTTGCCTTGTAAATATAGCTAGTAATTGATCCAGAATGAGAAAACACTGTTTATTATTCTCATTTCCTCCACAGAAAGAGTTTTCATACATCCAGTTAGAACTGGGAATAAGCACAATTAGTTTGGTATTTGGTGCTATAGATGGAGCTGAGCTACTCTCCAGGAAGCGGGGGTGGGAATTGCTTCTGGTGGTGATGCTACACCAGAGGAGCAAGTTTTTATAAGCTCTGAGTATCTAGCTCTTTGCAGCATTCAGTGTTGTGGTTTACTTGGAGGAAGATGGATCTGGGGTCTAGAAGCCCATGGGCTGATAACTGGCATTCACAGCCACAGGCTGATGATATATATAAATTGATTAAAAGCAACATGGAGTGTAAAATAGTCTTGATCTAGCTGACTTCTCTTCTTCTGAACTGTAGGTTCTATTGGAGGAACATCCTTCTGCATATTGCACAGAAGAGATTACAAAATCTGTGTACACTCGCAAAGATATGTTTTTCAAGTAATTTGACAGCTTAAAATGCAATGTGGTTGTCTGAGACGGATCTAAATGTGGTAACTCACACATATATAAGTGATATTAAATTAGGCTGTGGTTTGAGGTTTTGTGGGATTTTCTTAAGAAAGATTTTCTCTGGAAAATATTTTGTCCAAAATTATTGTAATAAATTCTAACTGTATTTTCCCTTTTGGAACAAAGGTAATTCCTCTATGATTAGCAGAGAGAACAATTTATTTACTTTTATGCCTGTCTACTCATTAGTGACAATAATCTAGAAATGTTCAATATTATGTAATTATGCATTCACTGAAATTCTTGGAGGTGGGAATTTAAAAATAGGTCAAAACATCCTGTACAAAATGTACTTTTCTAAAAGCATTTCACTTACAACACCATAAAAAGTGATCGAAATAGCATTAAAAGTTTAATTCCCAATTCAATCAGACTCATGGGAAAAAAGGCTTCTAATTGTCTAAAATACATTTTGGATCTGCTCCTTTTTCATTTGTATCTATTGTTAATATATGAAATGAATAAGTTATTCTCATCTTTTTCTTTTGAAAGGAACTTCTAGACTACTGTTAACGAAAGCAAATCATAATCTTGAATCCTCATTATGCAAAATACGGAAGATAGGATTTGCTCTAATGGCCCAAAAACAAAGTTGGAAAAGAATAACTCTCCAGTCCTAATTTTTCAGAAGCAAGTCACTTTCCTGTCTGGATTTCTCCAGACAGGAGAAATCACTTACCATGATTTTATTACTCCTGCTATATATCCTATGCTATTCATTAATTCTAAAGTTCTTTGAAAATGTAAGGAGTCAAATGTTGTTATTAAATCAATGAACAAAATAATTAAACTGTCTAAACAGAATTGCAAAGAATAATTAGCAATTAAACAGGATGCTATTATCTGTGCAGTGTGATGATGAGAGCAAAACTAAGACAATCAGAACCTATCTGAATATAGAAGAAATAAGCAACAGTGAAAATTTATTTAAGTTTCAGTTCATTAAAATGCACCTAAATGACTTCCAAATATTTTAGTCTATTAAATGATCAGATCTAAGACTTTGAAAATAACTTTCCCTTCTATTTACAAATTAATTTTGTTATTCAACTTCAGCTATACACAATCTAGCAGAATCTCCTTTCTGAAAGTATCAATGAAATGCAAGCCTCCAGCAGTCTCATCAATGTCAAGTTTAAAAAACTGAGGTTGTACCAGACCTGTAACATATTCTTAATCTGTGTGTTCTTAAAACCAAATATTCCCTTTAGCTACATGTGTTCAGATCTCAGTGGAAGTTACTGGTAATTGTATGTGGCATCTCTGGGCATAACATGACTTTATTTTAGAAATATGTGCTTTGAAATTCTGTAAGTGGCAGGTAAACTGTCAAAGATCATGTCATTGCACTGGTTGTATTGGCAGAGGAATAAAAACCCCAAAGATATGACTTGCACTCTGAAAAAACACCCAATAACTGTCTTGGTTATTATTGCATTAAAATGAAAAAAATAATTCTCTTTCAAGAAACAGTGGGTGTGATTTTCTGCACAGGTATGGTGACCTATTTAAATCTTAAATGTATTTGTAAAGGAATAACGTATAAATTTATAGAATCTGAGATTATTCCTGGGAAGTCCCATTTGAGAGTAAAACCCATCAAATGGTTAAATCAGCAAGCTGGATTCTGGGAGGCTGGTTCATACCTAATCTTTTTCACAAACCTAATCACTCAAAGTGGGTTTGATACAGATTTTTAAAAGGGTTTAAATACCCACCAAAATGGAGTAGGCTTTTATATGTCATGGAAATCCTGCACAATTCTCACTTCCTCACAAAGAAAAAAAAGTGAAAATAATATTATTCTACTGAAACAGGAGACCTTGAACATAAGTACAATATCTTGATTTATTCAGACAAAACAGCACTACCTAATGTAGGTGAGGTTTCAGAGTCACATGCTCTTCTCTGCAGTAAATGTGAAAACACCTCTATTTCTTGTGCTGCCCCAAACTCTAGACATATCAGAGAGCTGCAGTATCAATAAAGAGATGCAAGTACTACATAATTTGCATGTAGAATCAGGCCACAGGAAATTCAAATTTAGTCACTTTATACAGGCACCAATCTGCTGACTTCTCACCAAAAATTAGGAAAGTGGAGGAGGCTTTCAATTCGCAATGTGTTTTCTTTTTCAGAAGGTTTTCCAGATTGTTGTGTCATCATTAAACACATGAAAATAACCAAAAAAAAATTTCTTCCTCTGAGTACAGTAGGAAATGGAGGGAATACAACAGGAAATCTGTGGACCATATTTTCATATAGGGCACCTTTAAAAATATTGAAAAGGAAAATATTTGGTGAATAATCACCAAATGTGATTGATCATCAGCATGAGATTAAAATATTGTACAAAACAAAACAATGTAATTTTTAAAGCATAACATTTTTATTTATCTTAGTCACCATCATAGGGCTAACCACTTGAAGGCCTGTAAAAAAATGGGGTAATTTCACAAAAACACTTGTGTGATCTGCTGACAGGAGTCCAATTTCACAAGTTATGTAAATTCTCTAAACACTTTCTCTGAGTTGCTCTAATAAAAGTTTTCTTGATCATTTAATTAAACAACCCACAGAATCTAAGAGACTATTAAAAGAATGTTTAGATATTAGCACAAATGTGCTAATTTCCATGAATTCCAGAAAACAAACAAGGAATGTTAGTGGTTTTTAATCAGAAAAGCACCTGATTTAATAAGAAATCTTAGCTGAATAACTGTCATATTTTGAGCAATTCACTAGTTACTCTAGAGACTAGAGGAAAACACACACAGATGAGTTCCTTCACTCTTTCAGAGTGTTTAAGACCATGCAGACATCAGATGGCACCAGCTTGGCTGGTGAGGACCAGTGAGCACACCAGTGAAGTGATGAGACAGAGAGCTCCAGCCAGTGGAGTGGATCTCAACAAACTTCCCAAGGGAGATAATCAAAAGTAGGTGCGGGGCAGGCCTAAAATTGTAAATGCTGGGCTGGCATCCAGGTGAAAAGGTAAGACAGCAGACCTGTGAAGAGCTGGGATTTGAGATATATCTAAGAGGAAGACATGTAATGCTGTGTGAGGTAGCACAAGGAAAAGCAGGAACTGGAAGTAGGAATAGACTGTTGGAAGCCGCCACAAGACCACTGCAATTATCAGTAAGAGGCAATAAATGAACATGCTAAATAAACTCTCAGTGATCAAGCCAGGCCTCCAGGAAACCGATTGCCACTGCCGGTTGGTAGAAGCTGGTAACTGGTCACAGCACTCTAGACAAGCTTATTTCCTGTACAATCAAAAGACAGATACTGGTCAAGGCTGCATCCTTTTATTATTTGACTGCCGGGCTTAATGATGTTGACCAGCTTTGCTCAACCATACTTTCCAGATATGATTGTACCACATGGATCTCAGCTGCCCAAATATGTTCCATCATCCAATCTGCCAAAGTTTATTATGTCCTTGTGAAGCACCTCGTCTCTTTGTTGCTCAAGAGAGGCAGATAAGTTTAAATAATGTAACTAGCTTTTTTTTGTTAAACTGACTGATAATGGTAGCATTGGTTTTGACTAAATGATACATCCAAGAAAGTGGTAACTTCTAATACACTGTGGAAGTGATGAGGTCTTCATCTAGCCCAGATACAGTGGGGAAAAGGTGTTTCTGAAGATTATAATTTTCTTGTCTGTTTTGTTACTAAACTTCATAAAACTGATTGAATTCAATTGATTGAATTCTATTATATTTTTAAGGTTTTTAAGTGCATGAAGATAAGCATTTTTAATTTTCATCTGATAAAAAAACCAAAAAAAACCAAAAAAAACCAAAAAAAACCAAAAAAAACCAAAAAAAACCAAAAAAAACCAAAAAAAACCAAAAAAAACCAAAAAAAACCAAAAAAAACCAAAAAAAACCAAAAAAAACCAAAAAAAAAACCCAAAAAAAAAAAATGTTAATGCAAGTAGAATTAAAATTCTTTATTGCCATCTTGACAGGCAACTCCTGAAAAGCATTAGGACAAATTACAGTACAGATTCAAGTATCACGACATCAAGAAAACTAATGCTACACAAATGAATGGTCAAAAGCTGAAAGCATAAAGTCATAGTAACCCGTGCCAGCTCAGTCCTCTTGCACTGCATCATTCTGTCTCAAATGTGCACACTCTGTAAAATACAAAAGGATGGGCAGAAAGAAAATAATTTATTTTGTCCCATTTATTAGTCACCTCCTGGTTTTTTGGATACTGCTAAATAATAAGGGAATATTCTCACCTGCTATTGTGAGTTACATTATCTCAGATTAATTTCACATGTTTCATAGAATTGTGCCCAAAGAAAGAAGTATTAAATGCAATTCTGAACTGAATATTGCTGTGCCATTAACAATAAAGCTTAGGGGCTTAGATGATGAAGTATGCGAGGTCAAGACTCTGCAAACTAAGACTTTTAGCATGTGTATGTTCGAGTCAAATTTATTATTATCTAATGAAAATAGCTCAAAGGCTTGGAGGGTTTTCTAGCAAGTAAAAATAAATGAACACAGCATCTAAAGCCAGAAAGATCTAGTTGAAATCCCATAAAAGAACACTAAAAATAATCTAACAGAAGGATCAAAAAAGGTTTAAAAATAAAAACTACAATAGCAATGCATTTTAAGGTCTTGATATATCAGAGAAGTCAAGTTTGAAATCTATACCTGTAAACAAATTGGAAGAAAATAGTTGACCAATGTGAAACTGCACAGGACTGCAAAGGACTTTTCTGCAACATTATCTGTGGCATCACTTTAATCCCTGTAGTTGACAATCAACCCAGAAAGTCTAGGATATGTTTGCAGAAGTTTATGTGGTAAACACATAGGGCTATTCACCACCTCTATCCGTTGCAAAAATACTTGGGAAGTTGAAGTGTTCCATACTTGAAAACCCTGCAATCAGTTTCTTACACACCTGCAATTCATGCCTTCTACATAAGCATGTATGTCATGATAACTTACTGTTCTCCTCTTTCTTCCTTGTTTCTTTTCCCTCTTTGTTCACTGGTGAATGAGGCCACTTTATGCTTTTCAAAATCTGCTACTTCTGCCTCATTGGATGGCTATCAGAAAGAAGGACAATGAAAGAGAAATTACAAAACACAAGGCCTTTTGTTTCCTCCCTGCAAAGCATATTGGCTCAAACACTTAAAGTTGTTTCAGATGCCCTTTTTGCCAGGAAACGTGTAGCATCATACTACACACCAGAGCAAAGGAAGTAAAAAATTAAGTATGACCTAAAAATATCATTTTAATTGCAAGTAACATGTGAGATGGCATTTTATGTAATTTGATGTAATCAGAACCATGACACCTTTTTTTTTTTTTTTTTTTTGGTTAAATCTAGATAGCCAGATCATATACTCACAGCAATATGGATCTTACTGTCCAAAGCCCATCTAGGGTCTCTAAGCAAGTGGCTGAATTATTCTGTGCATCTTCTTAATGAACATTGCTATGTAAAATTAGTAAAATTAAAGCTAACCAAGAGATATACATCTAAGCTGCAAATGCACACTGAATTTCAATGTCACAAGACAAATTTTTCCTCTTTGGGTAGTTTAATTAATATGAGCCAACATGCTGGAATAACTCACATGTCATTTTGTAACATAATTATCATAATGACTAGAAGATAGATGGAATTTCAGTAGAGATTATAAAACTAAATATTCAGTGGAGCAACTGCAGTATGGTTATCTAGGAAGGTTCAGGGTCTGGATCAGTTAAAATAGAATTAGAATTTACTCGTTTTTAGTATACAATTTCCTGATTACAGAGGGATTTATAAGTTGTACTGTAGCTTTTGGACAAAATATTGCATACTCAGTATGGAATTAATGGTGTTGCAAGGAGATCTGAATGGCAAAGATTCTGCTCTGAATTTAGTGCTAAAGGAGACGGACTTTATATAGCAATGTCGGGTTGTATTTTTGTAATAGATGTGGCTGGTCCTTCTTCTCTTTGTTTCCAGTGTACATATTGCATATGCAAGGTACTTATCCATATGATCTGTAACTTTCCTCTTCTTTGAGTCATGACAGCTCAGTTGTTTAGAACACAGTGCTAATAATGCCAAGGTCGATCCCTGTAGGGCCCATTCCCCTAAGAGCTGGACTCAATGGTCCTTGTGGGTCCCTTCCTCCTCAGAATACTCTGTGATTGCAAAGTTTCCCAAGTGTCAGATTGCAATTTTACCAGACCTGTAGTTTCCACATACACTGCTATACTCCTATACTCATATGTTACTAAAGTGAATGAAGCAAAATCAGAAATCCCATTTTAAAGGGATTTTAAATTGTAGTTTTCTTTTTAGTGGTCCAATAGTGATGATTTGAACAGCACATTAATGTCAGGGAGTTTGCTAATAAGTATATTTAGTAAGCTTTATACTTTTCCTGTATCCTAAACTAAGGAAACAGGTTCATAATCTTGATAAATTAATTAAAAATATGTTTCTAATTCTAAGATCAGCTAAATAAAGATAGTTTTGACTGAGTTTGCCAACAATAATACAAGGAACACTTTTCTCAGCCTCCATACTGATCATATTTTTTCTATCCATTTTCAAAAAACCTTCATATACTGAATAAAAATATTTCAGATATGCTCTTGATAAAAAAAAATATTATGTTTTTATTTAAGGCAAATGAATATACATTGTGCTGTATTAATGAGAGGAACAATAGACCTCTAAGAAATAATAGCTGAATTTCACTAGAAAATACAAAGTATGCTTGCTCAATTCATCATTCAGTGGTAATATCAGAAACTCCTTTACACAGAATTATATCCAGAGATTCCCATGAAAGTGTTCATGACTACTGAGCAAACACTGCCACTGAAGACCGATTTAGAGAGTTGCATTATTGAACAGAACATGACCCTTGCACACAGAACAGGAATCATAAACTTTAATCTGCTTGTTGTCAGGGGGACATATTGCATGTTAGTCTAGTGATTAATATCTGATTGGAACTGAGAAATAGCTGATATTTTAAAAGCATATTAACTCTGTGCAGGGATCAAGAAACACTGGATTTAATGCAATCATTGGTATGTGATGTGAATATAGGCTGGTAATTACTGCTGGTAGTGAAGGAATTTGAAACTGGATTTATTCAAAATAAAGGAAACAACGGGTATGACAGCAGATAAGAAGTGAAATAATACCAAGTAGGAAATCAAGGCTTAACAGTTATGGAAATTTTCATCTGAAATTTGAAAATAGGAAAATGATTTCAGGTTCATACAAAGAAAGCTGAAGTTCTACACATGGTTACCTGTCTCACTTAGCTCAGACTAAATTAATTACAGGTTAGCTCACCTTTACAAAATCTAGACTGCATCAAGGACCATTTCATTTGTAGGCAGATTTAAATTTAAAGTTCTAAAATCAAGTGAGATCATATTTTAATATTCTGAATAATGCATGAACCAAATATACTCCATGATACTGTGAGCTGTTTCTGATCTCAATATTTTTTTATTTGTGTTGCTTTTTTTCTGTATCTGAGACTTTTAATAACATAATTTGTGACTTCACTTTCTTTGTGGCAATTTAACATTTGTGTTCAAGATAATGCTGTCAAAAAAGAAAACCCAACAAAAATCAGGTGCATTAAATTTTCTTATTGTCTCCTTTTATTCAGTCTCTAGTTTCAGTTTGCAAACCAATTCCTCTTTAAAGAATTAGGTAAAAGTAGGCTGCCTGTAAATTTTTTTGGCTCCTTTATCAACTCTGTGGCACCAAACAAAAATTCCATAGAAAGTTTTGATAATATTATGTGCACAGTATCTCTTGTCTTCTTTCCGGTTTTGGAGTGGGATATAGGATATCTATCAGAGAGCTTGGTGCTCCAGTGGAGAAGTTTTGGAGTTTGGATATTGAATCCAAAGCAGTACATCTATGGCAAAATGATGGCAGAATCCTGGGAACTACCTATAGCATTGCCACAGTTCCTGGAGCTCACAGACACCCATAAATCAACTATTTGGTTATTGCAGACTCCTGGGAACTTTGTCTCACAGTCCTCAAATTTCTCATGCCACATAAGTTCATAGCTGTTTAAGGCCAAGTTTCCAAAAATCTTCAAGAGTTTTGGAATCATACATAAGTGTCAAGGTGAATAATCTTCTCACTTTTCAAGTAGAACTTCAGTATTCTTCCAAAGGAAATGCCATATTATATATTTAACTAAAACAATTTTTAATGATTATTTATGAGGGAATTTCTGATTTATCAAATATTTGCTCTAATACCACATATGTCTAGTTGAAGTGCCTTTTTAGCGCATCTATCTGCAGAAAACATGCATTTGCCTCACAGGTTTTATATATATATATACATATATATATATGTGTGTGTGTGTGTGTGTGTGTATACAAGTATATAATTACATATTTTTAATCTGATTTCTTTTTAGTCCAGAATAGCCATACTTCTGGTTTTATTTCTTAAGCATAAGGAGTTGAAATGAATGCAGATATGTACTTTTGTATTAGTATCTTGAGCTGCTCTAAAGCCAAAGGACTGTAAGGCATGATTCACCTCATGCTGAAGAAAATCTCCACACCTTTTGAGATTACTCATACCCTCACAGCGCTTTTTCTGCTCCATTGCTCCATAGACAGCTAGCTCAAAAGCAGATAGCCAAAGCTAGGGAAATGCACTCCAGCTTTTACAGGTCATACTCTGTTTCAAGAGTTCCACTGCATGCACTGTGCAATATTGTATTATATTTTATCCTATCAAAAGCTGGGAACCTAACAAAGAAGAAAATTTTTATGGTCATTCCCTTAAAATTACTTCTATGAGCAAGGTTCTTTTTCTTGCATTAAAATTGCTCATATCTCTTAGAAAGCTCCAGGGAAAAGTCTTATATTTAAATTTAGTTATGTTTATGCATTACATGTTGGGTACTTCCAATTATTACATTAAATATATCAAATCTCAGTGGGATGACTGGTGATAAGTGTTACATATTTATAAATATTATGTATTCCCAGAACCATGTTTTGGGTTATTAGAATCATAGATTCACGCTGATGAATGGCTCAGTAGGTCAATTAGTACATGTCATCAGCCTAAATATGCATGAATACATGATAGAACTCAGTCTATTTTGTTCTTAAAAGCTAGAAACAATAGATCACACAGACTCCCAAGTCAGTCTCCCCAGTCTCAGGTCTCTCTTTTCCTCTCCCTTGGCTTCAGAAACTTTCTCCCCCAAGATCTAATTTGTATTTTCTTTGCAATGTCTTTGCCATGCAGTCGAGTTCCTGGGCCAGTGATGATGTTACAGGCAGGGAAAGAGGCCGCTCACATCATTCCAACAGCCAGCCATGCTCCCAGGCTTCTGAGCCAGAAAATCCCAATCCCTCCTATCTTTCTTCACAGGTCTCCTTTTCAGACAACTGCTCATTCTAGTCCACAGTTTTTCTTGAAGCCTTTTGAGTTGAAACCTTGCCAGTACTAGAGAGAGCTTGTGCTGTGATAACTTTCCCCTTCCATGTAAGAAAGAGAGCAACATCCAGAATTTTGTTACCCATACTGTGTTTTTATGTTTAGTTATTTCAACACAAATGTACTTTTCAACTTGTCCTTGCTGAATAGCACTTTACAGAAAAAAAACTGAGGTTTCTCAAGATGATTTAGAATGCCAGTCCTTTCTTCAGATGTTCTTGCAAGCTCTCAGTATCGTACAGTAATAAACCTTTCCTCTTTTCAGTCATTCACATAATTAATTAAAATATATCATCATTGGGCCAAGAACAGATCACAGTACAGCACCATTTCGTATTTCTTTCCAATATGACTGTTAACTACTGAAATTTCCTTCTGGACATAGTTTCCCCATTTTTTGCAGAATATCTAATGGATAAGTCAGAATATATATTGTTTTGACATTGTTGAATTGTTTGAATTGTTATTCTCATATGACCTTCTCTTCAGTGTGCTAAGGAATCACAGTATATTTATCAAAATCAGAAGGAATGCCATACCCAGAATGAAAAAATACCCATATCACCATCAATAAGAAAAGATATATTAATGGGTCCAAATTAATATAAAACATAGTAATGACTTTGGAAGTGTTTATCTGAATGTCTGGTCTCAGTTTAACAAATTTAATCTCACATGCTGTGAAAGTTCCATTAATTAAATGGAATTATTTCCAGTACAAAAAAAAAAAAAAAAAAAAAAAAAAAAAAAAAAAAAAAAAAAAACTGCTTTTTTTTTGTAAAAAATCTGACGTTATCTTGGATTAAACTGTTAGTCTCTGCAGGTTAAACATCTGAAAACTACATGAGGACTTAATAATGAAGTTTTACAGGATGCTGTGTGCTCAGCCCAGGCAATAAAAAGTTGTGTGTAATGAATACTCTGTTGTAGTGCTGGGGCCCACTAAGGCAGAACCAAGGAGTTTGTCATTTCCTAACCTTTGAGGACTTAACCATGTAATTTTTATTTTCATTCTTTACTCTGACATTTGTTTTTGACATTAGACCCTTTTTTATTTTTTATTTAAGAGATGTATGCCTTTAATGTAATAATACTTTATAGATTCACCTTTCAGATTAAATTAAAGCATTTATTTTAGATTGGAAGAATATAGAGCTTTACTGCTGCATTCTCTGAGCAAATTCAACTCCCAGTGAAGTCAGAACTGTACTAACAAACATGGTAGAAAACTGCTGTGGTCCTGGCAATTCAGAGAAGCTTTAATACTTCCAATGCTTTTCTTCAGAAAAGAAAAAATCAGGGATGTCGATGTAAAAATTACATGTCTTTGTGTAAACAAAGGACACCTCTCATAGTTATTTTATGAGAGTTTTACTCCAAATAAAAAGACAAAGCACATGTGGTGTATTACTGGCATTTCACAGTGAAGTTGTTCTATAGATTCTGAAAAAGTGAATTATCTATTGAATTTTATATATTCTTCCACTGGGCAGATATACAGTTCCTTGAAAATATTTTACCCAGTCTAAATTTAATGAATCAGATATTATATGTTTATTCCTTGACTAAAAAAAAATGAACTCTGCTTCTTTGAATTCACAGCATTTTTCAATATTCCTAAGCACCAGGAAATCAAAGAGCTCTTTATATCACTCTTCTCCCTGTGACTGTTCTATTGTTGTACCAACTTTCCAATTCTAAGTAATAAAAGCATCGATCTTCTAACATCTTGGCAGTGGAGTTCATCTAATTCTGCATTAGCACTAAACACAAACAAAAAATTTAGTATAAGCAGCCCCAAGAGACACTTCAACCAGATTTCTCCATTTCCCTGGGCTAAATCAGCTCCTCAAAACTCAATTTAAGAAGCTGACACAGACACTACAGTTAGAATGGTAAATCTACTCTCCATCAGTTTCTTAAATAGAGTTTTCAATCACTGATTTGGTCTACAGAGATAGAGCTCTGTTCTAGGTACTCCTCTCAATCTGTGCTCATTAAAGGTCATTGCTCCTAGTGTTTCATCTTAATCCTGGCTGGAAGTTGGAGGGTCTTTGAGTACAGAGCTGGAAACTGAAGAGATTCTCTTAAGTAACTTTTAGCTAGCTAGTAGGAAATGCTTGCAAGTAAAATATGAACACTGAAGAACTGTGATATGATTCAAAATGAATGGAAGCAAGAGAGAGGCAATATCGTGAAATAAACTTCCTGAATATTTGCACACTTCAATTTTTTTTACTCCCAAATGCTGTGCTTTCACTACTACCATGGTCCCCAGTAGGATTTTGAGAGCTACCCCATAGATATTCATGCTTCAGGAAAACAATCCATTCTATAACCAGGGGGGTTGGGAATTTTTGTTGGTTTGGTTTGTTGATTCATTGATTGCCTGGGTTTTTATTTGTTTTTCGAAGAACTGCAACAACCTTTCTAAAGCCTTCAAGGAAAGACACATTGAGTCACAAAATTATTTCATTTGGAAGGTCACCTTTTGTAACCCTCTTCTCCAAGTAGGGCCAATTAAATGACATTGTTCAGGTGATGTTTTGGTCATATTTTGGATATTGACAAGGATGAAGCTTTTACCTCATTTCTGGGCACTTATTCTAGTCTTTGGCAATTCTCATGGTTTAAAAAAATACTAAAAAATAATTAGAATTTTCTGTGTTCCAGCTCATGTTGTCTCCTGTCCTTCTGCTGTGGACCTATGAGAGGGCTGTTTCTGCCTTCCCTAAGCTCTCCCTTTCGGTGGTTATGGGCAGTAGTAGCATCCTCACAAGCCTTCAGCTATTAATCCTGACCTGGCCTCACTCCTTCCCCCTCTCCTAGAATGTCCTGTGCTCTAGTCAATAACCGGCTTAGAAGCCTTTGCTGGGTTGGTTCCGCTCTGTGTATGTCTCTCTCAGACTGGGAAGCCCAGAACCGGACCAGCCCTCCAGGTGTTTTCTCACCAGTGCTGAGCAGAGAAGATGAACCACATTCCTCAGCCTGCTGGTGGCACTCCCCCAACACAACCCAGAAGTCTTTACCCACCAGCATTCCCAGGTTTCTTTCTGCAGAGCTGCTCCCCTGCCAGTCAGTGTTCAGCCACAGAAAAGAGCCTCATTCCCACTGGAAAGGGAGCAAACTACTGATGGTCCTGTCTGAGAGCAGAACCAGGGACCCCTCACAGTCATTCAAGCACTCTTGGGCACTCAATGTTATATTAACTGAAAGACAATCTTCCCTTTTCCACAGCCCTGGGAGATGCAGCAAAGCATCCAAACATTAGCAAAGCTTGCAAACATAACTTCAGTAACCGTGCAGCTGACAGGAACAGTCAGTGAACTGTCATTAAAACATAGCTGATATAGGAATTAATATTTAAGGATGCCTGCCAGGTACTAGATCCTACTCTTCAATTAACAGGGTTTGCTCTGTTGTCTTTTCTAAAACATCTCTTATACATTTGTTGAACATGTGAAGTAAAAAGCAGCTTGATTAGATTTTAATCAGTCTATATAATTTCTCTTTATATGAATTTTAATTTATCTCTTAAAAATAGAACAAAGTTTCTGCAAGACCACCCTGGAAAATACAAGACCAAAGAGCATTTGCTTTGCCATTAAGTAACATACCTTCTACACTCTATCTTCTATATCTTCTACAAAATATCAGATGAAAATATTTGAAAATTTGAATCTAAAAGAAAAGAGTCTTAAATAATAGGAAACAAAAGTAGATGTAAAGAGTTTTAGAAAGAAAGAGTATGATATCTGGAAAATTACTTTTTACCACCTAATAACACCATCAGTTCAGAACTGTAACACTACAGACTTATTCTGCATATTTTTTCTAAATCTTATGTATATGTATATATATATATATATATATATATATGCATATGTATATATGGTGTGCAAACTGGTGCTAAGTGTAAGATTAGGAAAATAATGGATCTTTTTGTTTAGGTGATTTTGCCATCTTAATTTAGGTGTTCTTGCATATATCTAAGAACACATATATTCTAATATATGCAGGTATTCCTCTTAGGGTTTAGCAGCATTACATGCCACAGACAACAGGCAAAAGAGAGACGTGCTATCCATCTGTGGTTTAGTACTGAACTGGTTTAAACTGCTGCAATTTCTTTTGCAGTACATGAGATGCTTTCCTGCATGCTGGCAAAAATATCTAGCATGGTATCATAAGATTATTCCTCAGGGGGTGCTTTTGAAAATGTAATAAAACCCATACATTTATCCAGAGTTATGCACTGAGTCTTTTTTTAATGGCTTTGAATTGTCCTTAGGAGGCTGTGGTTTACTACAGTGGTGGCATTGTCACCACATTGTTGTAGCAGCAGCTCACAAGAGGAAAGGACACCCACTTGAAAAGTTTTGCTAACATCAGCTTGTTGGAGATTATAGTTTGCTTATTAATGTAGGTGATTAAGTTTCTTTTCATCTGTTTCCATGAGACTTTTAACATCAGAACAGAAGTTTATGAATAGCTTATTTTTCATTTCTGATTCAAGGATTTGAACCATATCCCCTCCACTGCATATGTGGGCCTGCTAACTTTTTCCAGTTTGCAAATGCAGCCTAAGCACCTCAAATTTGGAAAACTGTGACATTTTCCTATGAAAATGTTGAAACACATTTTCCATAGTGGTGTAGTTCATTTTCTTATTCTTTACATTTTGAGAGCAAAAACTAGCTAAAAATGGATTTCATCCATAGTAGTCTCATTATTCAAATTTTTTTCCAATGCACGGATTAATAACAAAACAAAATAAAACAAAAAAAAAAACCCAACAAAAATTAAAAAAAAACCCTGGAAAATAATTATCATATTTAGGACAGAAGTAACTGTGTGAACCTTGTTTCTTGAAATTAGTTGAAATAATTTTCAATACAGGAAGCTGCCTTGTACGAAACCTCCATAATTCTCTCTGTGTTCAAGATAATTTAGATCTTCTTGTTTCTGTACTGAAATTACAGTATTGGATAGTCAAATTATTGTTTATAAAACTAATCTGTGGTCCATGTTGAGTGACATGATATCACACCACACGAGAGAGCAACTTCACCTACTGCTAAATTAATTAGTTCATGTAAATTGAAAGGAGGCTGATTTATCAAATTTGATATAGCCTTAGGTATTCTAATAATAGCCATCATCACCTACAAGGACATGAATAAACACTTTATGAACTGAAGTTTATCAGAGTCATATAACATGTTCCTGTGACAGATAATCTTTCCATTTAAAAATCAAATCGGATCTTTCAGACAGGAGCTGAAGGTAGTTTTTAAAGTCTGTAGGGTAGGTATAGCTCAGGCAAAAGTAGCTCTTGCCGTACATTGAAAGCATTGAAAACTGTTACAGGTTTTCCCATGTCATGTGATGGATTGTAGCTGTGCAATTCCTTAAAATTGGTGAAATTCATACCAAGGAGTAAAATGTGCTAAACTAATGGCCAGAAACCTTAGACATTCAGCAGTATTGCAACAGAGACTGTTACATGCAGGCTTTGTGCACATCATGCTGGGCATGTATCAGTGTTTCTGCAGAGATCTGAATTTTTTTTTACTAGCCCAAATTTGCAAGGCACACGAATGTTGCACAGCTTCAGATCTGAATCTAGTACTGTGGGTGATGACATCTGTCAGCCTGGTCAACAGTGGAATAAATTATTGTGAAAGAGCCTGAAGTGGTTGATGCTGTACAGTTATTCCACATCATTTCTTGAACAGCACCCAAGGGCTATGTGGAGAAGGCCCATACTTCTCCTTCTGTCCTCCTGATAATCACTGTGTGGCTGGTGTGCTGCTCAGCATCTAGGTTTCAAAACAAGCTTTTCAGAGTCCTTCAGGAATATTTATCACTCTGTTACCACTGGGTCCTTTCTACTGACTTCAGAGGAATTCAAACCATTTAAATCTGGATATTTTATTTCGCACTGAGAATGCAAGTGGGTTGTGAGAACAAGTTAAGCTTTTTAAACTTTAGCTCATTGCCACCTCCCCACAGAAGTAAATCCTTTAGAAAATATTCACTCTGGAATAGATGCGGGTCAAACTGAGAAAGATTACTCCACATTCTTTTTTAGTAATTTTCTGACTTATCTAGGCTTCATTTTAATCATTCTGAGCTCTTTATGCTTATAAAATCACCACTGACTAGAAATGCTTGGGCTTTAGAGCACAAGGTACACAACACGTATTTCTCCTCAGCCTGGTTCATTTCATGAACCCCACCTGTGTTACAATAAAAATCTCAGGTTTCCTAACACTGCTTTTGGTATGGAAATAGCATTTTTGGGACAACAAGACCATTTTTGTCGTTTTAGAACTCTGTCCAAAATCTTCTTACAGTTTTCTGCACACGCTACAGGCACTAGATAATTATTTGCATTTTAAAAGATAATTTTTAAAAAATCGGAAACAGAAAACATAAATTTATCATTGTACACACGCATTTTGTTTTGCAGTACATAACACTAAATAATAACCAACACCAGGGGACACTGAACAAACTGCATCAGCTGGAATGTCTTTCTGCATACATTCTATAAATTTTCTGATGCTTAAGTTCTACGTCATACACTTCTGCATCCTTCCTTACTAAATGTTGAGCCATACTAAAAATTTTTCCGTGGACAGATATGATCAAGCAAAGTATTTTTGGGATGATTTGTTAACTTGACAAATCATTTATTCTAAAAAAGAAAATAATTTTAAAGATATTAATTTCATGCTGCAGTTTTAATCAAGGCCTAGACCTTTCTGTATTCAGCCTTCAGAATGGTGATTCCAGCTCACTGGAAGCTTTGCATGGTCTTTTGGATATAATTCAAGTATAAGATGTCCTTGTGATGCCTAAAGATTTTTCCTTTTTATATATTTTTTCATATACTTGTAGCTTTGTAGACTGTTAATACATGGTTCTAGAACTTGCAGTACTTTTCCTGCCCTTTCTCTTACATCTACAACAATAAGCTAACCCTTTCTAAGACATTCCTGAAATTCTGGTTAGTCTTATTCTCAAGAAGACAAATTCTAACAAAGACACTCTGTTTGGCACTAGAACTTAGAAGACATAACAAGAAATAGGGCAGAGAAGCCCCTGGAATAATTCCAAGGGACAGACTCAAGGGTGGGTGCTGGGGCAACTACTCTGTTATTGGATGTACTAATTAACCTTATAAAATTTGTAGCAAATCAAACATATGCATGTGCAGAGCCATACTTGTGCACCTGAAATCTTGCATTAAATATCTGCTTTTCACATTATCACTCTTAATATTGTTTGGAAAGTTTTTGTCTTTTAGAGGCAACCCTTGTGCCTAGAGGGGTTTTATTTAGAATTAAGAGGTTACGTATATTTGTGTCTGAAAATTCTAAGCACTATTGATCTGTGTATTTGCCTGGGTAAACCAAGAGAGAGACATACTTCCTTTACTGTTTAAAAATAAAGGGGAAAAAGAACAGTCCCAAGAGAATAATTAACTAAACAATATTAGAAGCATTATGCCTTACTCATAAAAAACTGGTACTAATACATTGTGAAAGCAGTGTAATCATGTATTTTCAGCTCAGTAGTAATAAGCAGGGTATGGAAACCTATCAGAACATTCATTTCACTTCAGAAAGAGACCCAGAACCATACTGATTTTAGTTCAATCACAGAATTCTTTGCTATTTTTGTTTCATGGAACACAGACAAGATCTGGTCATCCCAAGGACAGAACCATGTAGATCACATGGAAAACTGTCCACTGTACACTCACATTATCAGAGCTTGGGTATGTCTTTGTCAGAGAATGACAGTTTGTCAAAACAATGTATTATATTTAACTCAATTTCCTTAAACAATTTTTCTCAATTCCAGAATTATATCCTTGATTACTGCACAGTGTGAAATAAATAAGATTTATCAGAGTTAGCTACTACTGTGGGATGTGAGTGCCCCTAGTTAGCTTTCCATTTCAGTGTGTTTTATCCCTGCACAAGCTTACATCCTCCAGAAAGTAATTTTCCAAGAAATTACAAAAATTATGCTTCTCAGGATTTTCAATAAATATGTACAATAGCTAAATTAAAATTTATATTTGACTGCAGCTTCCTAGTCCTTGTGATAAACTACATTGGACTACTGTGAAGGGGTAAAGTCATATGTTCTTCACAAGGAAAAATTCAATGTCTCTTAGTCCAGAACATTCTAAAAATATTCAGTTTAAATATGAAAAAATATTCATGGATAAGTAATATTCATGGAGCAGTAATAATCATGTTAACCTAGCAATATAAACTGAAGTTTTTACTTCCTTTTTCATTGTATTTTTATTGAAGAACTAAATAGATAGAAAAATTTTGAAAAATGATGTTTATAGAAAATGTTGATGCCACTGAACAAATTAAATTAATATTCTGGAACCTAGCAGGTGTCTTTTTTTTTAATGAGTAGAAACAGAGCAGATTAAATTTTTTAGGTTTTTCAGTGTACATATTAAACTACTAGAAAAATATGGAGATCTGAATTAATATAACATTAATTGTAGCTTTGCTAATTTCAGAAGATAATTGAAGTTTATGATATAACCTAATAATAATTGACAATGTCAAGCTCTGTATAGCAGTGCCTTTGCTTTTTGAGGATTATTTATAGGATTTTATCAATATAATATTCTAGTTTCATTTTAGGGAAGAAAATCAGGACATCTGAGTCATCGCTTTCATGCTGGGAACTTTATAATTAAATCCTTCGGAAGTATGTTGGTACACCAGAAATCACTTAAAATACATTTGTAGCTTTTTTAACTGAGAAATAGAATCCTGAGAAAAGCTATCAGGGGGACAGTTTTTGCCATTTTTCATTGATGAGCTTCAGAAGTATATCAGCCAGGTGTATTCAAACTGGTTAAACTTTATCTGATTAATGATACATAGGTGCATCAGATTCTGTAACCAATTTTCAATTACAGTAGTAGAAAATGGTTTTACAAGAGGAAATTAAAGAAGCTAATTCCAGGGTACTGAAAAAATTCAAATGAAAGGGAAAATATCACACAAAAATCAGGGAGGAAAAAAAACAATTCAGATGCAATGAAATAGAAAAATAATCTTTAAATATCCATTTTCCCTATAGATTTATGCAACAATTATTTTCTATATATAAACTTTGAATTTAAAAGCAAACCAAAAAAAAAAAAAAAAAAAAAAAAAAACAAAAAAAAAAAAAACCACACAGCTGACAAGCTCTATTTTGGTTCTTCATTGAGGAGAGTTTTTTCTTTAGACAGGAAAAAGTCTGCTTGCATGAGAAAATGGAACTGCCTGGTGGGAGTTAGTTTTAGTGGAAAAGTGAGATAACAGAAGAAAAAAAAAAAATGCCTGTAGAGGCCTCCGTGCATCCTAGGCATCCAGAACTACAAATGCTTTCAGACCCTGATCTTTTATCACTGAAACCTTGTGTGATTGTTCACTCTCCAAGCAGCCGGTTCTTGCTAGTTTGAGCTTGATAAATGGTACAAGTGGTTACACGGTTGTATTTGACAAAAGATGCACAGAAGCTTGGCAGGTTTGCACAGATTTCAGCAATTCCTAATTAGAAAAATAGAAGAAATCATTTCCCATGACACAGCAAGCCACAACCACTGAAATAAGTACAATTCAACTTCCCCAAGTCTGCGAGATCTCCTGGACTTTCAAGGAGAATCACCCTGAACCACTCCTGCCTCTTTTTTCTGATGGCACTGTTTGGAATTAGCTTCTCTGAGGTTCAACCAACAAAAATCATTGACACAGTAATATATTGTGATTTCTGCAAAGAGACAGTGCACTTACTAATATGTGCTAGTACTAATACAATGCACAAATAGCTGTCTTCTTTTTAAGCACTGCTCTCCTCCTGCTGTGTCTGATTACAAAGAAGCTTTTATTCTTTTTCTGGCAGCTTTTACAAAGCTTTATGTTGCCATGTTCTGTTATCAGCTGTCCTCAGCCAGAAAATGCTATGTACTGTGCAGCTGACCCCCGAAAAGGGGGCCATCTACTGTGTTAAACATAAGCACTAAACCCTCAGAGCTCAAAGTCTTACCAACTAAGCTGAAATAAAATTAGAGATGCAATTTCAAGATGTCTCATATCCTAATCTTAGAAATCTGAGTCTCTGAGACCTCCAAACTTCAAGATTCAAGATCTAGCAGTACTTTTCCTGACCACTACAAATATCAACACATCTTCAGAATGTCAGCAAAGATGTCCTCCAAAATGTTTTCCTTTAGGCTTTTTTCTTGATGAGTATCAAAATCTACTTTAATGCACCAATTTTCACTAAAAAGCTTTACAAATACCAGCAGAATTTACAAAAGCAGCACAGTGATTGGCAATAAAGCCCTTACAGATGTATTTCTGTGTCCACAAAGGAAGCAGCTGTTTGTTGAATTTAGGATAATGAAATCTTCCTTGACATACACACTTTGAACAACAACATATTGGCTTGCCCAATGTGTATCAACAATTCTTGTTAGTTTCCATAGCTTCAAGGCTTATCAGACCATTTCTCTGCATTTCCCTGAACAAAGTTTGAGCCACAGATGTTGGAAGGGAAACAGACGGCAAATACACTAGAGAGCATAATAAATCCCCAGCTTCCATTGTAGACTTTGTCTATGTCCACTAAAACTGTATTCAAACAGTGAACAAAGTAAATAGCAAGCAGAGTTTGTCTAAAAATAGCTCTGAATGCTGTCAGTAGAAGAGATGTTAATGATAGATACATCACCCCCTTCTTGGATTCCACAGCTCTAAAAGAGGATTCAATTCCTTAAGTGTTTTCTCACTAAGGAAATCTTTTTCATAAGCTGGGTGACCTTTAATACTGAGTAACAGGAACTGCTCTGCTAATATGGTTACATGAAAGGGGACATGGCTTGAAGGTTATAGGCAAGTTCAAAGCACATAACAATTTATACCTGAGATTTAACTGTGCAGTACCTTTGTAGTTAATAGGCTCCTTCTATGCTTATTCTGATCCCAGATATTTTAGGGATAGAAATTTTCAAGGTCTGACTTACATGTTGACTTCTCAAGATTTTATTTCAATGTCATTCTTAATCCATCCAACTTGGACCCGAGACATGAATGGTGTCTAATCTTACACAACCAGATTTCATGTTTCATTGTTTTGCTTTCTGAAGTTGACCTTTTTTTCTTAACTGGATCAGTACATAACACCTGCTTTTCGAAAGCCTTCTCAATCACATGATTCAAAGTTCTTTAAGATTTCAAGCTGTGGCTTGCAGTAGGATTCTAATTATTGTTGTTGTTTATTAAGGAATATAACATTTCTATGCTAGGTATCAGATCTTTTTAAAACCAAAAAGAACCAGAATAGTGTTTTACTGATTATTCAAAGAAAGAAATAGAATATGGGTCTGTTAAAGATCTCTAACTTTTTCACTGAGTAAGCACTCAAAGACTATTCCTGAACAAAACAAGTCCTAACCACAGCATTGAACTTAACTGTCAAAAGATTATTTGAATACAAAGGAATTGGGTAAATATTTCAAAAAATCATCTGAAGATAAATTCAGGGATGGAAGAAAGCTAGATTTTGTGAAGTTTCTATTTACATATGTAATCTTAAATATTTTCATGTGTAATTATATTTCCCATGTAACTTGGAAATTTACTTGTGCTTTTAACTAATAGAGTTTTTGATTATTGAATCTGTGCTAAGCAAAAATAGCTGTCCCTAGAGAAGTTATATTCTTCACACAGAGACCAGTTTTTATCCATTTTCACTTCATCTGGCAGATGCATAACATACTCAGTTCCTGCAAGCCAGTTTATCCTTTTCTTTTTCAAGGAATATATTTTTCATCCCTAGTCTGCACTTTGTAAAATATATTTAGTTCATCATGATTCTTTTCAAGGTATTGCAAATGCTAAAATAAAAATAGACAATGAGTCCTATTCATTTGTGCTGCATCTCTCATAAGAGATTAGAGGTTTTGAATTTCCCATGGTAACTAGACTGGCTGAATTTTTCATTTAACAATAGCATGATGAATTCCAGTTTCAGTCATTTAGGAATAAATATATTACTTTAAGCAAAGTTACTCCAAAGATGTCCATTCTACAACTCCTTACACCAAGTGAGAAGACCAGTGTTCTACTTGAGGGGTTGTAGCAGCCCTGCCTTCAGAAAGAAAAATAATCTTCTGGCTTGGGTGAAAGGTAAAAAATTCCCATTTCCAAGAAACACTTGGCAGACACTTTCCAGTGTCTATGGCTTTAGTACGGAAGGATCCAGAGAAAGGAGATGGTTTTTGCGGATGAAGACTTATAACCATATATATATATATATATATATATATATATATATTTGGGCACAATTTCTATAGTTTATAGAAATGTTTGCTGTAGCTTTGATCAAAACTAAAAAATGCTTGAAGTTAGTTGTATGATTAAATTCAAATGAAGCATTTTAAATTTTTGCATACAGCTCATTATTTGCTGGATTGGACTGTTATGGGAATGAAGGGTAATTATTTATTGCAAACATATTTAAGGTCCTTCCAGCCATCTGATAGCTGTGTGTGTTTATGCAGGGTAGCAATTGATTTTTTTTTTTAAATGTAAAAAATTTCCTTACTTCTGGTACAAACTGCAAATCAGAGAAAAAACATTAAGTTACACTGCAATGTCAAGTGCAGTCACAGATCGATTGACATGTGACATTATCCAAAACCTCTCTGGATGGAGTTACCTCTTCATAAATTAGTGCAGAAAGATTAAATAAGTGGGACTGAAAAAATGGCTCTTTTGAAGGGAGGGAAATGTGAATACAACTTATCTGCTACAGAATAGCATCTTATTATTTTTGGCATGGTAAGCCTAATTAAATAGTTACATGTTAAAATCTTTATGAGAATCTTAATTATTAATGACATCAACAGGCTGGAAAAATGTAGGTTAGGTGTGGGGAGAGTTTGGCTCTGCAAAGACATTAGTTAAAAGCAAATTTTTTTTGCATGACTGAGCACATGTGCACACAGACTAGATAGTCACACTTTACAATGAGGTTACAGTTATAAATTATTTATAAACTGTTGGTAAACACTGTAGGCTATTACAGAATCCACAGAGCCCATAGTTTTGTTATAGCTATGTGTAACACCCTCAAGTAATGCGCAACCACATATAATTTATGAAAGTATTATCCGTGGTATTGTTTATGATGTGTATTAATAATTTACTAATCCTTTATGAACTATTTATAAATGCAATCCTAATGGAAGGCATGGCTGACTAGTTACTCCTTCGCACTAACTGTATGGGAGTCAAAGGTTGCACACCTCTGCCCCTCCTTTTTACCTAGCCCAGTAGTCTTTAGACAAGGAAACACTCACTATTTCCTTACAGCATCCTAGGAAATTAAAGATCAGAGAGAGGCATTGTAAAGAGATTTGCCTGCAAGAAAATGCACAGGATTTTTCAATCTTGTCCAACGTTTCAGTAGAGCTACTATAGGTCTCCTTCGCTGGGTCCATAAGAAAAAACTCCTTGCAGATGACGTGTGTATATTAAAGTGTCAAAGAATGGATTCTGAGGGATTATTGTACAGTTTGTTATATATATAACAAAACATGGGCTATCAATCCTTATGGTATCCATTGGAAAACGGGCAGTCAACAGAATGGGCAATCAACAGAAATAGTGCTATAGTCTAGGCTGCCATGATCTCTAGGAATAGATCCTGCCTTGCAGGATTATTTTTCTGCTCCAAAGCATTTATGCCTGACAAGGTACAGCTACTTCTGCTTGCAGCAGGCAAGCTCCACTAACTTTCATGTGCCAGCGCAGTTTTATTGCAGCTCTTTTCTTCTTTATGCATGCTGTGAAATCCCTTGCTGAGGCATTGCATACCAGAGTACCATCCCCACACATTAATTCTTCTCTTGCTCTTCTGCAGGAAACAGATCTCATTCTGACCTTTAACATCTCAATGCACCGTTCCTGGTGGATGGAGAATGGGCCAGGCTGCACCGTGACCTCAGTAACCCCAGCACCGGACTGGGCACCAGAGGATCATCGTTACATCACTGTCTCGGGGTGTTTCCTTGAATATCAGTACATAGAAGTGGCTCACAGTTCTCTTCAGATCTTCCTTGCAGTAAGTGTTTACCAGTAACTTCAATTCCACCACCTTTTCAAATTTTCTTCTTGTCTTTACTGGAATAGTGGATGGTTGTGGCATTCACTCACAAACCCTGGCTTTAGGTCTTAGTTTAGTTATGAAACTCAGTTGCCATTCAGCTAGTTCAATATAGCTGTATGCAAAACTTTCCAACATACATATTTATTTTTGCACTAAGAACTACTGACAGGGCACACTCTGTTTTCCTGATACTATAATATATAAGTTTTGACATAATAGCAAGTTACAGCTATTGTTGTGAAAGCCAAATTAAATATGAAATTGAGTACAAAAGACAAACCAATGGTAAAAACAGATTCACTGATCAGTTCACAGGACTTAAACGTATCAATTTGTCTTTAACCATATTAATTGACACTAGACTGCAATGGAGAGGTTTTCCCTCCTGAAAAATTTACACTTGTATGAAAATCAAAACCCAAGATCTTAAATCTTTTTAGAAGTAAAAGAATCCATTGTTGCACTGCAGAAAATTTATAAGGGATGAAAACTGTTTACTTGGGGGAAAAAATGTATAATGGAGCTCACAGCTATCCAAAAAGTGGGCAGCTTTTCCAGCTATCTATTCCCCAGCACTTTATCGCTCAAGCTTGACTCATGGAATTATAGCTTCATAGAATAATTTTGTTTGGAAAAGACCTCTAAGATCACCAAGACCAACCCTTAACCCAGGACTGCCAGGTCCAGCACTAAATCCTGCACTTAAGCACCTCATCTGCACATATTTGAAATACTTCCAAGAAAGGCAACTCCACCATTGCCCTGGGCAGCCTGTTCAAGTGCTTGGCAAACCTTTTGGTAAAGAATTTTTTCTTAATATCCAACATGAAGTTTCCCTGGTCAAGCTTGATTTCCCTTCATCCAGACCAGGATGCCATTGGCCTTCTTGGCCACGTGGGCACAACTGGCTCATGTTCAGTCACTGTTGAACAGCATCCCCAGGTCCTTTTCCAGCAGGCAGCTTTCCAGACACTCTGTCCCCAGCCTGTGGCAGTGCCTACAGTTGTTGTGACCCAAGTGCAGGACCTGGCACTTGGCCATGTTGAACTTCATACATGTGGCTTTGGCCTATTGAGTCTACCCAGATCCCTCTGTAGAACCCTCCTACCTTCAATCCTTCAAAAACAGTTAACCAGGCTATTTTTTCTGCTTTTTTTTTAAATTTAATGAATGATGGACAAGAAACTCAATGTATATGTAGTTCAAGCTCAATTCTGCTCCTGATTCAACAAGTTTTTTTGTGTGTCTATGTTTAAATAGAGCTGTGTTTTTGCATAAGCTCATTCTTTTCAAGTCAGAATAATGGTTCAAAATAACAAGCCATTAGTAATCTGCTAGCTGCAGCTAACTATATCTGTGTCATATTTTCGTTCATGTTACTCTAACTGTGGTTATCACAGGAGCTGCACAGCATAAGTATGGGTCAATTTTAAAAACCTTGTGCTTGACTACTGTTCACATCACTTTCACATTTCCCATTGTGGCTAATTTTTTCTAATATAAATGCTAGTGTAAATTCACTCCCATATTAAATGTGATTAAGTGGGAAAAAGAGGAATTAACTGGTAAATCTCAGTGACATATAGCACAAAGTAAGAAGAGCAGATACTGTTTGTGTCAGAAAAATAAATCACAAATTCCAGAGGTTTATAACGAAAAAGGAGACAGAGGAGTACTGTTACTTTATTTGAATAAAGGCAGAAGTCATGGGCATTTCCCATGGGGTCTCTCAAATTGTTAGAGCTTTCAGCCTCCTTTTTATCTTAATTTCCCAGCCACAATTCACTCTCTCTTTCCCCATTGGCCGAGGTACTTGAGAGGTACAGACTTTCCAAATCACCTAATACCTAAGACCCCCTTCTAATATATACCTCCCCCCTTTTCTTTTCCTTGTGTCAATCAGTGGAATTCCTAAGGAATTGCATTGTCAGTGGAGTTGGACTAGATGATTTCCAGAGGTCCCTTCCTACTCTAACAATTCTGTGAATCTGTGATCCTGTATTTCTGTGGAACAACTCCCTCATTTCCTGCCCTCCCCAGTTCTTGATCAATATCATAGCTGAATCTGCAAAGGTGAGATCTTAGCTTCATCACACTTTGACAGCAATAGCTATTTAAAGGCTTGCTGATAAATGCAGAAAAAACCCATAATTTTGGCCACAACTAATTCAATATTCTTGTTGGAGAGAACTAGCCCTTAATGTAGCCTGTGCTCACATACTCTCCAGTAGGCACTTCTTTCCCAGGGAAGTCTCATTTACAGAGCTCCCAAGTCTTGAGCATCTGATCCATCCAATGTGCTCTGCAAGGACCACAACTCTGCCTGCCCTTATGTCTACAAATTACCCAAATGAACTGGTCTAGAGGTGGGATGACTCATATACCCATATGCTTCAGACAATAAAGTGTCCTTGTGTGTTTAAAGGCTATTGATTCTTGTTGCTTGCATTAGAGAGGCTATTTCATTTTCAGACCTACTGGGTTATCAAGGATAGATATACTTAAATGACTGATCTCTGGAGAGAATTATTCCAGGTAAAGAATGAGGTCAGTGGTACTAATGGGGATTTGATTTGCAGCTATTTGAGATGCATTCTGTATGGTATCTGCAGAGTGGAGTCTGACTGAAACTTCCTACCTCTAAACAATAGGAGGTGTAGCTGCCTCTTTACCATGGGGAGGGCAGTGCCTGGGAGGGACACAGTGCAGGTTGTACACCACTGTTAATCTTGGCATGTTGTGTCAGGGCTTAAGGTAGTCATTGGCACTGCGTGTAAATAGCCTTTGCATCCCAGCCTTTTGTCACACAGCTGAAAGTTTCTCATAAGCTGGCAGTTCCTCAAGCACTCACACATATCAATGTCTAATTCTACCTACAGAGCCTATGTACAATGTTCTTCATTTCCACAGTTCATTGAACTCTTGTCTTCTAAGAGAAGGTGAAATCTTTTCAGTTCAGGCCCTGAGCTGCGGTTCAGGTCAGAGGGTTCTGCTTCCAGATCTATCACAATGTTCTTTTGAAATAATTTCATCTCTCTGTGCCTCTTTCGAAGTGCGGGAGAAAAAAGCATGCCTAAATTTTTCATGTTCATTTCATAAGACTCTGTACCATTTGCCTAGATAGAGATCTCTTAAATCTTTCAAAAAGCCCCTAAATATGCAGGACACCCAGTACAGGAAGGTCTTTGTGTGGAACAAGGAAATTATAATGTTAATTGCATTTCATACAGAAATTGAGCTCTGATTCTCTGCATCTTTCTTTTGTCTTTGTTTTACTCTTTGATTATGCATGACCTGCCCTCACTCCCAAAAGTCTGTTCTTGCAAAAGTCAACAAATTAAAACACATTTGTAGATCAAAACTCTGAAAATATGCAAATTGTAGATCAGTCTTGGAGATAAGTGTAACAGAATTACAAATCTATTTGCCAACACAGGATTAAAAGTATTTAGTATGCTTGTCTTTTACTTCTCGCACACTCAAAAATCTATTGATTTTAGTGGAGATAAGTGCCTGAGTTATGGGAATAAGACTAATGTGAAGGCATCACCTTAGCCAGTTTGGGTTTTAGTTATATAGACCTTGAAAAGATGAACTGTGTAATATTATTCCAGTAAAACAAGTGGAAGAAAGGCATTTCTTATGTACTGAATCTGCATTATTGATGGTAATTTACATACCGAATAAATAAAACCATAAGTAAACTCTTACATAAAAGTATTGACCCTTTTCGAAGTGATCCTGTCCACTGACTTTTATGTGCTATATATTAGTCTGAATTTCTTTTTCTTCCTTCCTGTGTTTGTGCTTGAGTATATGCTTCATGCAATCATTAGAATTATTATTTCATGCCTCAAAATATGTAATATGTAATTACCCATCCGTAGTATTTACAGTAAATGTATACTGTTTGGATTTCTGCAAAGTCTGCATCATGCACTATACCTTTCAAGCCCTGATGCTGTCAGACTGATTTAAAACATCATGAAGCATAACTGTGTTATTAACATGCACTAGTACAGCTATGAAGTTAGGACACCAGCATCAAAATCTCTGCTCTGTTGCAGACTTACCATAAGACCTTTGGCAAGGTACTTAATTCAAGCCAATTATTGTCTGTACTATACAAACAGTGGTTCTTAAATATTTCAGAAAGATGCTGCCAGGACAATTCCATTAAACATTGCAGGTAATCCAATATTATGGAAAGGTGGTCTGTGTATGTATTTAAGCACTCAGAACAGTAGAATAGCATTAATGTTCCATGCTTCTCTTAAGGATTAATAATTAGAATAAGATAGTCTTAAAATCTTTAATGTTTGCATAGCACAGGTGACATTAAATACTCTCATGCCTGGGTGGAGAGATAGGAGTACTCAGTAAAAGTGTCCTTTTACAAGAATATATTTACTGAACTGTCTGCCTGTGTTTCAGACCTCCATGCTCAAATATGTTACTCAGAGTTAACACTTAAAGGCTCTCAACATTGCTGAGGAAATATGATTGGAAAAAAAAAAAAAAACCAGTGGTTCCCATCCAAAAGAACTAACCTTCAAAGTATAAAACAAGCCAGCCAGCCCATATGGAAAGGAAAGGAGGAAAAGAAAGGAAGACAGAGAGGGAACACTAGTTCGAAGTTTCATTGGACCTCCTGTTTGACCCTTGTCAGCATTCCTATAAGCATGATAAAAAAGTTTCAGAATGAGTAAACTGCTGATAAATTTTATCTGCTGGAAAATTTTCCTAAAAAGCAGCAAAAGACAGAAGTGTGTGAAAGTTTGAAATTTAGGAATTAGCTGACAAGGAGCTGGTGTCTCATTAGGAGTGTACTCTCGTACTGACAGGAGGGGGCAAGCCAGGTGGGACAGGCCGCAGAGATTCTTGCAAGAGAATGAAGTAGTTGAATTTCACTGGATGAAACTAAGGAGAAGAAATCGAGGTTTTAAAGCAACAGTTAGAAAATAATCTCAGCAGTGGGCATTTTCAGGCGCAAGGAGAAGACATGGCACAAGGAGAGGCAGGATGCTCCTCAGAAGCTGAGACTCACAGAATGAGACATCAAGAGGGTATAAGCAGGACACGAAAGGTTAAAGAGATCTTGTAAAGCTCTGGCATTTAGAGCAGAAAGAGAAAACAAGCCTTCTGCAAGGGAAGTACATTTGATCTCTTTTTTTTCTCATTGTGGTTTTAATTTTATTTTTATTTGGGAAGATATTGATAATACCTGAGCAGAGAAAAAAGCCAGAAGCTCCTCCAGATACACCAGCAAATTATAGAGCAAGACTGAAAGAATCAGGCAGCAGATATATCAGCAGGACAGACTGCATGGTTCAAAGAGAGACAAAACAGCAAAGCCAGGGGAGATGTGGAAAGTAGTCACTGGAATGCATGGAAAATAAAAGCTGCCTAATTAATAATGTCATTAGGAATGAGGCAAACAGCAAAAGAGTGTTTCTGTGTGTCCCAAAATATTCATGAGTGCAAACAACATAGAGGTTTGCCCTGGATAGTCCAAGTTGAAATTCTAAAATTAAACAGGCAGGTCCCTTTGACAGAGCTGCAAAGGAATATTCTAAAAATTTATCCTGTAGTAACAGACTTCACTGTGCTCAGATGGATAATACTCATCTTTTAGGAAGAGTGACCTATTGATGTAGTCTTTGTGTTGTGCCAATAAACCAGCATATTCCATTCCTCTGCTCAAAATGCATACAGTGTGATATGTTGGAAGAAACAAAATGCAGCAAAGCTCTTGCAAAACATCGAATGCAGCAGTAAACCTAATGCTGTGTTCTTAATTTTCCAGTCCTTTTTACCCTATATAAAGGTCTTCAATAGTGCAGGGAGTACATCTTGCACATAAAAGCCCATTCTTAGATTTATCCTTGATAACTTTGTTCCTGCACCTCTCTTCTGTCAGCAGCCTCCAGCCCTTCTACATGCTTATACTAATATACATACTTTGCACATCAGCTGTCTCTTCCTGTGCTTTTAGAGTGGTGAGAATATTTATATGTGAGTAAGGAGACGAGAGCTCATGTAATTAAGTTGTGACTCTTTGAACCTAATGGAGAAAAATAACATTATTTAATTAAGGCAAAGTTTTTGTCTAGGGCAATACAGTGGTTGAAAGAAAATTGATTCTTAATGATATAGATTGGCACTTTAGAAAGTCTTTTTTTCACTGTGGGACTGGGCAAAATCAGCACTATGTGAAGAGGATATGAATCATTGTAAAGTGTTAGTAACACTGCCTTGCCTTGTTAGCAGACAGGCATCAGGTTCAGGCATCTTTGACGTTGGCTCAGAGCACAGTATATTGCTGTTTCTGTGTTTGACAATAATGCTAAAGCATATGTCATTAGTATTTTGAAGGATTGCTTTAAGAGGTTTTTTTTTTATGTCTGTATGTATTATCTGTTATTGCTTCTATCAAATTTTATCTTCGTTTCTTCACCACTTCTTGCAGAAAACTGAATTTTACACATCAAAGCATAAACGTTTTTCATAATGAGTAGGTTGCTTTGTCAGTAGAATTGTACTCATTGATTTCCCTAAAAACTTCCCTTCTTAATGAGCTGTGTTTATATAAAGCTAAGCTATATAATTGTCTGAAAACAAGTTTTCTTCAACTCAGAAGAGAGAAGTCAGCTTTAAACAGTCTTACCTATCCAAGGCGAACAGGATTGTCTCTGAAAGGTTTATTTCCCTGGTGGAGAGAAAGACAACAGCACCAGCATGAGCTGAGACTGGAAGAAGCAGTTCTGCTTCTCACGAATGTTCTTGCACTAGCAAAGGCAAATAGCATGTGTGATTTTTTATTTTTTTCTTTTTGAGTGGGATTGGAATTATGAAAACAAAGAGCTGAGCATTGGACTCATTACTTTGAGGCCTGAGGGAATTTTCCTGAGAATTTGTTTTGACCACCTCATATGTATTCCTTGACACAGGGAACTCTGATTTCTGGCTGACTCTGTAGTGATATGAAAGAGCGATGGGATTATGGATCCCTAGGGTCAGTGCCTCGTGGCTGTCCTGGGGCTGTGTGATCTGGGTGTTGCTGTGCTCACTGGTGATGCTCTCTTTCTGACTTGCTGCCTCCCACAGCTGGCATTTAAATTATTCCTCAGTTCTGGTATTGGTGTAGTCCTGTTTTTATTCCTGTTTTTATTTCACTGTCATAGCATGAGAGCTGCACCTGATGAACGTGTTCCAGCTATACAGGGGTCAGATGACTTGGACTGGGATCTATTTACCTAGTCTTGGTGAGCCTCTCTCTTTGAAGAGATTCTGGATAAAAGGCCTAGTCCATTTGATTTTCTCTCTACACAAAGGAATACAAGGTAGAAAATACACAAGGTAGAAAAAGCTTATTACACTTGTTTGAGATGTAAAAATAGTACTGACAAGAACAGAAATAATGATAAGTAGCACAGGCTTCTATACTCATAAGTATTCCTTTACAACATGTAGTTAAACAAGAAGCAATACCTCTTCATACTGAAAACTCATAGTCAAGTGCCAGGTTCACCAACCCCATTCCTGAGCTGGTTCTGAAGGTGCAAGGAAAATGAGGAAATATTGAAAACGTCCTTGGAAATATTGAAAATCTTGTCCACAGTACAGCTAATATTACAGTACTGTCTTGTTCTGCTTTATACAAAAGTGACATTTGCCATTTTGCTTCATATCCCAGAAAAAGCCCCTCTAGTTCTGGAAGTACAAGGACTCAGTTCATGAGTTAAAGTGATTTTTTCCTGAATATAATATAGATAGTCATAAAACATACAGCCAGCTTCGTCACTTCATTATAGAGACAAACGTATTAAAAAAAATACCAGAAAAAGACAGAACTATGATTGTTTCTTGAATTTGTGGTGAAATTCAATGGTATACTTTAGGTAGTATGCCTCATGTTTCATTTTTTTGTACTGTTAGCACAGCTTCCTGAGCAGAAGATGAACTGAGCACATAAAAGCATAGTGTTATGAAAATATAGAATGAATTGTTTTGCAGTTTTAGTCATGATTATTCTGGCCAGAATACCATGGTTCTGAAAATATGTTCTGTAAAATTCACCAAGGATAAACAATGTCAGCAGCTGTAACTGAACCTGTATTGAAAGCACTGATCAATTATAGATTCCTGAGATTCTATAATACAACTTGAGTGCTTCTGGTAGAGCTAACTAACCTACTAAAAAGAATAACTGTGTCTAAGGAAAATAAAAATCTAGGAAGTATTTAGATGTCCCTGATCTTTAGTGTGTGTATGAGAAAAAAAAATTTTATGACATTGTGAATTCTGCAAATTTTTTCCCCATTTTCTAGCACAGACAGCATAACAAGGCTTTTGCCTTCCAAAAAAAAAAAGTTAAAAGTAACTTGCTTTCATGCAAATGTGTACCCTAGAACTCTTGGAAAAAGTGTTTGAGTCAGGTCAAAGTATTGGGGTCAGAAAACTGCTCACAATATTTTTAATAACTTAAGTTTCTCTTGCAATCTCAGGATCAGAGCTAATTGGGAATTTTCTGAAGGAACATGATTCTTTTGAAAAATGCATCAGCCCTGAAATATTTTGTCTTAACATAACAGTGCCACGATCTTCATTTAAAGTGCAGGCAAATGATCTTTAACATAGTACCTGGTTTTCTGGTAGATTTTTGGCTGGCTGCTTGGGCTCTGGACTTTCATAGTACTTTTATACTTGGACAGGGCTCATCCTAAAAACTGCAGCATGATTATTATTCATAATGTTTGACTTTTGCTAAAGTCTCTGTCATGCATTCAGCAGACCAGTATCCCTGTCCCAGGCTCTGTTGGGTACAGAGGTAGCGCAAACCAGGGAGCGTCTCTGATAGCCAGTTTGGATCTGCTCATCTTGTTCTGAGGCAGAAAAAGAGCTTATTTGTGTGAACATAAGCTGTGCTACACCATTTGGCCTCTAGGTCAGAAGAGAGTCTGTAGGTTATTTCAGTTGATCCTATGTCTATATACACTTCTGTACGTTCACAACATCCTACACTTAGAGTCGGTGTTCCCTGGACATTTAGCAATACTGATGATATCTAGATCTTCAGCTAGTGTTTGAGTCATGCTGTAGACTCTGACCTTGGAGTTCAGGAAGGAAACATGAATTTGAATCCTAGTACTGGGAGAGGAAAGTTTATCATATGTCTTAATTTTTTAGTGCTTATGTAGCATACGAAACAATGCATGCAATAAAGATCCTCTGTATACATGCCCTAAGGATTCTCGGCTCTCTGACTTCTGCAGTGCTGCAGTTCTAAGGAAACTAGAGTCTGAGATTGAAAATTGAGTCTTTTTTGTGGTAAATTTTCTGACATTTCCACCTAAAGCCTAGATTTTAAGTGGCAGGTAATATTCATTAGTGAAAAAGTCATTGTTCCGTCTAACTGAAGAAAATTACTTTCCCTTGAAATCAGAGGTTATCTATTCTTTGCTCGTATTCTCAGTAGACATCAGCCAATTCTCACTACTTCTTTAATAGATGTTATCTTCAGCACCAGCTGGGCAGGTAGAGAGCACGTACAAGTACTTCTGATGTGTTTGGGGGGCTTTCAAGGTGTGCCCCTGAGCAGCACCTTTCACCTAATCTGCAGCACTATTGAGACATCAGTTTTGCAGTACCCAACTGCTTGAAACAGACTGGCATAAAGTGAGTCATGTTTTCAAAACCATTGGAACAGGTATTTTCCCAGCAGGCAGCATTCTTTTAACTCTGCCTTTGAACATTGTGAGCCTCTATTCTGGTCTGAGCACAGTAAAGGAAATAGCTATTTCTTAATGTATACAATTTAATAATGAAAATGTTGTGACTTTTCCTCTGCTTTATTTTCTTTCTGTATGTCCATGTTTTCTGCAAACAGATCAGTTGTGTGTGCATAATCACAACCAGAGGGAAAAAAAAAAAAGCCACAGGAGCATTTGTCTTCTGGTAACAATTGTTTCCATAGATGGGAATTCAACATTGCCATGACATAATTTATTTTTCCTTATATGCTCACAATGATCAAGTAGTGGCATCTGGAACCTACCCCAGAGGTTCAAGTCAATAAAATATTAATATCTACCATTTCCAGTGAGAAGGTTGTAACAAGAACATGGCAGAGAAATCTCTGACATTTTTGCACTATTGTTTTGCACCTAATTATTTAACTGTTTCCTTTTCCACATACTCTTTTCCTAAAGATTAGGAAAAAATAGATCTGGGAGTAGGATGTGATTCCCTACCTTCCATTTAGGTAAACTGCTGTTCAGATAGCCCTGTTTCCTGGGAGTGCTCTGGGAAGTGGCTACTGACAGTGGCTGGATCCTCAGCACATCCACCCCATTCCCAGGGAAGAGCAGCTCTGGGAGGAGCTGGACTGACTGCACACATCTGATTCACAATTAAAACCAGGCACAGAAATCAAGGCAATGCTGGGCAGTCTTGTAGTAATCACATATCCTCTGAACAGAGAGAAACATAGCTCTCCTAGGATTTTCCCGTGAAGCTGTGAGAAACTGTGAGAAATCTCAGAGAAAGAATTAAAACAATTATTATCTCAACCTCTGCACCTGGCAGTCAATCTCTGTTTGTCAAAGATGTTCACAAGAAGGAGTTGTCCCTTCTTGACCAATAGGTGAGAGAAGATTCCTAAAGGCCAATCAGACTTAAGGTCCACCATTGTTTCTATAAGAATTGTGGATTTCTAATAATAAGGTTCCTTTCATGCCTTCTGATGATGGAGTCTCTGTATCACCTTTGTCTGTCCCCAATACCCCTTTGGTGATAATGCCTCACCTGAACAGCTCACCATTTTCCCAAGAGATTATCAAGGCTTTCCTTAGTAATTCAGTTCAGTGTATTCAGTCACGACGAGTAGAGAGAGCTGGAGGAAGAGAAGCACTGTCAAGCCTTGCTTTAGACAACTCCATTATTCCCATTTCTCTCATTCAGTGAATAAGTATTAACAGTCACTTATGCATAAGAAAAAATAATGAGGTTTAATGAATCTCCAAAGATCAGCTACTTCATAAAAGCAAATGCCACCCTTTTATCAGTAAAAGTCCTCCAAGTCCAACATCAGCAGCAGAGGGAATTTCTATTTTAAAGAAAATTGCACCCAGTTTCAGTAAATTATCATAGAATGATTACTCAACTTTTATCCAGTCAATGTTATGCCTCCCTAGTGAAGCAGTTTATTGTCAGTATGTCTGTTTCAAAACATGTCTTCCCTGGAAAGCACTCCTTCATTCAGATTCTGTCACTAGAATCAGGCAGCAGCTTGGAGCTAGCAGCTGCTCTGGAACAAAACAGGTAGAGAGGCAGAAAGACTGCTGAACACATAACAATAAGCACATCATGGCATAGTTACAGTAAATCTCCAGAATGGTCTGTACACAGAAAATGGCATATGTTTTGGACAGAGGAAGTGTGTACTAGCAAAACCACAGTATAACATAAGCATTTTCCACAGAAGTCCTTTAGCTTGAAATTGATTTTTTATCTTTAAAATTATCATTGACAGAACAGAAGATAATATTTGAATGGTCAGCTAGTTAGCTTGAAGGAAATATAATTAATATTCTGAAGGGCAAAAGCAGGTGATAGAAAGGTTTGGGGGAATTTTACAGTTGTAACTGCATAATCTAATACTGGTGCATCCATTTAACCTTTGATATGCTCTCCTTTCACCACTGCATGTAATAGCAGTTCTGTTTTCTAAAGTCTTCATTTGACTTTGAACAGGTTAATAGGATTTATTGCTTCTGCAGCCTGCCTACACAAAACAGATTGTCAATATGAGCAATCCTTTGTGGTCTGCCAGGGAATAATAGGCTGCTTTCTCCATCCCTGCTTTTAGGAAGTGATTTAGTTTCCTGAAGATTTAGGTACAAAAGGGAGAAGGGAAGGCAGGTAGTTTTTCTGTGTGAGTCTATCATGAGCTGGCACTGCTAAATAGCCACTTGGCATTTGCTGTATCAGCTGGTGGTGCTTGCCTCATTTTCAGATGGCAGCCTCCTGATTCTCCATTAAGATACCTGCAGAAAATTTGCTGTGTCTAGGCAGCAATGGTAAAAAATACATAACCCAGATACATTTCAAAGGTTGCAGAGGACTTTTGAAAACATTTTCTGTTACAAACTGCTTGAATTGATCTCATCTTCAAAAACTTTAATCTGCTAAATCATTGTTTTGTACTCTGTCTGAACCTACATTTTAGGTTTCACTGGCTTTGTGGTTTGTAAAGATCGTTCTAAAATCACTGTGTATCATAAGAAAAGGATTTTTCCCTGGGCTGTTAGCTCTTTTTTGCCATGATTATTGCTTCCTGCTGCAACCATCAGAATATAACGATGCAGCAAATTTTACAGAAATGTGAATTACATGAACGAAACAAATTGTCATTTTTAAAGCATCAAGTTTTTCCAAATGTCTTCTGCAAATGAGTTATGAAGCTCTGACTGAGTGGAAGAGGTTAGTCACATTAAAAATTATTATACTGATTATATCTGAAAAATAGGTAAGCAATGCTGCATTTCCAGTCTCTTTTTGATTCTGGAAATAATAACGCTATGAGATGTTCACTGTGAAGATCCTAAAAATTACCAGAAGTAGCAGTCATTGAATGCTATGATTTCTAAATATGTGGATCAACCAAATCCCTCCTCACTACACTGTACTTTCTATCCTGAAATACTACTTTTGTGTAGTCATTTAGCTACCTTAAACTTTATGATTTATTTTAATTAAAGCAGTCAAAAATAACCAGAGAAAGAAAAAGAAATGAGGGTGGGGGATTTTTATTTGGTTTGGTTGGTTTTTGTTTGTTTCCTGTAACTGTATGTAAATCACACCAAACCAAACAAACAAACAAACAAAAAAAACAACAACAAAAAAACCGTCACAAACAAAAAAATCCAACAGGACCAACAGGTTTGTTTCCAAAGTCATATGAAGGTATTATCCTTTTGTGTACTTACTGGAAATTGCCTTGGATAGTGAGATCCATAACTGACAAGAATTTATGAACTTCCAGAAAAACAAAATTTTTATCCCACCTATTTCCAGACATGGGATTTCTAGACAAGGGCAGGCACAGATGGCAGCTGACTTCAGTGGGTTGAAAAAGCACCGTGCACTCGAGCAAAGTTTGATTTGGATATTGATCTCAGAACAGGCCTGAACTTTGCAAAGGAGTCTTCCTCAGCTCTTACACACTTAGGAGCAACAGGCTCCATTTGCTCCATAGCTCCTTAGAGAGCTCGACTCAGTGCACAGAGCTTTGAACAAGTCTCAGGGGGAATTTTGAAGGCAGTGTGAAGAGCATTAGAGCCATTAGCTGCCTCACAGAGGGATTTGGTGGCATTTTGGAGTCAGCATATGCAGCTGCATAGACCATTCAGGAGGTTAATAATTCTTCCTCTGGCTTCAGGTGTTTAAACAAAACTTCACTGAAATTAAAAAGTAACATTCTTCTGAAAGACTGTTGAAAGGTTTTTTTCTCTCCCAAACAGAATGTCAACTAGAAAAGAACAAGGAATTTTAAACTGCTGAGAGATTACAGATTAACTCCTGGTTTGTGCACATAAACACAAAAGTGTGTTTATCATCACTTTTGGAAATTTAGCTCTTTTTAGAATTTTTTTAATATCTTAAGGGGGTGTACAAGAATCTGCCATTCTTTTCCAATGTCTACAATTACCTTCAAAACTCGTTCTTCTGATGATCTTCAGAAGTTTCTAAGAGTCTGTTTGATTATAGATGTAGAATTTTTTATATGAATCCTAGGATCTAGTATGTTTCTATACAAAGCATTTAGCAATTGAGAGAATCACATGGTGAGTAATATTCAGCTTTTTCAAAAGAATGTCTGAGAGATTAAGTTTCACATGAAAAAGACCTATTAGCTGGAAATGCTTAATGTCTCAATTGTTAAAGTATCCAACATTCCTCCCTATAGTTTGTCTACTGAAATTTGAAAATATACCCTTAGTTCAGTAAGCATTTTCTTATTCTAAATTAAAAGTTACTACCTGTGTTGTTTGTTGCAGTTGTTTTTGCTTGATTGTTGATGCTGTTGCTGTTGTAACTTGATTTTATCATGTAGAATTCTTGTCACTCAGTTTGATCACTTACACTATCAAACATCATTCAGGGTGAAATAAAAAACTAAGTATATTATCATGTCAGATTGTTTTTGCAGAACTGCCATCATACTCTACAAATTTATGTTTGTTTACCAAAGCTACCTTAGTGTTCCAGATACGTGACATGGCATCTATTGAGCATTACTGAGCTTTACATGAGTTGTTAGAATTCAGTACATTTGTTTGACTTTTTTTCCCTTCATTTAACATAAATGGCACTTGTCAAAATTGCAGTCTGCTAACTTAAATTTGGGCATCATTCAGCCAGCCTCCACACACAAAGGTACTTTGGCTTTATTTCATGCAATCTGGGACCTTTGTTTGCTCTCCTTCTTGACAAATGGCCTCACTAAAGGGACAGACGCAGACAGACTGACGTGGAAGAGCACATAGCAATTTGGAACATGCATGCCTTGATTTTTTAATGCCATCTCAATAATAATACACCAGTGACTAAAGCAGGTGATTGGAAGTGGAGCGGATGCATACAGACAGATGGATTAAGACAGCAGTAATTGTGCTTTCACTTGATTATGATATTAACAGGCTCCAGGTGATTTCTATTTTTCACAGCGTCACTCATCTCAACAAATCCCAGCAGGCTTGGAAGCAGAGTAGAGATGCATCCTGCTTTTCACATGAACCTGTTTCCAGTGTGAGCACTTAAGAGAGTTCTTCAGTCAAAAAGCAATTAGCTACTGCAGTCTGGGGTGCCACTTAGAATACCCAGGCTCATGTGTTTCATCATAAAATTGACCTTTTAAATTTTTTATGCCTGAGATTCCCCACTAAAAAGAGTAAGCATTAAAAAATACAACCCTAGAGAAAATAGTGAAGGCACATGTTGAATTTATTAAAGGATGTCTGGCCCTGAAGTGCTGCAGATAGGACCTCCATCTGAATATAATAAATATGAAGTATGCATTATTGTGTGCTTAATTTTTAAGTAATTGGCGTCATTATGTAGCATAATGATACCAATTACATAAAAAGCATAGGAAAGCAATATGTGCTACATTTACAGGCTCGCATTATTCCTGTAATAATTGCTTTTCCATACAAATAGTGTCTGCTTGCTGATACCTTTGAATAACTGTGCACAAATTATCCTAACATTTCAGAGTTTGTTCTACTTTTTTTAGTAGCAGTGCCTGTCTTGGTAATTCAATTTTTGGCAAAATTTTGCACCATTTTCGTGTAACAGAGGCTTTCAATTGGCATTGACATTCAGGATAGGTAAAGAAATACCTCTTTTACCCAGGCAACTTAAGTAAAACTATTGCCAGTAGCATCTTCCCTCCACCTCTGGGATCCATCAAGTCAGAGAGTTTCAATAGTGCAAGAGTACTCAAGATTTAAGGTACAAATAGGTGTTAAGATTTAGGAATAGCTGGCCAAAGCTAGCGTAGTTTTAGAACAGTGCTTCAGTATTTTTCTCTAAAATTTAGTAGCAATTTCACTCACATCTCTACTGTTTAGACAGAAAGAGAACATGACAGCACCTTTAGCCCTGCTGGAAGTAGCATGAGGTCAGCTAAGATTCTTGAAGCTGACATCTATTCCTACTTAGGAGCTAGCATGCAAGACCCCTACAAAAATGATCCTCTGTTGTAGCAAGGTAGAGACAGTGCAGAGAAGAGCAAATGTAGGAAGCCAAGAATATACTTCTATGCAACACACATACACATCTGTGTGTGTGTCTGAAATGAATGAAGCAGAACTCACTGCAGTCCATACAGAGGAGATCTTTAGCCAATGTGCAGTAGGACATTAGTACAACATGCAAAGAAATTGTCAAGATTGATTCCTTGTGTCACTCATTTGTCTGCATTCAGCTTCAGACCCAGTGTCTGCTGTCTGGATAAGAAGTTGTAGAAAATCAGCAAAGACATTGTTCTATAGACATCAGAATAATTCAGTGGTCCATCAACTTCAAAACTCAATCTCTGTCACTGCTAAGCTGGAAGATAACTCAGTTCCCTAATGAATTCATTGGGTCAATTCTGTACTCTGGTCTGAATGATGACACACGAGAAATTTTTTGCTAGATGATGGGCCATCCTTTAAGAAAGTATCAAATTGTTTCATTTTCCAGGAGAGCAGAAACAAAACAAAAATAAGCAAAACAACTGAAAGCCACAAGAAAATCCACCCATCCTCTGCCCTTTAATCACTTGAAAGTCCTCTTCTCACCTCTGAAACTTTTCCATACACACTAGGGCACTTCTCTTTTTCCCTTTACTCACTGGGGATGCTCTAACTCATTAAACTGCATGTCCTCTTTCTATCATTTCCCAAGAGTTCAGTTTTGTACTTCCACAACTTTATTTCTTTTGCCTTTCCCTTGTCTTCCTTGTCCTTTATGCAAAATGGTGCAGTTTTTCTTTCACCTTTCACTATCTTTGCTGAATCACGCTAAAACCTTATGTTTTATCTTAAAGCTTTTGAAAAATTCAAATTTATGTAAAGGATTCTGACTAGGACCACCCTAATCTTTTTCTTTGTCATACAACTTCCATTTGTTTTCTAACCATTCCACTCCATTTAGAAACTACTCTGTTCCAAAATCCACTTTGAAACTCTCAGCTGTCTTGCTCTCATGGCAAATACTTTTTCTCAGATTTTGCTCCATGCTGTCTTTACTGTGCATGTTTGTCTCGTTATTTAGATGCTAAGTCCATTGGGGTACATGATGTCAGTTTGTTTATGTTTATAATACTCTGTGTAATATTATTGCCCTCTGTAAAGCAACAGAGAAGGCACATTAAGACTGATAAGTCAATTTGAAGGAAAGCCTCCAATGATTAATGAACTTGTCGAATCAGCTAGGACACCTGCTAATCATTTTTGAAGTACTGACAAATGTAACAGCTGTTAATTATACCAGCTGTAGCCTGCTTAGTGCTCAGGCAGTTTTACTATCATTAAAATAGCAAGAGTTTTCTGAAAGTTACTTTGTCATTGTTTCCTTCCCTTCACAATACCTGCTGGAATAAGAAATATAGTGTACTGGATTTTGCTTGTTAATGAGTTATTTAGGTTTAAGGTCCCACAAGCCACAGTGTGAGGAGAAGAAGCACAGGAAGACACAGAGAGCTGAAGCAGTCAACAGAAGAAAGCACTGTACTTAGAAAACTAATTTTCCTTTAAGTATGGTAGATTGCAGCTCTCTGAAGCAGAGTCCTTGCTTTCAAAAAACCAATTTCTGGCAGATTGCAGAGGTTATTCCCCTTTGGTTTTCCAGCATCAGACAGGAGATTGGAATGGTGGACCCTCTCTCAGGGGGCTGGCAGCTTCACAAAAAAACAGATGGGACCTGACAGGCTATTTCCAAGAGACGGAGTCTCTGAAGCAGGAAGCAGGGACGCCTGAAAGACTGTGGGGAAAGCTACTTTTAAACTGGGTGAATCAAGGACTCTTCTGACAGGAGGAGCACAGGCTACCAACTGTACTCTTTGTTATGTGACAGTCTTACCAGTCAAAGGTTGTGCTGTGAGCTGCAAATGATTTGGTTAGGATAATGTTTGACCTGTGCAATACAAGCTGTCTCTCTGTGATTTTGACAAAAGAACCATTTTTTTGCCTTGTCAGAGGGTGTTCCTCCCTCAGTCTCCAGCCCCACCCCACCAATCACATCGTCACCTCCTCATTCTGAGCTGCCATTTAAGTTTCACAAAGGACTTGAAACATCCCACTTTTTCTTATTTCCTACAAATTCATTAAACAAAAAAGAAATTATTTTCTGAAAATGCTTTAAACAGTTGGAGATTTACTTGTGAGAACCTTTGAAATTCAAATATCTCATTTTGAAAATGTAATTAAGTGTTTGCAGAAGATACACATTGCATCTGTCAGAGAAAGGCTGTCCCTGAGGAGGTAGCTTTGTGCTTTGCAGGCATGCAAGCAGATACTTCTCTTCACCAGCTGCAGGAAAATGTGCCAGCTTTTTAGCAACTGATAAAAATAAGTTCATCAGTTGAACATTAAAAAAAAAAAACAAAAACCCAAGAAGGCTGAATGACAAAGGTAGATATGCAGGTCCTGATCTAGCTTGCTGAATAATGGTGTTAAGCTTTTAGTTATTGGAGAAAGGTAGAAAGAAGGATACTCCAGAGGGTCACTCAGTTCTTAGATACTCCTACTTAAAACAAATGTACTGGAAAGGCACATATAGATAGGTTTGGGCCATGACTCACCTGCAAGACAATGTGTTTGGTCTCCTTCTCAGTGCAGGAAAGGACCTGCACAGATTGAGGTCTTGTCTACAAAGGAGGTGTGAAAATCCACATTGGAACAGGTGATCATTTCAAACCATTGTTTTGGTGCTTTCCATCCTTGGAAAAAGGCAAATGGAATTAAAACTTCACCAACACAGGTGGATCAAAACATGGCCTGATCCCAAGACATGAAAGTTATAGCAGGAGACCATGAGGTGATTTTGCAGCTTTAAGTGTCCTCCTGTCTTCGTGTTCCTGGGCTGTGGCAGGGTCTGAAGTTACCCCCATGGAAACACTGCTGATGCCATGGATGCCTCTGAGAGCTGGCCTATGGGCTCTGCAACCCATCCTCTCTTGAGGATTCTTAGAAAGCAACTTTATTGTTCTGCCTTGCTGAGCTATTCCTGACAAACCAAAAGCTGTAATTAGGGTCAGACAGCTTTATGTCTTGTCAGACAATATTATATCTTGTACAGATTTTCAATATGTTTTTAAGTGGCTTTCTATCTTCCAGGAAAGGCACTTCACCCTAATATAGTTAATAGAGTTATTGCTTGTTGCACTATTAGGAGCAGATTTCTAATATCTCCTGTCATCATTAACATGTATTTAAATGGATTTCAGATATGTAGGAAATTAAACCCAATGTAATGTAAACATTATGTCAAGTTGGATTTTTGATGCAAATCAATGTATTTGTAGCTGTGCACCCATTCACATAAGGGTATGCGTTTGTTCATTGAGTTTTAATTAATAGAATCCTTGCCAATTCCTCTTTAGACCTTTATTATCCCTTTCTTTTAATGCACTCCATTCATCACTTTTAAAAATTAGACCAATTTAGTTGCATAATTTGAATCCATAATTGAATCTGCTAGCTAGTCTCAGACTTTACAAGTTAATCAAATGACATCGTTTTAAACACATTTTCAGTGCATGGGAAAAACTATGTTAGTGACTAATCCCCAACCCATTTCAAATGGGAAACTTATTCTAAGCCAGGCTCTGTACTGATTAAACTTCTTCTCCAGACTAAATTTTTCCAATTCCTGATAAAAATTAGTAACATAAGACTATGTGGAAGGATGAATAAAGTATAATTCTAGTTAAGAATGGGAAATGACAAATAAATGAAAAATCCTATCTGGGGGTGGAAAAGAAATGTGTAATTGAACAGCATAGAACCATATGTCAAATGCCTTCATAGAAAGAGGCAGGAAAAGAAAATCCCAACAGTATCTCAGTGAAAACACCAGCACAACTACTTCTCCTTACTGGAGTGCTGTGGACTCACCAGGGACCTCTTACCTGGTCTAGCGTTTGACAAGCCTCTGTTTATGTGTGCTGTCACCCAGGCAATATTTTTTATTCCCCCATTCTGTCTCTCTCAGGATAAAAAAGCTGTGCATAAGCTACCAGAAAGGAACCAAGTAAATTAGGCGGGACTGACAGCTATCAGAACTAGTGACTAACTATATCAGAAAGTTGCTTTATTTTAAGACCTGATATGTTTGAATTCTATTAGACTTGCATGGATTTGTGTCAGAAATTATTTGAAAAGTATGGCAAGCAAATAATGTTTCATCTATGTAGATGAAACATTTCCGTGGATGGGGGGGTGTGACATAGGAGAAAAGAATATGTGGATTTCCATGGAATGAGGATATGAAAATTCAAGGAATGCCACTATGAATGTCCACAGTATTAATTTATTTTCCTGCCCCCGGATGTATAACTTTACCAGCAAAAACGTAGATGTTTATGTTATTGTATTAAAAGAAATCTGAAATCCTGTAGTGAAAATGACTTAAGCTATAGCAGCAGAAAATTAGTTTTGCCAATATATTCTACATCTCTTTTAGAAACCTTTGCTTGTGTAGCTGTATTGATTCTCAGTGCAGATATATGCTTCCATTTTAATGTTATACCTCTGCTTTTTCCTTACTTTGCTGATTTGTAGGAAAAAATGTTGAGTAAATGCTTCAATGCAAGCAACATAATCCTTTGGCTTTCCACTCAAAAAAAGAAACATTATTTTTAGAGCATAAAATGAATAAATTTTAGTGGCACTAGAATGTCCAGCAAATTACATTTTGTGGCTTCATTGATATAATTACTATTAACTCTCTGAATTCCTTTCTTAGAAGCTTTTCTAGATGGCCAATAAAGCCATAACGACCTGTAGGCAGCAGGATGTTACTTAAGACAATATGCAGTGAGCCCTAGATGTCAAGAAAAAAGAACTGGGAAAAGGAAAGGTCAAGTACTGGCAGTGAAATGAGCAAAATTTCTTTCTACTACTCTTAGTTCTCTTTCTTTGTTTTATCCCTTTGCTGTTAGCATCACCCAAATGTCATCAGTTCCTCTTCACTTTCCTCTTGTTGCCAGTTCAACAGAAGAATACAGCAGCTGCCTAACACGTGCAGTCAAACCTTCACCACATTTATGTGGGAAAACATTCAACCCTTCATCAACTTCAGAGCTGTAAGATTACCTCCCAGAGCATGAACTTCTCTCAGGTCTCCAATATACATCTGATTCTGGAGTGCATCCCCTGTATTGTATTGATATACAATCCCTGGTAAAGGCTGTCTTCTCTAGGCTTGGGATTGTGTTTGTGGGCTTCCTCACCTGACTCAGAATTCTCATGAACTCAGGAATTCTGATGTTTCTTCTTCTGCAGAAAAAGAAATTATTACTGCATCACTGCACAGCAATGCTGTACATTTCATTTCAACACATTTTTCATTAGTAAAAGCCTAGAATAGTTCCAAATTGCTGTACTGTTAATTCAGTGGTTTAAGTATATTTTTATCCTAAATAGGATATAAAATGAGTATATTAGATATAATAAAGGGCCTGAGAGCATTTGGTTGTTCTAAAAAAGACCATTTCTTTCTTACAATTTCAATTAATATTTGGCTAAAAGCCAAAGAAAAATAACCAAATATCTAAAATATACTCCTCAGATTGATTTTTTTTCTGACAGATTGATACTTTTAAAAGTAAGTTTGACTAGACTCTAACTCCCCAAAACCTGGGCTCATTTCCAGATTTAAGCTTGAAGATTTATTGCATTTCCACCCTCTATTCTGCTTCCCAGGCACTATCTGCTTTTGGCAATTAATACAAACGTTATGGGGTTTGATTTTCTTCGCTGCAGCATGTGAACTCAATTTCTCTTCATTTATAGTTTTGAAATAGCAGAAGCCTATTTGTGACAGTCTTTCACATTGCACTGGTACTGCTGACTGAGCTGTGGGCGCACACCAGCAGAGCCAGCTGTTCAGAATGCATCCCTTTTGTTTTAGCTGAGATACACTCGCTTTGTGACTCACTTCGTGCCATGTCAAGGCAGGAATTTAGACAGACAGGTCTTACAGCTGGGTTGGAAGTGGCTTTATCAGCCATCTGGCTGATGACACACATAGCTTTACATGGGCTAAAAGGGCAGCGGAGGGAACCCCACAGCTGAGATTACACAACCACACCAGAGACTAAAGTTTCTTTTTTTTTTATTATGCAGAATGACATGTCACAAATCTCAAGTTGTTCCCACATTCATTTGCCCACACACCCTCACTAACAGAGCAATATATTAGTACTGACTAATGTGTCCAAACAAACCAAACTTTATAATGACCATCTCCAACCAAACTTCCATCACTGTCCACTGCCACTCCAAATCCTCTGGGAAATAGCTGGTATTTCTAACTGTGGCTGGAGCAGATATTAACTTCAAATTTTAGCTGGTATCAGTAAACCTTGTAGAGACACATTTCAAACTTGTTCCCATTTCGGAATATCTGCTAAGGAAGAAAAACATTCATTGCTCACAGAAAAGAAAAATTACTGATCAAATGCACTTGAAAGTAAAGTCATCCCATGTACACAAGTATCTGTGTAACTCTTCTGTGGTCCCGAAGCAGCGTGTTGCCAGCCCTAAGTGAGACTGGAGAGCCTGGCCACCAATGCAGCTGTAGCAGCAACTGAGCACTGGTCAGCTGGCTATCCCACAAGCGAAGGATGAATCCTCCTGGGTGGGCTGATAGGATTTGACAGCCATTCTACCCTGCTCCAGCAGTCCCAATGCATGCACCAGATATGAAAAAATGAATATTGCACCCATTGTCCTTAAAATTATTATTTCATTTCTCTCTGTGGCACTTTTGGGGGGAGGGAGGTGGGGGGCAGGAGGTAGGCAGACACTTCTCTATGTGACCAGTGACAGGACCTGAGGGAATGGCCTGAAGCTGTGTCAGGGGTGCTTTAGGCTGGATATCAGGAAAAGGTTCTTCACCCAGAGGGTGTTTGGGCACTGGAGCAGCTTCCCCAGGGAAGTGGTCACAGCACCAAGCCTGACAGAGTTCAAATGTCTATACAATACTTTCAGACACATGGTGTGACTCGTCCTATGCAAGGTCAAGAGTTGTACTCAGTGATCCTTGAGGATCCCTTCTTACTCAGCTTATTCTGTGATTCTCTGACTCCTGTTGTATTGCAATGTGTGTTGAGAATTTGGAAGATGACAGTGATTCTTTCTTGATCATCGGAGTATTTCTTATTTGTACTGAACTTCAAAAGACTTTTTAACAGGGTGAACAAAAACAACTAATGTTGATTAAATTAGATTAACGTACCTGCATCTCTTTTTATTCTCCTTTATAATAATACAGTGGTCATCAGTCCAGTGTTAAGGGAGCTGTAAGAAGGAAATTAGGAAATTTAGAGAAAAAGTACATCTACCTCACGCATCAGAAACTACCCAAAATACCCAGCAAATACCGTGAGCAGCTGGTTTATAGGCTAGAAACACTGTGCTCTGTCTGAATTTATCTGCCTGTGAGACAACCACTTTTTTAGCTCAGTTACAATGCACTTTAAATTGCACAGTTGTCAAACTCAAAGTATTACATGCTTGATATGTGCAGCTAAGAGTTTATTGAGAACAATTAAAGATTTAACAATCCTATCAAAACACAATAATTTTTACTAGTCAAATTAGAATGATACTAATAGTCTAGTTTATCCAATTATCAGAGGAAGGTCTGAACAACCATGCAGTTAAAATTGTTATGCAAAAACTTTCCAGTATGTACCACTGTCTCTGATGTTACATTCATCCTTTTAGTCTTCTAGGCTTAAGGCTGTGATGTCAGTTTTACTTGTATGGTACCACAGTCTGAAAGACAGGTAACTGAAATGCAGCATGCCTTCTCCTAGGCTGTCCTGCTGTTGAAAAGACAGGCTTTATAATTAAATATCTTGGAAATACTGAAAGATGATAGAAAGAGTTATGCTTATTCCCAATATACTTTCTTTTTTTCTTGGAGATATGCATTCTTCACAGCCTGTTTCACAGCCTTTTTCACAGCCTACTAGAGGGAAAAAGATTTCCTCTTATCCTATTTTCCTCTGATGAATGAAAAGGTAGAAAAGGCAAGAATGAAGAAAGCTGAGGAAAAAAGCTCACGATTAAAACATGTTATTTATGTGAAAATATATATGAAGAAAATTTGGCATTCTTTAAAATTAAACAGAGATGTTTACTCTCCTATAATCTCTACCATTAGCAAATACAGGTCTGGTACTAGGAAAAACATCCAAAATTGTAAACTCTATCAAAACACAGCAATCAAATACCATAGAGAGTTATCAAAGAGGTAGGTTGCTCACATATCTGATCTCTCCTTAGGTTTGCTCACACTAAAACATCTGCATTACAGGCTTCCTCTCAGTCCTGTACTCTGGCTGTCCCCAGTGGCAGCGCCTGAGACCTAATGGGCACACATCTTCAGATCATGGTAAAGATTTCTGCACTCCCCTCAGCAAGTGTTGTTGCTTACAAGGCTTGCCCCCACACTGCAGGGCTGGGAGCTCCTTTGGATGTACCATTTTCAAACCTAGTTAGAAAATATGCCACCTGGTTTGCTAGCTGAATAAGTAAACACCTGCACACTCAAAGGCCCATAAGCATCACTGCAAGCACGGGTGTGAGGCCAGAAATATGGTTTTGTCCATGGAAGAGCCAGAACTGAAACTTGAGTTACAAGATACTTACATTCTAGTCTTCATTAAATAAAATAAAACAAAATAACCAGGTGTTAATGTTCATTGAGTTGTACAGGCAACACCTGAATGCAATTTCTATAGAAGCAATGTAAATGTGCACTTTTCAGGACTGCAAGATGGATCTCAGTTTGTGTCTAAATTTGTTGGATAAGAACTCAGACTCTCTCCTCTCTATAGATTTTTTGAATACTCAGGCTGTTAGAAAAATGAGTCTCAATGTCCAGAAGTGAGTAGGAGCCCTGCTGTGAAAATTTTGTTATCATAGGTTGGAACTGACATTTATAACAGCAGTAAAGCAATTGTAGGAGCTTAATAGCATGATGCATTCTCGATTTCTGCTGTGCACACATGTCATCTGAGATAGCCTCCACTATCAGCTGGTATCTTCCAATCTAGGCTAGCAGTCAAGAGACAATGATGTGTCATCTTGTCACGGTTAAAAATAATTCTGTAAAACTTAGAGTATCACAGTTTGTCAAGTATAGTTAATTGAGTTAAAGCAGCTCAGTCACTGATCAAATCCTTATGGTATCACAGTGACATAATAGGCTACAACACATGACAGCATGAATTATGGAGAGTCTTAAGTGATAGGTAAATAATTGGAGTTACAAGAATGGAAGTGCATCAGGGGATGCTGGGAGTGCTACAATAAGCCCTACATGCAATGCTCCAGTAGGATCGCATCTACCTCCATTCTTGATGTTCACAATTCCTTGTATGCAATGATGAGGTATACATGGAATTACAGTTCCAAATGAGCCAATTTGCTTTGTTCTTTTAAAATCTGAATTCACAACGGTGTGATTTCTGTCTGAGCCTAATTTTCACTTTACCACAGGTAATTTATTGTGTCTTATTTCTGTGTTTCCTTTTTAATGAGACATATACCACACAGTGGTAAGCTGTGTATTGGCATTGTTTTCCAGGTTTTATTCAGGTTTTGAAAACATCACAGGTCTGATTTGCCCTGACTTGCTTTTGTATTGCCGCTGTTTACTAATTCTCCATAGGGCTGACTGGAATATAATAACTTGTCACATCCTGCAATACAGGAGGTTCTTCCTGGGTTGCATCTACTCTGAAAGGCACTTGCAAGAACAGACCAGAAAATAAGTGCCATCCATGTGAGTTGATGCTTTTCTGTAAATTAGGAAGGAAAAGGAAAAGAGTCTGAAAAATTATATTGAAATCCATATGAGTACAAAGGATGCCAGGCACACATCTGGTGGGAGCAAACAGTTTCTGAACTAATTCTATCATTGGCTTATGCAATTTGTGGTAAACTACTATTAATTTATTTCAAGTCAAAGTCATTCATTTTTTGACAACTTTGTCCAGCCCATGTGTGGAGACATATTAGCTGGTGTCTGGTGTAGGTCATTAGTGTCTGCATATCCAGTCACATGGCTTGGATATTTAAATCTTTAAAGTTAGAGACTTCCTAACGTGCTAATAAACCAAAGCCCTTGGAAAACAGCTTCAAGAAGCTGCCATTTGTGTTTTTTTCATCCCAGGATTTAAAATGCTTTTCTAACCATGGGAAATTGACAGCACTCTTTAAGGAGGGCTGTCTTTTGGAGCACAGAAAAATAATATGGGAAATTTCCTTATCACCAATGCCTGCTCTTATTTCAAGAAAACAAATGGTAGCTAATATGTTCGGTTAGCATGCCACCTTTCAGTAATATTAAAAAAATTATATCTGCTTTCCAGTTGCCAACACAGCACTGTTAATTCCAGAAATTTCACCCACACTGAAAAAAAAAAAAAACAACCCAAAACAAACCAAAAAAAAAAAAATTAAAAAAAAACAAACCCAAACAAAAAACACCACAACCAACACAACAAAACAAAAAACCCCATAAGTTTCTGAGTTATATTAAAGAGTTTCTCAATGACCTGATAAATCATCTGGGCACCCTGTAAGAGCCTTCTGTTGGAGGCCTTGTAATTCCTCATCATCTTCCAAAAAAGCTTTACTTCTTTCATTTACTCTTAGTTTACAAAGTACAAAACTGAAATCTTATTTTCTGGTATAAGAGGGGATTTTTAATAGCACACACACACACCATAGGTTGTGATTCTCTCTACTTATGTAGCTGGGCTCAGTTTAAAGTAGTAGTTCTTTTGATCTTTGAACAAGCTATCCTCCTGGAACAGCTGCATTTTTCTATTTCTAGACTATCAAGTAGAATCAGGATGTACATCAATTGCACTTATTCCCAGGTTAGCTGTCCTCTAGCATAATTCAAAAAAAAAAAAAAAAAAGGAAAAAGGAAGCAGAGTAAGTAGCATAAAAGTAAGAGGATTTTTCTACTCGTTTTTTATCTTGAGTATGCATACAGTCACCTTTTGTGATGACTGAAAAGAACAAAGAATATTTATCTGGTCCAGCAAGTGGCCTCATGACATGATAGTTTATATTTTTCATTTATTTTCCTCTAAAAAAGGTTTTTGTGACATGAATAAATTGCTTAGCATCCAACAGCTTAGAAATCCAACAGCTTTGTGAGATACTCTTTATTGTTTCTCTATCATTTGCACTTTGCTTTGATTTTCATTAACCCATAAGGAAATTTATCTGAAAATTGAAAAATAATTGCATGAAAGATTGACTGCTATCCCTGATTTTATTCTAGTTCTTGTGGTTTTAAATATAGTATGATTATCATGGCTAAAAAATTCCTTCTGTCACGTTTTCTAATAGCCTTTCAGTAGTGGTGCCTGGCACAATTTTTCATTTACAGCCTGCAAATCTAACACTCAGAAAAATCACTGTCAGACTTCACACCTCTTTCTTCAGCATGTTAGAATGGCACAGAGATAAATGAATATGAATCATGTGGATAAATTATTAACATTCCAAGCAAAAAGGTCTAAGGCACTCTAGACCCTCAGTAGAAGTTCAGAGAGGAAATAATCTGCAATAACTAATTGTGAACAGCTGTTGATCAAGGAAACAAGTCATTATATCAGCACTTAAATCAGTGATAGCTGGTTTATAGTGGAGGAAAACAAGAGAAGACATGCCAAATATTGGGCAGAAAGGCATATTGCCTTTGTAAAATCCTGTGTTCACAAGGGTACTTCAGTACTCTTTAAATGCAATTCAATGTCTCAGATGCTATTGTAGGGTGATATCAGTATCTGCTACATTTTTCTATTCACATTCAGTTTCTTTCCTCTGAGCTTAACTTCGTAGCTTCATCCTGAATTGTTTAACATTTTCTTTTTTATATGTTTATCATGTATAGCTGAAAACAGAAAAAAGGCATATTCACTATCTAATTACAGATATAATTTAAAAAATTAGATAATTATTTACAAAACATATATAAGAAAAAGTTGAAATCAAAAAGAGGGTATAATTCAGTTGAGTTCCTTACCATTGAAGCCTTAATGAAGCTTTTTGTTTACTTCCCAGAGACAGGACAACTGTTTCTCACAATTAAGTTAGATTTTCAACACATTCAAGAAATGTTAAGAACCAGAACACTGATTTGAGCCTTAACCAAATTACAACTGCTGAAACATATCAGGATGATTGCAGCCTCCCTCATCTACAATTTAATTGACACCAGTTCTTGGGCACCAGTGGCAAGCAAGAGAGAAAAAAAAAAAAAAAAAGGAATTGCATGCTCTCGAGCTACATATTACAGAATACTGTTTTTCAGTAAACAGATTCAAATACTGATATTCTGTCTGTGCCAGGCTCAAATCCTGCTGTAAAGGTAATGCTGTACATTGCTGTGCTGGGAAACAGTATGCATTAGAGATGAAGCATTTCAGTAAGTCCATAAAAACCTCTAAACCAATCACTTTTCTTTTTTGCCTAACAGAGAAGATTTGTAGTTGCCATCAGCAAGTCTGATAAACTACAACAATCAGCTACTCAATGAATTATTATGCAATGTATTCCACGAAACCATTTTGAAGTACAAATATGAATTCTGCAGTCAACAGCAAGCAAACAACAACAAAAAGAAACGTGAATTTCTGTTTTGCTGCTTTCTCTATTACTGCTATTTTCATAGGACCAGCTCTGGCAGTTAGATCTACAAAGAGGCTAATCATCTAAAAGAGGGCTCTGGCAGAGTAGGGCTATTCACATTTGATTAGTGAGATTCAGGCTATGTCAAATGAAATGTAAAATCCTTTCTATAGTGTAGAGAAGGCTCAGAGGTGATTCAGAGCATCAGTCAGATGTCCATTGCTAGACAGCACGATTAACTGTTTGCTGCCTTTGCTCGGCTGAAGTGCAAAGACATCTCACCCTGTGAATGCCTAGAGCCTACTGAGTTTTCATCAGTGACTTCCTTTAACATCTAATGCTTTGGATTGGCTCAGAAGTACCAGTCTTCCTGGTCACTGAACATTAGGTAATTGTATTTAGTCTGTGGCCCTGGTCTCTGATTTTGCAGTTGCTCTGATTTTGCAGTTAACTGCAGATGATGCCTGGATGGAATGATCTACTGACCCCACAGTGCCTATGATGGGCACTTAAGAGCCACTCAGCTGAGAAACAAAGACAAGGGCTGAAAACTGATCCTGCAAAGAAAAAATAGTGTTGTGTTTGTTTCTGACTTCACAATTTCAGTGCTTGCTAAAGCTGGAGGCAAGAAGGTTGCAACAAGCTTGATGGCAGACATGCTAAAGTCAGAGGGTGTGAGCTCAGACCCTGCACTAGGGTCCTTGAAAGCAGCTGCTTGAAGAGACCAGAACCCTGGACTCTACCCTCTCCCACCTGCTTAGAAAATTCTTGTTTCAGAAAAGAACACGAGGAAGGAAAACAGGAATACACTTCTCATAATCTAGATTTACTAGGGTAGCAAACCTTGGGTTTAAATTGCAATGAAGAAAATTCAGAAGCAACATAGTTATGTGCTGAGCATAGATGTGGGGAGCTACTGATATGGATCAACTGGGCTAATCAAAGAATTTTTTCCAGGAGAGGTTTCTGAAGCATTTTTCACTCATCCAGCAAAACATCTGTCACGAACAGTATAGGTAGAGCTAAACCCTGCCTTGAGGTTGGAAAAGTCAGTAGGTGTACTTTTCTCCCTTCTTTCATATAATTCCAAGTGTTCTTTAAAGATAGATTATAATCCTGAGAAGGGTAACCCAGGAAGTAATTCGGCACACACACACACACACACACATACACACACACACACACACACACACACACGTGAAAGAGAAGGAAATGCATATGATTAGACAAAGAAAAATCTTATATCACCATATCAGAGGGGACAGAAAATACAATCATTTCCATCCTTTTTCTAAGCCAGGCCCTGAGTTCCTAAGTGTCCTTCATCGGACACTTTCTCCAAGCTTATGATGTTGGTCTTCCCTTCCGCAGCATTTTTGGACACAGCATGTTGCCTTCAGGAGAGCCAGCACTGGGATCTGGGCTGTGCATAGGTGAAGACACACAATGGAGCATAATCATTCTGAGTCTTTTTTGCCTGGTTTCTCTCTCCCATTAATTCACTATTAATCAGGGAGATGGGGTGTGGGATAATTGACCAAGGGAAACTAAGACAACAGAGGGGATTCACAGGATGGATTTGGACAGAGGCTGCCTGCAAGACAGATTGTGCACCATGGTTGTACACATTTTGTGAACAGAATCTAACTTGAGTTGAAGAGACAGAAGTAGCACGGAAAGGCTACTGAATGGAGCTTAATCCACTTTGCAGCATTCCCCTTTGAACTGCAGTGTTTACTTGCATAAAGAAAACGTAAAGAAAAGCACTGGAAGTCACAAAAGAGACAGATTTGCTACTAATACCTCTCCATACATCCATGTTGCCAAACCTCATTTTTCTGTTCTAGAAAAAAAAAAAATCCTGCCTTTCTGCTGAGGACAATGTAGAGTAAGGAGCAGAAATGTTTAGAGCTGTTAAGGGAAAATGAGATAAGTATCTAGACTGGAACTAAAGAAGGGAAGAGGAGTCCTCACCTTTCAATGGAATATGTTGTCATACACCAGGATCTTCACAGAGCAACCCTGCCTGTTTCCACAGGGAGGGAGTAGCCCTGACATATATTAAAAGGAAGGCTGAAGCTTCCTTCAATTTAAATTGCACTGAATTAGTCTAGAGCAAATCTTATATGAAGTAGTGCCTGTGGTGAAAAGCCTAGTACCCCAAGCTCTTGCTACATGCCCCAACCACCAACTCCAGTCCTGACAAGCTCCAAACCAGCTAAAAGGAAATAAGGCAACATGACATCTTTCTGTCCTTTCCCTCCTCAGGGCTAGTGAATTCCCACCTGAGAGCTAGAAAACATATGAGAAAAATTATATTATTATATTCTAGCATAAATTAGTTATTGCTGTGTTGAGAGTATTTTCTGAAGGGAACATTTCATCTTTTCCATTATTCAAAATTTGGGGCTTGAAAGGGAAGAATTTCTTGCTGTGATACTTTTGAGGGAAGTTCTAGGAAAAAAGCTTTCAAGAGTATGGATGTGGGACACGTCCCATGCTAAAGAGAAAAGATGGTGGTGCTGCAGTGTAGCTAGCATAGGAAATGGCATTTTGGCAATTGGATTCAGTGTGGAGCATATGCACTTAGACACGTCATGACCTTCTTCCTCCGTGTTCACACATACGCACAAGAACTGCAACATGGCCCATTTATTTCAAAACACTGCTGCAGCTGACACTGATTCCAACTGCAGTGAAGCAATGTTAAGTAATAGAGTGTTGAGTTGGAGTGTACTACACAGAAAATATGTCCATGGGATTTATGTACAGAACTCCTCTGTACTCCCTTAAATACTCTTCTCTAAAGGCTCTTATTCTCTCAACTGCTTGTTTGGGGTTTGTGCAGCACAGACATTCCAAAAACCCCAACACTGCTAGCATGTTTATCAAGAAGGGTGGCCAGATGTTCAAAAACACCAGTAAAGACTAAGGTTAAATACCTCCCTCAGGGGTTCCTTTTCTGAAAATGTTTTATGACTGTAAGTTATTCTGAAAAGTATTGAATTGCCTTTTTCTGCTGCCTTCCCACAGCTTCACACAGAGCACAGGGAAGCAGGCAGAATGACAAACAGTAACAGAAATATCGAGAAATTGCAGTTCTTTACCTTTTGTAAACACCATATCACTTCTATTAATATCAAAGACTGGAATCTGAAACAGAAGGTAAAGATTAGTTTAACACACAATAGTGAATTGTAATGTAAACTGTCCCTTAAGCTCGATGTCTAAGTTATGAAGCTCAGCTTAATGAGGTTTAGCATAAGATAAAAAGAAATCAAGACAGCTAATGTGAATAAATACAAATTATTTCAGATGTCCTGTATAAATTCAAGAAAAAAATCCAGTAGATTTTTGAGGAATTAGAAATTTTGTTTTGTTTTGGAGGTTTTTTGGTAGCTTGATGGCTAGCTATGCATTTTCTGTCTTCATGTATTTCCCTTATATGCCGCTTACTCTCTCTGTGATTATTTACGTGATTATTTACATTTTCACAGTCAGGCATAGGGTGGTAGTTTTGGAGTGGCATAAACTTTCTGGCTAAAAGCAGTTTTAACCGTGGTGAAATAGCCATCCCTTAGGAAACTTCTTTCCTGGTGTTTTACCTCTAAAATATTTCCAAGATTATCTTACTAGAAAAGAGGTTGGTGTCTTTTTCACTATTATGTTTTAACTCCTGTGCTTTGGGGTTTCTTCCAAGAAGGTATTTGCTGTCGTAATGAAGAAATATGTTAAGCCTTCTGTCAATTAGCCTAATTGATGTAAAACCCTGACTGGGCCCTCAGAGACATGAGTTTTTCCAGCTGAACCTTATCAAGAAACAGCTTAGCACAAAATAAGGAAGAAACCAAAACATGTGAGACTGACAAGAAAAAAAAAAAAAAAAAAAAAAACAACAAACCTGTGATGCTTTGAGACAAGGTGAAAGAAAAATTTAGGTGTTACAGCATGCTGGCTGCTGTGTAGGTGTTATGAAAATAGGTCAAGCGTTTTCAAAATGCTTTCCCTTTAGTGCATAGATCTGATGTAAAGTCATTAAAATAAGAGTAAAAATGAAGAAGAGGTGCCTGTGAGATAAAAGATTTATCAGGAAATAATATCAGAATGTGGATGGAGACCATAAAAGGCAGTGGTTAACAGGCCAGAGAAGTGACATGTTTTTTCATTTCTCATTCCTTCTGGAAATGGCTATTGTGATGGAATGGAAATGGCTTGGTGTGATGGCAGGGGGCTCTGCCATATGATGCTATGGGCAGAACTGGGTGTTAAAGGTGATAAAAGACAGGTGGTGGTGGTGAGCACATGAATCTCAAACTAGAATGAGAAAAATCTGCTGCAAACTCTGTGTGCACGTGTGGTGGAAAACTTGGCCGAGTAGTGGCATCAGCTGCCAAATTATTTCTTAAATATTCCAAGTTTTCCCTGGAAAAACCTTCTTTTCCTTCAGGTCTGATGAATTAAATATTGGCCAGGAGTCAAGTACCAAGGAGTTCCAATTCTGCTTATAGAGAAGTCTTATCTATACCTGAAATTGCACAGAAATTCAGCCTTTGAGTCAAGATTGAAGCCCGTGTTCTTAAATTCTGCTCAGAGTATAAATACACAATGACCTCCTGGTAAACCATTTCATTGTTATCTTCCATTCTGCACTTGAAAACAGAGGTAATAAGTTGCCTGCTACTTTGTTATAGTACTGTAAATTCCTTGGCTTATGTGGAGGGGGAAAAAAGAACTTTATTGGAATTACTTGTTTTTGCTGACTTTAAGGTGTATGTGGGAAAGAGTGTTCAGATTCATCAATTCTGGTGAAGAGATGGACAAGTGGTGCTACATGCTGAAAGCTTCTGCTGGGCAGGTTTTACTGTATTTAATCTAAATCTCAAAAATGGCTCAAGAAACTGCAGTATTATTTTGAGCGTTCTGATTTCTGCTGGTGCAATCTTTCACTGCCATAAAATACCATGTCACATCCTTACACATTTTTCTCATAGTAAGGACAGAAATGTTAAGCAGACATGGCAGAATATATTATTTTTTACGCTATTGTCAACTCCGAGCTTTCCTTGACCCCATGCTTTAATATTTACTTAAGTAGTTACTAAACTAAAGCTGAACTTAAAGCCTAGATGACATTAATACTTGGTGTTGGTGTGCTATGATATTAAAGCCTTTGAAGAGTGATGTTGGGAGTCTGCCAGACTCTGTTTCACATGACATCTTTTTCGCTATGGTTAGTCTGAGGACCAAAATCTATTCCCTGCATTTAGAAACTCATAAACTGTAAGAAGTAGCTAGAATGGAGCAACAAGTACAGCCTGTCTCTTTGCACCAAAATCTTTCCTCCCTCTTTGTCATGCATTCCCTCATATGCATGTGTGCACAGAAGCATAAGCATATACCCACTGCAGAAAAGTATTTTAAATCAGCTAGTGTCTAGCAATTACTTTCATCATTTTTATATCCTTTATTAAAAGATGTCAGAGGGGAGGAAGGGAAGTCATGTCTGAAAGTAAATCTAAGCATCCCAGAAAAGAAAAAAATTAAAATTAATAAGGTGCACCATTTTATGCACTATACAAATGAGCAAACCGCTCACAGAATAAGGTGAATGCAAATGCTGGAGACCTAACTTCCAGATGAAGGATGTGGTACATCCCCACACAGATACAAGGAAGGCCCTAAACATGGTCAGTGGAAAAATATGAAGGGAAACTCAATTCTTAATCAGTCTGACTGGTTCCAGTTGTGAAGTTATTACTTGCACTAGTTTGCTTTAATATTCAGGAGACCATTAATCTCAGCAAGGCTGTCTGAGGGTAGTAAATACTACTGTGACTGTGGAGATTCACAGAATAATAATAATCACGCTAACAATATATGTTTCAAGTGTTTTGGCAACCCTTTGGATCGTAGATGTTGAAATGCTTAAAATGCGAGTGTCCTCAAAGGGAATATCTGTGCTGGTAGTGAGACAGGGCCAGAGAGAGAACTCAAGCACTGGCCTACTGATAAATGACATTACTTATTTTTCAGCTTACACCGTCCCTCTGTTTGGAGTACTCTCAGAAACATTTTCTGTGACGGTACATGGATACATTTCTGGAGATAACTCCTTTCAGAGAGCTCTCCCAGAAGGCAGGATGGATAAGACAAGACCATCCTTTGTTCCTTCAAGCTTACACAGTTTCCCAGTGTTATCCCAGATGCTTTGAAACCCCAAGCACCCCTACATTCTCTCCTGTTACATCCAAGAGGCATGACAAAATCCTCAGTCATGCATCCAAGAGTAGTTTACAGAGTTAAAGACAAAATTGAGGAACCGTCTCAATACAGACATCAATATCGAACAAGAATATTTTCTGCTGTCTCTCCTCTGCCTTGCCACTTTCACGACGAGAGAAATTTGGATTAACTGATATGAGACAGCCATTTTACAGTACAGCAACAGTAAACTAAGTGCAAAACCTCGCTCTGCTGGGCTGTGACACAGCCCTCATTGTTTCAGACACTTTGAATGGGAAAAGTAACACCTCAGAGAAGGTGGCATTGCCTCAGAGCTGTAAGTCTCTACCACTCTGGACTCAGGGGAGTCTCACTTAAGTGCTGTGCAGTCTGTGCATGGCCCCTGAGCTTTAGCTAGAGCTGCACCAAAGCAGTGTTGTCAAAAGCCAGTCTACAAAATTTGGCCTGGAAGCCAGAGATTGGCTCTTGGCCCTTTCCCGTTTAGCAATGTAGCCATATCCAGAGTATCTTTCCCTGCATCACTAACTGTCCCAAGTCCCACTCTGTTTTACGAAGATAAAATATTTCCAGTTCTGCGGTGTCTCTGTGTCGTGAGCGCAGCCCTATCCCATAATACACTTGATTTACACAGCTGTACAGCTTCCTGTCATTGCTGGCTCTACAGTTCACTTCTTTTAATAAGTTTCATGAGGGCTACTTGCTGACAAGGGAGGGCTGCACCAGCCGTGGGCTGCCCCAGTGCTCTCGTAGCCTTGAAGTTTCTGCACCTGATCATAAGAGGAAATGTCTGACACTGTGGTTATGTGGTGATCAGCAGAGAGGAGCTGTGTTTGCCTCAGGCAACCTCCTGCCAGTGGTACAATGTCTATTTTGAAATTTTGTCCCTCTGCACATTTCATACTAATCCACAGCCCTCTGTAGAATAGACTAGTCAGAAATAATATGCTCCATAAGAAATGAAAAATTTAAAAAAAAAGGGAAGTGAAAGAGTAAGTCAAGGTGACATATTTCCTCAGTTTTCTCTTTGGCATATTCCCAAGTGCTCCTTACCTTCTTTAAATCCTCTGCATTTTGTTTTGGATGTATATTTTAAGATACTATTTTCTTCCTTTCTGAAAACTCACATGCAGTTCCTCACATATGGGTTTAAGCTTTTGAGGTGTGCCTTCTTTCCCCATATTTCCATATTAAATATTAAGCTGAGATCTGGAACAAGCTGGTTACCCCTCTCCTGAGATTCTTTGGATTTAATTCAGCACTTACATAAATAGCAATGTAAATTACATATCTAATGAATTAGGTGTTGTAATAATGGTGTAATATGCACCGCGCTACTTATTACTGAGTCTGCAAATTGAAGTTAATTTACTCAAGAAGAAAAAAGTAAAAGAAATCATAATACAATTGAGAGTAATTGTACTCCACAGTACCAGAGCAAGCTAGATACTAATTACAAATATTTTACTATCACTATAAGTTTCTCTGTTATTCTTTCACTAAAGCAGTGCTCATTTTTCTTAATTTTCAGAATTAATTTCTTTCACAAAGACTCCTATATACTAAAATCCTTACATGCCAATATTATGTACACCATATTATAGTAGGAAACCACGAAGACAGAGGAAAATGCTGAAATTACCTAGTTTGACATCCTGCATAACACAGGGCATAGAGATTCCCTGAATTAATTCCTGTCTCAAGTTATAAAACATTTAACATTGATCTTAAAGTGTCCCACACTTGAAAGCTTACCACAATTCTTGTTAAAATTTACCTTTAACTTGTCTAAATACCTAGTTTTCTGTCCAGTGCTTACAACACAGTTATCTGCAAAAGTACATCATCCTGCCACCAGGAATATTTCACTAGCTGGTTTTATGATGACAGTTAATTTCCTTTGAGCAGCCAAACTGCTTTATCTCCTCCTCCTAGCCCTCTAATCACTCTCAGAACTCTTCTCTGAACCTTCTCCTTTGTTTCAAACTCCTTCCTCGAGTGTGGACTTAAAATAATAATTTGAAAATTAGCATGTATAGTACCACTGTTAAGAACAGACAAGAGTCTAAACAATTCTTGTTTAAACTCAGAGTTCCCTTTTAAATAACCACACAATCTGTTTAGCCACTTTGCTAAGGGAACGTTCCTGTCTGACTATCCAGGAACCACTCCATGGTCTCTTGCCTCAGACTCCAACCCCATGGAGCTTAACCTGCAGCTTACACTGCAGCTCCAGACCAAGATAAGGCACTAAATGTATTCCTCAACAGCTGTGTTAAACTGGAAATCCACATTCTAAGTCTAGTGCTAATTATGCATTATGAACCACAGGTCTGGAGTCACTGCTCCACAGGCAACCCATCTGTGAGACAGGCTTTCCTGCCTCTATGTGTTCAAACACTTCATTTGCTTGTACTTGCAGTATCAAGATGTCCAGATTGTTCTGGAGGAGTGTCAGTCCTCCAGTCTGCATATTCTAAATTCAGTTGATTTTTAAGATTGTTATAGGCATATAGAAACTCTGAATCTCTTGCTTTGTTCTGCTAGAATAGGCTTAATTCAAATCATCAGGCTTCAGTCTTCTAAAAGCTGGTATCTAGCTGAAGCTACACAGCAGTGGGGCTTCTTTCCCAGACATGAAACAAGACAGACATCTCTGGAGAGATTCATCCAAACCTATTTTGGAGAATTTAGATACCTGAAACAGGTGGCAACTTTTGTCCATTCTATAGCTGCCTGACTCTCCAGTGACTACAAAGGAAAGCTAGCTGTCATTTGTTTTCACATTTACAGGGGGGGAAATGAGATAATTACATTTGTCACCAGGTATTTTTGAGGTGAAAACTTTGGAAGCTGCAGGGCAAGTAAAACTTGAAGGCAAAACACTAGTTCTGACATTTTTACCATGCCATTCTCCCATGTCACAAAGAGCAAAGCACCAAACAAGAATTTTTGGCTCTTAGGAGAAATATCAGTGTATTGGTATTCCATTAATCACTCACTGAGCACAGGGATTGCCTTGTTATTACCTTGTTCATTTTGGAAAAGTAAATAATTCATGACAAAGACGGTCTAACTGGAAAGTATTCCAAAGTTGATATGCATACCCCAGTCATTGCATTCAAACAATGTTACCCTAAGGTTAGCTGTAAATGCTGCTGCTGCTAATTCAACATTACAGTGTACTTGTGACACCTTTCCATCTTTATTTGTATACAAGTGTACTTGTTTACTTCTTTTCATGTGTGATAAAGTGGCTGACTAGGGGAAAAACAGAGTTGATGGAAATAGCACAAGTCACTAGATGGTTAATAGAAATATAAGGCCACAATGTTTGTTTCTTGACGGCAGGAAACAGACCAGTTGACATATGGAAGACAAAAGACATTTTATTAGAATATAGAATCTTCCCATGATACACACAGTATCAGTGTGAAGAAGCCATAAATAATGAATGCATGCAAAAGGGTCCATGTGAAAGATGCAAAAGATGACTCTAAATTGATTGAAAAAATATTGTTATCAGTAATGAAAGTCTGCCTGACTGAAGCAGCAGCAAGGACAATGAAGACAACTGCAGTACTTAATGGGCTCAGTAAGAGCTCAAGATCAAGTAAATCGATATAAGAATGATGAAAAAAAATATGCCATCAGCAGGATCTTTATATTTGGTACAAAAACACAATGACCTAAAAAGAATTTGGAAGGATATCTCCAAAAGACCACAGAAGAGTTTTAGGATGACTCTGTCAGATTCAAGTCAGATGGATGGGGAATCAATATCCAGATTTTATGTTGAAGTTAAATGAGGTGGCTTGGCTGAATGATCAGCATGAGAAGCTGAAGGATCCCAAGGCAGGCTTTTGTGCTGCATGCCATCCTCCAGATAAAATAGACATCTTCATGAATAATGGAACTAACATATCTCTGAATACCAGCAGGGCTTCACATCTGTTTGCTGCCCACTTCTATAAAGTCTTCCTTCGTGTCAACATTGCTGCATGCTGAAGACCACTGTGAAATTCAGAGGCAAGCACCTACTAATTAGGCACATATTAAGCATGAAGTCTAACACCTTGTTGTGGAATTACATCTTCACTGACAATTTTGCAGAGTTTTCGGAAAAAACTTGTGAGCACACAGACTTTCTGGGCACATAAGCAGCTGCCTGTCTCTGCAAATTTTGTTTCCATTGCAGAGGAACAGCAGGCCTCTGCAAATCTGAACAAAGGACTGTGAAGTTTGTAAAAGAAAGATCTCCACTCTCACAAGCCCAGACTGAGCTCACTTATCCCCTCCTTCCTGATCCTAAAGTTTTCACAGGAAAAAATATCTAGATACACATGCTAAGGAGGAGCTGTGATTGTCCCAACCAGGTCAGTAATTCAAGCAAAGGGACCACGACCATCAGATTAGAGCTCTTTAGCTAAAGTTCTGATTTAGACACTGCTTGCAACACTTCTGGAAATTGGACTTTTCCACCCTAATGAATTTTGTGTATGAAAGCTTTCGGCATTTTCAATTTAATTTTAACCTATTTCTTTAGTATTATTAATGTATTTTATATGTTTAAGGTTTTTGGGAAACAGAGACCTGCTTATTGGACCTGTATCTACTCTGGTTCATAGACAACCAAGCAAAGGATCTATTTTATTTGGGTAGCACATTCATATGCCAAAACCTGCAAATCTTTTGTCTCTAATAACTTCTGCCACTCCAGTTCTTGCTCACTGAACTTTTGGCTGCTGTTTCTCTTGTCTTGGCATAAAATATCCAGGGGGTTTTCAGACTCTGTTTTTCCTCCATTTTCTATAACTCTGAATTTATTCTGTAATGTCTCTGGCCTTCCACTGGACTTTCATACCTAATGCGTTACACCTGTACATTTCTGGGTTCATGCTGCAATCTTGCATTCCTACAGATTCATGATTTCTTGCCCACTAATACTGTTATTCATTTTCCAAGAACTTCCAAGTATCTTCTATTCAAAAGGTAGTACTAGTGCTTTACTGCCCTAAATGTGAAAAACCAAATAAATTTGAGTTTATGAAATTTCTTTGGAGGCCAGGGAAAAATAGGTCAGGTCAGCATACCTGTGTGCACTTGAGTACCTGGTCTCTCTTTCCATCTGTGCTGGCACTCTTCTTTCCCCTCTGACAATCACTCTAAGCAGCTCTCCAGCGCATTACACTGCAATGTTTTTCTTCTTCCTTTGCAACATTCTCCTGATGTTTTCGAGTAGATACAACTTTGCTGCTGACTAGCATCATGTGTCCAGCATCTAGCCCTGAAAATAGGCTAGATCATGCAAAACATCTCAGATTAAAGCTCTTGAACTGGGAACATGACTAGAGCTGACCTCTGAAACAGATTTTTTTTTCCTTCTTTTGAGAAGTCTAACTCAACTTTATGCACACTTTCCCTAAAACTCTTTTAAATATTTCAATTAAAATTGACTTCTAAAGATTTCAATTGAAATATTTCCACTTATTTCGGGTATATAAGAAACCAGGGGGCAGACAACCCCTCATTAAAACTTTACCCTGTGTTATTGCTGCTATGCAGCTACGGAGCTCAGTGGTCTGCAAAGATGGCTATGGATCTCATTGCACAGTGCTATGCTGTGTTCTTTCATGTCTCTTCAATTAAATTATCCTTCTACCCTTTATTCTGCCAAGTCAATATAGCCAGATAAAATATTTTTCTATTCTGGTGAAGTAGAGGAACCAAACATCTAAAAATATTTTTTTTCTCTAACCTTCAGTAGGAAACAACATCATCTTTCATTTTTCAAAGACTTGGTGCATCTGTTCAAGTCAACACCAAGTTTCTGTCTTCTAAATATATAGTTTTGACAGAAAATGGCAAGAGATGTGATGCTATAAACAGTTGGAATACACAAATTAAATAAAAACAACATTAAAAATAAAACATTAATACATTGCTGATATTCTGCACAGAGTATTATTATAGATAAATAACAATGTAGAATAGTATATGTAGCTGTAGCAATTTTCATGCCTTCCATGCAAAAAATGAAACCAAAAGTCATAACATTTATTGGAACTTTGCAGTGCCCTGGAAAAACAGGCACCTTTATCTCAGTGTTACAGATGTTGTGAGGAAAAAAAAAATGCCTAAAATGCAATTGATTGTGTTGTTTTGATATTCATGTTAGGGATCTGCATCGCAGAAGTGGACTTTCTGGAGGCAAGAATAGCAGAGTATTTTCAGGGACAAGGAAGAAACACAGCTGCTGTACCAGCATGCTGGCTACTTGTGTGCAGTTGTCAGAGCAGAAGGAAAAGGTCTATGGCTTTTGCTCTCACTTCATGCAGTCCATAGCCAGTGTGCAGGCTCAGTGGAGACTGGCCTTCTCTGTTGGTGCAGAAGCTTTCCCTCACCTCTCCTGCTGGGGCCAAGGCAACCTAGTCTGCCACTAGATGGGCTGCCCTGAGTGACCCATGCCTGGAACAGGTGACAGAGCTGCAGCCTGCACCACATGTGGCTTAAAGAAAACACAAACCTCACATTTTTCATAAAGACTAACATGTCAAAGTACTGCTGCCACTTGTGCTCTTCCTACCAAGTAGCTTCTGCATCAGCACATTAAACAGCCTGTTTCTGAAACCTAGGCAAGAGATGTGTGCTGTGTTACTGAGAGCCACAGAGGTCTTCAGAGCTTCAAGCTGGTGATCACTGCTTTAGAGAGAAACGTGCCCAGTTCAGATGAAACATTTATTTTTAAATGGGCATCTGATGTCTGTCAATGGCAGAGGTCTAATTCAGACTTCCTTGATCACCGTGGCTGGCACAGTCCCAGGTACTGCATTACATTAACAAGGTTCATAAACTGTCAGAGATATAACTCATCCTCTTAACTCTCTGCAATGAGGCACAGACTCTGAGGACACGGCCTTTCCGAGAATGTTCTCGCTTTGTAATTCGTCATTCCCCCGAAATGCCTCATGTGATATGATGTTACTGGAATCTTCAGCTAAAAGGTTCCATTTTTTTTTTTGGTCACACATATTGCAGAATGTATTCATATGTGTCCTGCCACCCCAGGTGGTGACTGGGGTGTCTACCATCAAACTATTTCCATTCAGAGCTAGGAGATCACTATTTCTCGTGCTGAATAAACAAGAGAGCGATTCCTCGCCCTTAAGCAGAAGGTCTGTAAGGGGAAAGGTGCCTTTGACCACAGAATTCAATCTGTTCTTCTGCTTGGAGCCTCTAGAGCGTAATCTCTCTTTGTACCAGCCTAGGCTGCATGGTGTGATATTCATTTAAACTCTCCAGTGGTTCTCCTTTTGCAGGAAGGGTTTTCACAAAGCGCTTTGGCATTTGCTTTTTGAAGCCTGCTTAGCTGATTTTGATGAATGGAAAAGGTAGCCCTAAAACATATCTTTTATTATAGTTTTCAAAGGTGGAAAAAGCCTGCAGTAGGCTAATGCTGAGAGGAAAAATAGCATTGAAACATTAGCGGAGTTCAGTGACTTTAAACATTAGACACCACAGGAAGAGGTTTTATTGACTTTGAAAGCCCCCTGACACTTGATGCTGTTATATTGTGCACCTGGAGCAAAATGTTTGTGCTAAGCAATGCATTTGCTAGATGTATGGACTCTAAGCACTCTGCTTTGTACTTTCCTGAGATACCTCTATTTCTTTACCCCAGAGCATGAGGCTTAAGGGAGTTAATCAGTTAAGATAATTTCATTCATCCTCATCTTCCTTACATGCATTTCTGGAGACAGAGGCTGTCCTGTCAGGTATCCCACTTTTCCATTGTGCACAGGCATGAACAGCCAGGGGGCTCAGGCAGAGCCTCCACCTGACAGTCACCTTCCTGGCAGCTCTGCTGCTGCTGGCACTGTCAAAGAGATCTGTCAATTCCTCTGCTGTTAGTCCACAATTCCCACTGAGCTGCTGAATAACTATCACTGTATTTTGATAATCCATCAGCATTCAGGTTTCATAAGTTCAAGCCCTATTCATCTTGATCACACTCTTTAGAGCTGTTCCTGTGAATGCCTTATTTGTTTTTCTTTCTGTATGTTGAAGTAATGAGCCTGACTATTCAGGCTGCTGAAGAGCTGCTTCAGCTGAGCTGTGCACTTTGCATACCATGCATCCGTCTGCCTTGTCAGCACCACCATCACCAGCTGTTGTAGGAACACTTTGATCAGAGCATTATTAGGCTGCTACAACATAACCACCACCATGAAGTCAGTGCAGGGCAAAAGCTGTCACATTCCATGAAGTTTCCTGACCCTGTGACCATCATCAGAGCCTTCAAATAAACAGCAATTCATCACAGGGAAAATAAATATCATCACAGAGAAAGAGGTGGCTGTTACTGAAAAGTCTCTTACCTCTGATGAAATGTTCTGGCTCTTGTCATTTATGTGACAGCAATGATCTAATTTAATCTAATATGTGAGTCTGGAAAAGAGAAAATTACCTGTGCTTTCTTTCTGAACTTTTACTCTATACAGTGTTGGTGGTTGGCCACAGTCCTGAGAAACTGGCAGACACAACATATTATTCTGCTTCTCATCTTCTACTCACTGTCCTCTGAATGTTTGTTTCCCGGATCCAAGGGCCTGGTGTTCACACTCAAAGCATTGAAGTTTATTTTGCCATATGTGTGCCTCAACATGGAGGGATGAATTTTCACTGAACAGAAACTCTCATACGTGTTTGTTTATGAGAAATTCAAAGCTCTCTTGTACCTTCAAAATATTTTCCCCTATGAAATCTGCACAATTTTTTTTTTCCTACAGCTCCTCAAAAGAGTGAGTAGCATTGATAATCAATGTCTCTTCTAACAGAGTTCAATTTAAAATGCTAGACATTCATTTAGTGGGCTGCAAGGAGTCTGTGGCTTTGTTAGATCTGCAGCGTAAAGAACCAATTTTTCTTATCCTAATCCTATGGCTGTCTGAAAAAGGTGACACACAGTTACACATAATGATAAGAAAAGCTACTGCTGCCAAAGGCAGTAAGATACCAAAGCCAGATGATTAAACCATTCCAAAGTTTTCCCAGAAGACAAGAGGAGGCAAAGGCCCAAAGTTTTTTTCAGAAGTTATCATGCTATAAAACCTTCAGAACAAAGCCCACATAAAGACACGAATACACTTTTGCTTTAATAACCCATCCTTACTATTTACAGAAAAAAGGGGGTGATGCATGTTTTAAAACCTTTAACTTTGTTTTTTTTGTTTGCTTGTTTAAGCTTCATTCTTTGTTGGTTTTTTGTTATCAAGAGGACAGAAGCAGTTTTGTTTAAAAATAAATGAGATTTTTTTGCACAATCTACACAGCTCTAATGGCTAAATTTTTATGTGAAGAGCAGGCACCACACACTTGACCCCTGTACAATGAAAACTCTGTTCTTACAAAGACAAGTTGGGCTACAGAGCTACACCATAAGAGGAAACAGAGCAATAGACTTTTCCATCTTCAGGAATTCTCATACACTTGGATTGGATGGAATCACCAAAAATATGTAACCAAAAATCTCCTCTGACCTTAATGAAGTCAGAAAATGTAAAGTGGAGAAAATTACACAAAAGCAGAAAAGATAAAATTAAAATTTCTTCAGGTTTAACGAATTATTGGCATCACTAATGCCTTCAGCCTGCACTGAGCAATGCACATTTGAGCTGCACCTAGCAGGTGCTGAATGCAGGTGGGGAATTTGTTCCCGGCCTCTCAGCCTCATCCTTGCTCTAAGGTGTCACCTGGGGATCTGCACAGCTGAGCCTACCCTCTGTCCAAGGAGAAGTGCCTGCCTCAGCTTCCTGAGGGAGTGCAGCAGAATCCTGACTGGGGCATCTCACCCGTGGGAGCAGGAATGAGAAGTTCAGTGTTAATCCTGAATCTACAAGATACTCCACAGTTCAGCTATAACACAGAGGCCAGCAGTAAGTGATCCCCATGTCTACCTCATGTGAGCCTCTGTATTTTAGGTTACCTTTCAAGTCTGAGGCAGGAAAAAAGGATGTGCTACTCTTTAGCTGTGAGATGAAATCATGGAAAAGTGCCAAATATCATGCGGTTATCAAAAGCATAAATCACTCTGAAATCCCTAGGAAGAGTGAAGACTTGTAGAAAGTTTTAGGTCAAAATTGCAGAAAACTCTTGCTAAAGTTTAAACTTTCTGGAAATTTGGGTCAAGCCAAATGTCTGTAATACAGCTACAAAACAGGCAAGTATCTCTTGCTTTCTACTGTTGTTAAAGGTTTCCACTGCTCTTTTGTAATAAACCACAGTGCTGTGGTTTTCAGTGCCCCTGTAGTCTCTTCAATTCATCAGGTGCAGAAACTTGCCAGAGAAGATGCTCAGGGAACCCTGAGCAAGATAGAACTGCTCTCAAGCACCCAGCAGCATTTCAAACAAAAGATTTCTAGCAGGTCTTCACAGGGATCTTCAAATGCTTATACAAAAAGGAAATCCCCAGAAAACTGAAGAGTCCACTGAGAAATAAAGGAAGATTTTATGTTAAGCACCTTCTAGACAGCTGATGTAAAAAAAAAAGATTATGATGCACTAGTTGAAATAAATGAAATTTTTATCACACTTCTCTTTTCCAATGTGCCTAGACTTATCTGAATTTATGATTCATGGTTTTACTGTGTCTTCTAAAAAGAAAAACCAAAAACTTTTGGGGCTGAGTTTTCAGCTCAAGAGAGGAAAGAAAAATAATTTGATGACTACACAGGTTAAGTAATTATCATTTTGGCTTGCTTTTAAATTTCATAAGTGCCCACTAGGTATTATTGTGAACATGTCAGTTTGACATTAGCTCTTTTAAGTAATTATTTTTCTGTACAGAATAATGCTACTTGGCCATAGTAATGAAATCTTCTTTCTGGACAGCACATAGATTGTTAATTCTGTACAAGAATGATAGCAAGGCCACACAGTCTACCTTCCCTATCAGGAATCTGTCCTTATACCAATGGTTTTCTTATTCTCTCCTTTTATGATGAAAGAGATTTAAACTTGGAGGAATGACAGGGTTCTCATAACGTTAAATGTAAGCACAAATAAAAGCATACCTCAACAGAGTAGTTTTCATGGAACGCAGCTTGAGTTTTATATTAAACTCCAGCAATGATGTTCACTCACTGATGCAGCACTGCTGAAGGCAGTGAAATCAAGCTTGAAAGGGTTTTTGCAGGGGGCAGCTTTAGAACCCCCATGACACCGACTTAAATCTACAGATATTGAGAGAAAGGTCTCTGCCTCACCTTTCCTGCTAAATAATGAGTATGATTCTTCTGAGAATCAATACACTGGAAGCTTTCTAGACAGTAATTCTCCAGTTCTTCAGTTGCTCATAATGTGTGTGTGTGTGTATATATATATAGCAATATATCTCCAGACTCCAAAAATCCATTTTAAAGAAACATTGCCCCTTAAATGCACATCACTACAAAGGTTTTATGTGTGCAGACCACTGTAAGCTTAGGAAATACGATTAATTTGCACATGGCTGGACATGTAACATTGCAGCTTTGCAATATAGCATTTCCAGGGCCAGAATTACACCCATGTATTTCTGCCGCATTATTGCTTGAACTAGACTATATTTTGCTTAGGTCTTAAAAGCAGAGTGTTTATAGACACCTGCAAAAACTTAATAATAAAAAGTAAATGCACAAGCCTCAGCTGTTTCAGAGATACTGAAGCATTTTTCCATAGGAAAACACAATAGGTTTGTGTATTTTAAGTCTAAGGTCTATTTTGCTGGAACAAGTATGATTATAAAATAAAACCATATTCATTCAAGGAAACCAAGACTATGTATTACTTCCACAACCCTTAACTCATTAATCCTCATCTCAAGCCTGCTCCTCATCACCCTATCCCAATCAGATCCCCTTTCAATTTTTGTTTCCTTCTTGCCATCACTCTTTTGTTTCAACTTCCCAGCTTAATAAGCATAACTTGTAGTAATTACCTATATAGATATTGCTTCAGAGGAGGGAAATGTGGAAACCTTGACCAGAAATTACATTTTTTATATGATAGCCTTTTTTCCAAATCTGGTGCTCTTTGCAGTGTATAAAAACATTCATCTCATGAAAGAAGTGAGAAAAAATAGCAAGACAGGATTTTAATCAATACTAATTCTGATTGAGTTTGATCACAGCACTTGACATTTTGAGCAAGTCTGGAAGTACACTCACAGTGACTCAGGATCTGCCGAGAGTCTTTTGAGGTGTAACGGGGCATTGTTGACTTAGGAGGGAATATTCTACTTTTTTGTTTTCCTTATACAGCTATGATAAGGCAATAAAATGCATTAACTTCATTTTGTAGTTAATCTTATTACCAAAGCTTCAGTAATGTTGTTTTATTGGTGATTTATTTTAGGTTTTGCTTGTCTTCTTTTTTTTTTTTCTTGACAGAAGGAAAATGGTTTTATCGACATGCTTGAAAATTTAAAAAAAATTTTAAAAAAAAAGGCAAACAAAAAAAATTAAAAACTGCCCACGAAATTATTAAGTGTTTGAGATCATTGTTTCTAAAATTAAGGTCATCAGATGCCGTCAAAGTACACCCAGGGAGCTGGTGCAGGCATGGATAATGTGCCACTTTTAGAAAGAGCAGTATTCATTTATACTCTCATATGGACATATCAGGGAAAGTTGTAAAGAGCAGGCTTTTTCAAGGTGCAGAAAATGAGGTTCATAAAAACATGCATTCACTAATCGCTCCATGTATAAATGAGCAGGAATGTTGCTAATGGCTCCTTCTCCTCTAGAGGCCCATACTACAGCGTTAAAATGTGAGTGGGACAGATGTAGACATCTAATCTTGATGGATCTGGGATCCAGAAATGATCTTCCGCTCATTGCACCTATTTCTTTTTATCACTGCATGGTTTACAAAAAAGCAAAGCTCCGTTAATTTAAAAAAAAAATAGGTAGGGATGCAAAGCAAAAGGTAGGGATGCAAACGAGATTTTTCAAGCTAACTTTCCCCGTTTTGAATTGATTTTGTGAGATAGTCAGTCTCCTTCTCTTCTTTATCTCTGAGGACTCATTTCCTTCCTTCTTATGTATGAAAAAAATCTTTTGGAGCTACTGAATCAGGAAGACTCTGCTCTGTGTAATTCTCATACTGCACTGAGCACTGCTGTATTTGAGGACTTCCCAGGAATATAAGTGATGTGACTAACTTCTATAATTTGCTTTGGTTTGGGTTTCTTCTCTCATATTCTTCTCCAGGATGAGGAGTTATTCAGTGTTTTGTTTGGATTTGTTGGGGTTTGGGGGTATTTTTTTGATTCAAAGGTATATTGTGGTGTGCTTTTGTTAGAGAGAAAAGGTTAAAGTGCATCTTGTACTATAACAAAGGTGGTAAATTTTGGGAGACCTATCAATCCACGTAGGAATTCATTAGAAATTTTAGTTGACCAAAGTCCCAAAGAAATGTCTGCTATCTGCACAGATGAACTGTACCCTTCTAATGGGAAGTCCTAGTCCACAGGGGAGGAAACATGTTCCTGATGTCTATCTTGGGGATCTCTGCAATCACCATGGGCTCAGGTCATTGAGTATCATCAAAGTGAAAACTGCCACTTTTGGTTCTGAGCCTCAGCTCAGTGTGCCCACTGCTGCTGATGCAATTAGAAAGAAAACTTGAATGACTGTCACTGCATAAGAACTGATAAATTACTTGGTTAAAAAAAAAAAAAAAAAAAAAAAAAAAAAAAAAAAAAAAAAAAAAAAAAAAAAAAAAAACTAATGTGAGATTCAAATAAGAACAACATGATTATGTTTACCAAGCTAAGGGTTGGATAAATGTGGGAAAAGGGGAGGTTTCTTTTATGAACTCTGATTATCTCATGGGAAAAAACCCTGACATTCATACTTAGATCAGAACAATTTGAGCTTTAAGGCATTCTTTTAATCAGCAAGCTCATCTGATGAAATGCTGTAGGATTTGCTTGTATATCAAAGGAGTTCCCTAGAGATTTAAGTGATGTAACTGAATACAATTAAAAGATCCGTTGTAAACACCATTTGTGATACAGTTTGTTTGCTGTGCTTTGTAAGATAAGTTCAGTTAATAACACATGAACTTGTGGTGGTTGACAAGACAGTAAAGTATTGAACTGTAGTGCAAGAAAAGGATTACCATAGAAGCCTGCTAGAGATGCAACTATTCAGCTATCTTGGATCTGATGGTCTGTAAAAAAAAGAACAGAGAAACTATTAAGCCAAGGTTCACATCCAGGAATGGAATCATTTATGTACAACCTTTCTGGGCCTAATTCGTTGCTGAATTAAGCCTCAAGTAATGTCATTGAAGTCAATGGGGTTATGCAGGGCATAAGTCAGTGGAGCAAATTAGCCCTCTGTCTTGAAGCCAAGAAACAAAAGGGAAGAGGGATCCAATAAAAGAGAGATGAAATGCTGATATTAGCTGAATGCCACGTCTTGGTACAGTGCGTTCTTTGTGTCCAGCAGTGAATATTTCATCCTTCCCAGGTGTAAAATCTTCCCAGCAGCACTGTAAGGCAGATTTATAATAAATGACAAAATTAATGGTTTAGCTCCATTGTAATGCCTCTTCTGGGCTTTCAACAGGAATTTAAACTGTGAACAGACAACACCTATGCTGGCTTCAGTGTGACCTCCAAATTAAGTCTTGATTTTTTAGGAAAGCCTTCAGGCTGACCTTTTTTTTCCCCTTTCACCATCACTCACCCATACAGATATTAGAAGGTAGAATTTGTGGGTATAGGTAGCTTTCTACATAGAAAACTGACAGAAATTCCAGGAATATCTGTGTAAGAGCTGGAGAAAACTAGGCATAGTCACTGCCTCAGGTATGAAGGCACTACGAAATAGAATGGATTTATTTGCATTTAATTTATATATGGGTAATATTAAGGGCTCTAAGAGCTCACAATATTGCAGTGATTGTATGTATGCCTTGGATGAACAAAAAAAATAAATCCATTTTCACAAACCAGCATTCATAATACATGGTCTCTCAAATTTCCCTTCTTCTACTGTCCAACCCACTAATTACTCAAACTGAAGTCAAGATCATCATCTCCCTCAGCCGGAGATTATGGGTTTTGCACCATTCAAAGAGAGCTTAGAGGCTGAAGCCTCTAGGCATTTTTATACCCATATAAAAAAAATTCCCAAAGCGTACAGAGGGTTTTGCAGCTCATGAAAATATATGTGTGAGGTGGCCTGTGCAGAATAACAGCACAGGCAGCACGGCTCACTTTTCACTACAAAGAGATCAAATAACTGGAATTCTTTGGACATCCTAAGATGCGAACTTCAGTGATGAGCTATAGGATGAAAAACGGTTTCTTGTAATGGAGTAGAGAAAACTCTCCAGACCTACATGTAAGGAAGGTGTGTAAAGCAGGCAACATGTGACACGTGTTGCTGCTCCAGTATTTGTTCTTTTACTTCTGGTCTAACTCAGCAACAACAGAACTTGCTGGAGGGACCAGCAGCTGACTCACATGATACTTGGCCTGTGGCATGTATGATATTGGCCATTTATTCCTTTTTTTATTATCATTGTTTTCAGGTGGTACTTCAATAACTACTCCAGATTTTCATTTTCTTTAAATCCCATTGCTCCTGTTTACAATTCAATTCTGGGCATGCTCTGCAGAGAGGATTGAAGGGAACAAGATACAAATTTGCCAGCTGCTGTGTGAGATGCTGGTGTAAACACATCCAGGACTATCCAAAGTGACTTGTAATGAGGCTTGGGGACTATTGCAGATATGGGAACAAGTTCCATTAATCCACAGCTCTAATTTCAACTGATAAAATATCATTATGAAGCTGGTTTACAAGTGCACTGAATTTGTCCTTGATTTAGTTGGCTCAGTTCCGGTTTTAAAAAAAGTTCTGCTAGAGGGCCAGGTTTTGTTGGATAGCAAATCTGATTTTGACAGAAATATTTACATTTTCAGTAGCTAAAAGCTCATCCATCCAAATACTCATTCACTTTTGTATTTTTCAGTAATTTAAAATAAGTTAACTAGGTATTGGAAAATTTTTGATAAAGTTTTTGGAAGTTTTATTGAAGGATGTGTTTTTCAAGAAAGATGCAGAATTACCCTATTTCTAATTAAAATTATCAAACTGTTGTGGAGAATTATCTTTACCTCCTCAAAGAAAGTCTGCTGAATTTTGCTGTTTCTGTTTCTGTAGTCGCTTTTGTAAAGCCATCTCTTGTTTCTCTATGGTATCAGTCTTACATCTAACACTATTACATTTTCTTTCAGCTGGCAGGCTTCATCTATGCCTGTTATGTTGTGAAGTGTATTACTGAAGAAGAGGACAGCTGTAAGTACTAAAGCTTTATTACATACAAAATGAATTCTTTTTTTTTTTTTTAATCACCTCTCCACTATGCTGGCTCTTGCTGACTTCAACCTAAATGCCTTATTATACTGTAGCCAGATCACGTTTTCTGTCCATCCTTCTTCGTCTAAAATCTGGAAATTCTGAGACAAAGGAGGAATGAAATACTGGTTTAAATTTACATACACCTTTCTTCTGGAAAGCTCATTGCAAGTCTTTATCTCGCAACTTAGCTTAAGACATAAAACATGGGGGTTTTTTGAGTTTTTGTTGTTTGTTTGTTGTTGTTTTTTTTTTGTTTTTTTTTTTTTTTTTTATAAAAAGAAAGAAAAAAATCCCAATTAGTAAATACAAGATTTTTTTTTCCCCTTGCTCCAGGCTGTTATTAACTATTTTCAGAGTAATTGGTTACAACTGAAGCTACAGCTCTTTTGTGTTGGCATGTATGTTGTCTTGTAAAAGCAATTCTTGCAGAAAAATAGCTTTAGATCATTGCAGGACTTTAATTTATGAGAGGTTAAACAGTGGAGCTCCTCTTTGTTCCTGCTGCTTCCAGGGTGCACTTACATATATTAAAATTATTTCAAATAGATGTAGATTTGTGTTTCTTCTGCTTATTTATATCACTAGAAGCCTATTGAGCAAAATTTGCTCTTATTGCATTCTGTAGAGTTAAGACATTTCAATTTTTTTTCTGTACTCTAACCTGGATTTTTTTAAAAAGGTCCACTGCAGCATTTCAGTACATCTTGAGATTCATACTAAAGCACTTTAGAAACAAGTATCAGAATTGCATGTAACTTTGATAAAATATACATGAATCCTAGGGAGAGCTCTGCAACAGGAAGCTAAAGGGTTTTTATTTGATTGAGAGCACTGCTAGGGCTGGCGGGGGTTCCTTTGTGTGTTCTCCTGCGTGGAAAATAGCTACAACCCTGTAATCTATTGGCAATACAGTGTCACTGTGAACCATCAAGGGGAGATTTAATGCTGAAATCAAACCACCACACTTTGGAGGTCGTTTCCACTATGCTTATTTCAGTCGTCTTTGTGTTTCTGTGGAAGTGAGGAAGGTATAAAGAGTACAAAGGGTTTGGGAAGCTGTGTGGAGCAGGGGTATGTCACAAATAGACTCTTCTGTTTAAAGTTCCCAGTCACATGTATTTTATCCTGCTTTCCCATTAAGAGCATTCATTATCCATAGAGCTGGAGAGAATTATTCCTTGTCCCCCAAAATGAAATCCCATTCAATACTGTTCTGCCCTCTCTTCTAAGGGCTTAAATATTTTTTTTCACTATTCTGTAATGCTTTAGGGCATGATATAAGTAAAAAGCGAGGAAGGGACTTGAAACTTGGCTCACCAATCAAGCGCAGAAATCAGAGCACATTTGGGAGATTTCTCCCATGGTTCATGAAGTGGCATTCCTGGCAGCAAAGTGCCACGGCCAATATGGTATTGTTTTCTTCTCTCTGCACCAAGAGCTCCCTCTTGTTCAGCAGCCACAGACTGTCATGCTTCTTTGAACATTTTCTTGCCATCACCTTAACTATTTTGTCATTACTTTTGTCATTTAGATTTCATTATTACTTTGTACACCCCAGCCAGGTCTCCTCCTCCAGACAAAGAGCATGTCACCCATCTGCCAGCACCTCTCTGAGGCACCAGGGTGAATCCCCACCCAGTGCAATGGAGCCAGCACAAGCTCAGGTGCTGCAATTTCCCCTCTGCTGAGGTTTGGAAGCTTGGCTGGCCAAAAAGGGAAAGAGAACTTCTGTGGCTGAGTTGTGCCAACAGTGTAATAATGCTCAGATTGGATCTGGCCCCTCAAGGTATCATAAAATTAAGACAGCTTTAGTTTCTATGGAGAGGCCTCATGAAGTAGCAAGTAAGAAAGATTCCAGTTCTCTCTTGGCTCAAACATCCACTCTGCCATGCACCAAGTGTTCACTGTGACAGCCAGGGCCTGCAGTCTATACAAATACTCCCTGCTCAGGTTTAATTTAAAATTATTCTATTTTCTTAGATAAATTTTCTGACTTTTTCCATCCCTTTTGGCAACACATCCATCTATCGTGTTCTTCTGAGAAGTGTATCCCTTATGGATGTCATGTTATTTAGTATTTGTAAGGATAAACGTACTGGGTCATACCAAACTGTCATTTAGCCACAAGTCCTTTCTGATGAGACAAAACCAACAGAAAAAGTCTTTTGCTTTTCACAATGGACAAACTGAACACCCATACACTCAATTCCATTTATTCTGCTTTCCTAATGGGCCATAGGAACAACAGCAGTCCAAAGGAGAAGTAAAAGAGGCAGAAACTCTAAACCTGGCAGAACTGAACAGCAGGGCAGAAGACTGGAGAAAAAGCCATGCAACATCCAAGAGCCAAACCTGGGCATGTTCCAGATTTTAACCAGATGAAGATATTGACACTGCTCTGGAGTATGGAACGTGTCTTGTCTCCTGTTGGCACAGAGCCTCAACTGTAAAAACACAGTCAAGTTGCTCTTAAGCTGCTTCAGCTGAATTAGCTTTGCTCTCAAAGTAATTGGAACAAGCTGAAAGAATTACTATTTCTCCATTCTTTATGCAGATTTTATTAAGAGAACAAATGAGTTGGGGTAGAATTAAGCAAGCATTTCACTAAGATTAACCTGCTCTAACCTCGCTAAAGAATTAGGAATGGAACAATACGGTGATAAAATCATGGTCATAACTAGGACTGAATCAGCAAGTCTAGAGGTTTTAATTACCCACACACCAAATAAATCCAGCCTCAGGCCCCCTAAATCAAAGCTCAAGTCTGTGCTACCTTTCATGAGAAAAATCTGCTTTGGGTGAATTCTGCACCAAGGATTAAAGAGGAAGTTGCTTTGTCTCCTGGTACAATCCCAGAAGTGCTGTGGTGCACACCGGGTGTGCCAGAGTCAAACTGCAGCACCCGTGTCCAAGGGGCAGCCAAGAGCAGCTTTTCCATGGCTGCTTCTCTGAGTGGAGGTTTACCACTCCCAAACATTTTCCCTGTGGCTGCATAAGAACGAGTAACTCTGAAGGCTGGAGTGCCTCAGGTCTTTTTCTGGGAAAGACAAGGGAGTACGGGTCCCCAGCAGCTTTGCTGCCAGCTCCACGCTCTCCTCTTTACCACTGCCATTGGAATGCCTAAGCCATTGCCTTTCTTAGCTCACTAGCATTATTAGCTGCAGCAATTAAAAATAAAACATGAAAATGTCAGCAACAGCCATTACTTGGAGGCATTCAATGGCTGTGAACTTATTGGAGCTCCTCATCTGTCTCCCAAAATCATGTTAGGCCTGCATTTTTCCAAGGCTGCACATTATTTTTAATAACATTGAAATGTTCCTTTAATGTGCATTTGCTCACTAGCAATTTGGCTCCCTGCTATAAGCTGCTACTGCCTCACTAAAAGAAAATTCAACGTATTTCCGAAAACTTCATTAACTGTATAGACATTTTGTGGGGAACATTGGAATATAAGCAGTCAAGCAGCATCCTCCCAGGGCTATTTGTCTCTAAGCAATTAAGAAAGAAACCTAGGTTACTGAAAGGGGAATTCTGCACTCACAGATTCTGTTGAGAGTAAGGAGACTTGCTTGTTATTCGAGGGACAGCTTTGGCTAGGAATGAACCCCAGCTAAGAGAAAATCTCTAACTTAGTTTGTGTCTCAGTGTAAAATCCTAACCTAGAAGGCTCTCTTGCTGACCCAGAGAGGGAGCAGAAATAGTGTTTACCTACTATTAGGCAATGGCAAGGCAATCAGAGAACAGCTATGGCCCCTCTGAATGTTCCCTTGTGTACCATGAGGTACAACCTTTGCACCATCTGATGCTAGCAGGGATTCAACCTGCACATACACTTTCTTCTTTTCTCCTGGCATTGTTTCCTGTTAAACTGCAAAGAAAAAGAAACTGCAACTTTGTCTAGAAGATTTTTGCTGCATATTTCCTGGAACCCTGCTATTGGGGATGTCTTGGCGTGGAAATGAAGCCCTATGTAACCCTTTAAAATCATTTCACTCCTCCCCCTCCAATAAAAATTTGGATTAAAGACTGCATTTGAATTACTGAAAATGTTCAGTAAGACAGCAATACCCTAGATAGGAAATATCTTCTGATGAGCAATACAGTATTATGTGCCAATAAACTTGGTGCCAAACAATATTCCATTCTGAGATCCTAGGCCTGACCTGGGAAATACAAAAAATTATGACAAAGATTTTCTTTTAAAAGACAGTATTAAATTCATTTTATGTGAGAGATGTGAAATTTTGACATGCACATGGGATAGACAGAAAAACATTTTCTTTTTATCTCTATTATAGGCAACCTTCCACCTTTGGGCAGGTTGTTTAACCTCTCCATACTTCTGTTTCCCACATTTAAAATGGGAAATAATTACAGTGACAAACTCACAGGCGTGTTGCTTCATAACTTTGAGCCTCTGGGATGAAAGGCACTATTGAAGTGGAGAATGTGTTCAGGTATTGCTTTTTTTCTGTGCCAAATGCTTGTCACAGTCTGCTTAGCGAGACATTGCAGAGAAATAATACCTCAGCTTCCGTTCCTGCTCAAAAACATCTCTAAAACAAAGGGAAAGAGAAACTGGTAACAAACATTCAAGTATTAATTCTGCTTCTTTGTTTCCCATCCCAAGTTTGTGGTTTCCAGAAATTCTTGACGGTAATTTGCTGTTCATGGACTTCCTTAACCACAAGAGGTCTAGCTGTATTTTGCTTCCCACAGTGGTCTTTTCTTCCTGAAAAAGTCCAACTATGTTTGAACCAAGAAAGGTTTTATAAAACAGCCTCCTAAGAAAAGGAGATCCAATACCTCAGCTCTATACTTCATTTCTTTTGCACCTGCCATTTGTGTAGTGTGTCCTGAGTCTTTCTCTGGAAAAGACCAGGGATTCCATCTTCACCTCTTCCATGCTGTTGCAGGTGGAATCCTTCTCACACCCCTACAGCCACATGTAAGTAGGCCTGCAGCTTAAATTAACAATCAAGATTTCCACCATAGTCAGTGGAGGCAGGGATGTAACCCCAAAGAGCAATCTGCCCTATCTGTGGTAGACACCTCTCTCACGACAGGAGGAATCACTGGTCTAACTTGTTTGGTTGGTGAAAGGGACAGCCTAGACAGTCTGCAGAGACAGCAGAGCAACAATTAATAACAGGAAGAAATAAAAGTCTATGTTTAAAACACAGTTGTTCTCCTAACTGTTGAACAGGTCATTGTGAATGGAAATGCAATGAATACACTACAATTTTGAAGCTTCAGCTTGTTTTTGCAATGCTGTGCTCTTCAATTTACAGCCTGCAGCTCAATTAGAAGCTTTTTCCATTTACTTGTTTCATTTAGTGTGGTGACTGGTACATGATCTAAGTAAACCAGAGGGAGGAAAATGGGATGCCTTTGACTGTCAGGATTCTGATAGAAGTGTGGAGGGAAAGAAGCCTTTGAAATCCCAAGGCGCTACTTCATGTTTGTCATCCTAAGGACAAACTGCCAAAGCTGCCTTGGAGAGCCATGGTGCCACCAGGAACATTTAGGAAATTCCCTGACATGCCTGTACAACATCAATCTTTTGCACATATCAATAGCTGGTTCCTGTGTTGTTATTTCCAGTCATGTCCTGTCTTGGAGGGGCCCCCTCACAGAGCAGAAGGCTGGTGTTGAGCGTCTCGTTCTCCTCGGCACAGAGCACAGGCAATCCTTGTCCCCTAAGGTGTGCTCGCTGCTTCCGAGGCACAGGCTGAAAATGTCTGAGCTGCAGAGTGCGAGGCTGAAGCACAGGGGAACAAGTTTATGGCATGAAGATATGACAAGTGAAACCAGCTGCATTTGAGATGCATATGGACCTGAGCAGTCCAAGGTGTCACAGGGCTTGGCAGACATTACACAGCCTGCTCTGTGATCGTTTGGCACAGCACTGCAGAGAGAAACAAACTTAAAAGCTCTGAGGAGGTGCAGTTTGTTTAAATAATGGCAAGTAATTAGTCTGAAGACAAAATCAGTGATGGCATTTTATAATTACAATTAATTTAAAGGTTAATTTCCTTTGGTGCTAAAGTCTTATTTAAAACATTTACCAGGAAGGGAAATTAGGATGTTACTATCTAGATGCATAGAATGCTTCTGGGAATCCATGCCTATTATCACTAGAAAATTAGGTTAGACTCAAAGTGGGAATTTCAATTCATTTTAGTATATAATAGATGGTGGTCAGGGCCTTGAGTCAGAAGGGTTGCTTAGGGTAGACTGTATGATTTGCATTTTCTTTGTTTCTGGGATTAATTGCAAATGTTTCCAACAAAAGGGCTGGGTTTATACATGAACAAGCTTGACATGAAAAGAAAATTGGTTATGGATTGCTGCCTTCGTAACTAATGAAGTTGATGTTCAAGGGATCCCTAGGAGACAGGATCGTGGTATGAGACAAATATATAAATAAAATCATACAAGGGAAAATGGTGGCATTGCTGGCTTCATCTATGATAATTTCTTTTCTCCCTCTCTTGTCTTCCCTGCCACTCCCTTTGCATCCATCACCACCTCCTATGGGTTTGTCAACCCCAAGTTTAAAAATGTCTAAATAATATAACTTAAAGCTTGAAGGAAGTAACATTTCCATTCCAGCAGTTCATCACAATGCAATACTGCTTAATAAAATCAATGCATTGCAACAGCCAGGGAAATATACTTACTTTACATAATTTTTTTTTAACTATAGACCACACAATTTTTACCTACTCAAGAATGACATTGTAGAAGTGTTGGAAAAAATCTGCTCATGTCAATAGTGAATGAACTGCTAATGCCTGTTTTTTTGAAGAAAGATACATCTCATACCAAACCATTGGGAAAATATTACTCATCATTATTTATTTATTTCAGGAGAGGAACACAAAGGCGTTCAGACCATGAAACAATGTCCCAGGCAGTTGTGTCAAGTCAGTAGCAGAAATGAGGTAGTTGATCAGTGATGATTCTGATAACAAAGGCTGCAGATCATTTGAAGCAATGCTCAGGTTGTTGAGGCAGCTGAATAGGGTGTGGTCTTCCTGGACATGGAGATGTTTTGACATTGAACAATAGACAAAGCTCATATTCAAAATCAGGAAAAAATTAGCAACATCTGAAACTCTCTACAAGCTGAAAAATGCGTGTAAAATACTTTCAGGCATGTTTATTCTGGTGCTGATAAAAGACTCCATTTCAACATCAGTCCTTTCCTGCTACGTTGCACTGAACACGGAGGGCTGTCTTTGAAAGGACACCCTCCAATGGGGAGCATCTCCTCCTTCGTCCCCTGAGGCAGTGGAGGGGCAGCTTGGGATCTGAAGAGGAACAGCCTGCAAGTGGCCATGTGGGGCTGCTGGCTTCCTTCCCCACCCTGGTGTCCCACCCTTTGAGGGCAGCTGGCTGCCTTCTTAGGGTTTCAGCCAAGACTAGTGGGTGAAAGGCAGGTCCTGGCCATCCAAGCTCACTCCAGGCTGACAAATAGCAGTCTTTGAGAGGAATGGTGATGAGCTGCTGTGGGTGGACCAGACTAATTAATTATTTCCAGTGGCCATGAGAAGGACACCTGCCCACAGCCTTAGTGTCCTTCCTGCTGAGACAGTCAGTGTGAGCTCCTTGCAGTTTCCTACATGCCATGAACATAGCTTTGTACTAAATTATTTTTATCAGCATGACTCCTGTTAAAGTTTTCCTTATTGCTTTTCCTTTCAAAAATCTAGATAGGTCTTCATTAGCATTGGATTGTTAACTTTCATAGATTTGGGCCTTAATTCTCCCCTTTGTTGCACCTACTAATGACTCTTTTTCTAATTTATTAGTGTGGCAGTCACACTTGGAGGCCACTGCCACAGGCATTTTCTTTTTCCTTAATTTTTTCTTTTTCTTCTCTTTATTGCTTGCCCCTAGCAGTGATCTGGCTAAGAACAATTTTTCCTAATGACTCATTTGATAACTTCTACAATAATTCAGTCTACCACATATTTAATTCTTAGAATGATTTGTCAGTCAAAATCTATATTGCAGGGCTATATTTTTTTTGCTCAGCACTTAGGGATGAAAATTTGAAAGCAAATGGCTATTATCCAGCAATGCTCAGGTCTATCCAGTTTAGAAAAATAATACATAGTTCAGACTATTATTGTTCTCTTAACTTATTATTGTTCTCTTGCTCTCTTAGCTGAGTGGAGGTCTTGTACTGATTCTTTCTTTTCCAAGCATCAGACAAGCCCCCACTGGAAGTTTGGAGACAATCCTTGCAAAGCCTTGCAGAGGTTAGGCAGCAACCCTGTTTCCAGGTGTACAGGCTGACAGGTGGCTTGCTGTATTTGTCAGGTATAGAAGGCAGTGCTGACCATTTCAGTCCAGTACTTCTGATTGCTGCAGCTATGCTCCTGTTGTTTCTGCCTGCCCTTTGGCCCTTATTCCTGCCTGCCTTATCCCTGGTCCCAGTTTCTGCCTTCAGCTGCTGAAGACTTGCTCATGCCTCCCAGCCCTTGCTTGATTATTCCTGACTGCTATCATCCTGGCTCCTTTCTGCTCAGCAAGGACCTTGGTTCCTACCCTCTCAACATGGTTCCCACTGTTGGCCAGCCCTGCCTTGCAGAGGCCTTGCTCCAGAGCATGGTCTTCCTCATGTCATGGTCCAAGAATCTGCTACCAACCAGAGGCCTTCTCCACCTGTGAATCTGAGACAAATTGTGACTTGTCTAATTTCTGCACCATTCATCTTGGTATTTTCTGCTGGGTACAACCATGAGCTGGATTCACCTGGAAAGCAATATCTGCATACCTGTTGCTCCCTAATTATAGGGAGCAACAGGCAGAGATCCCTGCCTGTATTTCTGAGAGGGCAGAAACACCAGATTGTATTTATTAGACTTCACAAACCTGAGTACCTCCCCACTCCTACATCTTGTCTCAGAAGAGCTGATAAAGACTCAGCCAGGGGATCAGCAGAAACAGAGACAGAAGAAGATGCTGCCTTACACCAACAAGAAATACGATAAGAGGAAAAAAATTTGGAGGCCAAGGCCCTGTGAAGCAAAAAATTACTGAATAATTTTGATTATTCAAGTAAACAGCATAAAAATAGTGGCAGTGGAGCAAAATCTGAGCTGAGAAACTCCATCAAAATTTGTGTAAGGGCTTCCCTTTGCAGCTACACTGGCCATTACAGAGCTCACAAATGCCATGAGGTTACAGTTTCAAAATCTGAGGTTTTATATTCACCTTGCAAATGGCTGAGCTGAGAGCACTCACAGGCCCTTCATTACTGACTGCTTGGCAGAAATGCTGCTCATTGCACCACAAGAACTGGACCTCATGTCCAAGTCCTTATGCCATTTCTGAAACCTCCTGTGACAGCAGAAAGGGCACAGCCTCATGTGCTGGCAGATGTCTCCTTCCCCATGTTTCCCTGGTGTTTGGCTCTGCTGTGGTTTGAGAGCCTAAATCACTGTGTACTCAGCACAAAGACCAATAATGTTTGATTGTCATTGTAAACAAGCTTTATGGAGATCACATTCAAGCAAATCTCCTCCTGTGTGCTATTTTGTGGAACAGCCACCAGACCATGCTCACAGCATAAAAAGGCAGCAGCACTGAATTGTTTGGAAGTGTCTTCACCAAATGGAGAGCTGGGTAGCAGGATACTGGCAAAACTGCAAGAGCAAAGGTGTCCCCATATGTTCTTTTATATTTTTGCCCCATATGTTGTTTCCAAGGTCCTTAAAATGAAACTTAATTTAACTCCCCTCCATTTATTTTTTTCCCTAAATTTGGCCAGTTTTTAGCTACCGCTATTTGTGCACAGCTCTCTCTTGCCTCACGTACTCACTTCTGCACCAGCAGTGCTTTCAGTAATGTTACCAGCTGTAGTTTGTTTGCCATCTCTCCTTCCTTGCAGCTACACCTGCAGCAATGTGCCTAGCTGCGGCAGTGAAGCTCAATTGCAGCGCTTCAAAAACCTGATTCCAGGGAGCCAAGTAAGTCTTTGGCCTCTAGAGAGAGTGCAGATAAATTTAAGACCTCGCAGGTCAGATGTAGGATATGAACATCGTGTGTTGTCTCTCTGCTATATGGACTGGAATATGCTATATGACTGGAAATATGTCCAGTCATGGCATGCACATGCACTTCCATGGTCGTTAACTCTTTTTTTTTAAAGGTATCATTTTTATCATGGGTAATTCTAGGGTTTTTATATTATTTTAGTAGGTGCATGAATATATTTAAGGACTACCAAGCACTGGGGCTTTTTTTGGTGCATCACATTTTAGTGATCCTTCTATATACCGCAGACTTCCAGAAATGGAAAATGAGAAACCCATTATTGCCTCTCATCCTGTCCTGATGTACAGCAGAAATAGTGTGACTCTGACCATGAGCAGAGGTTGAAATTTCACATTCCTGTGGGTAATTATTGATGGAAAATATGTCCCTACTTTGAACCATATGTCCTGTGTTACACTCGTAACAGTCATGTGTTTGACAAGACCTTAACACAAGCAAAAGAAGAAAATAATCTGAATTTTTTATAACACATTTTACAGATAAGTAGTACTGCTATTATCCTATTCAAGTCCAGCTAGGAAAATAAAAATTTCAGCTCACAATATGTCAAAGGTGGGTTTGCATGGCCAGGTTTTGAGGGGGCCACAGGGGTGTGTTCTGTGAAGAGCTACTGCTCCCGTGGCTTCTGATAGAGCCAGTGTCAGACAGCTCCAAGATGGACCCACTGCTGGCCAAGGCTCAGCCTCTCAGTGACAGGGTTAGTGCCTGTGGGATAACATGTTACAAAAGGGGAAAAAGTCTGCACAACAACTTCAGTTGAAAAATTGAATGGGAGTGAGAGCAACAACACTGCAGACCCCAAAACCAGCAATGGAGAGAGGAGCCCACAGCAGAGCAGGTTGGCTGGCAGGACTTTGACCCCACAGGAGACCTCCACTGGAGCAGTCTGTGACTGAAGGACTGCAGCCCAAGGAAGGGACCCATTGGAGCAGTTCATGAAGAATTAAAGCCCATGGGAAGAATTCATATTGGAGAAGTTTGTGGAGGACTGTCTCCCATAGGAGGGACCCCACATCGGAGCAGAGGAAGCATATAAGGAGCATATATCTCCCCTGAGAAGGAAGGAACAGAGAGACTTGTGATGAACTGACCACCATCCCCATTCCTCATTCCCTGATGTCACTGAGGTGGAGAAGGCAGAGAATCAGGATTTAAACTGGGGGAGAAGGTTTAATATTTGGCTCTATTTCTTATTATACTGCTCTTCTTTGGTAATAATTCAAGGCTACCTTGCCTGTGATGGTAATTGCTGAGTGATCTCTCCCTGTGTCTATCTGGACCCATGAACCTTTTGTTATGTTTTGTTCAGCTGAGGAGGGGAGCAACAGAGTGGCTTTGGTGGACAACTGATGTTCATCCAGGGTCAACCCACCACAAAAGGAATTGGATTATGTTTGTATGTTCATGTGGGCTTTTACTAAAGTGAAACACAACATGAGCCTCTTGTGATAACAGTGACATGTAAGATGAATGTAAGACAGAGAAGTCAAAAAAAGTGTTTGATGTATGAGGCTAAGGATGGACACCTCTGTACTGATTCAGATAATGAGCCTTGTTTTATTCATCTGATGTTATGGCTGCCAGGAATGTATCAGTTGTATGACATTTTAGTGACCTTTCAGGCACAGCCAGGATAAAATGCTTGCAGAAAGGGCAGCCTGCTGCATGCTTTAAGAAACTAGCTCAGAGTCCACAGGGAGCTTTTAGCGCAGTCTGGACACCACGGGGTTTGCAGTGCTGAGAAGCAGCTGCCATGAAGAAACCTTGCTGCAAACAAATTGATGAAATTCTTTTATATTGAAGTTCACTTTCTATTACCTCCCTTCACCCACCTTGCAAAGCTTGTTGTTGCCTGTGAGAAGCCATTGTATGTCTCCAGTGAGGTCATGGTCGTACTTGCTGTCCTGCCATCATTTGGTTACACACATGGGAACTTCTATAGTGAGCTCAACACATAAATGTCTCTACAACCTTGCTTTGTTTGTAACTTGGCAATCTGGCTTACTAACACTCTGTGCTTGCTCTGTACAGCAGGGCAAAGCCGCAATGCACAAGAGGTATTCAGCACGCACCTTTCCCTCATGCTCCCACAAAATCATTTTGCTCAAAGAAGTCTTTTTTCTTAACACATTGGTTTAGCTTTCTGAAAACAGCCCTGAAGACAAGCTTTTGCCCCACATCTGCAAAGCAGAGTGTGTATGCCTGCAGCCTGCTAATAAGGTTTTACAGGTTGCCTGAAAAAAAATATTCTGTGAAAGTACAGAAGAAATGCAAAGCTGGACAAATGAGTATAAGCAATATCCCTAAAGTGACATGAGCTGACAACAGCGAGGCACTTGATCCAACACAGGCATTTTCTGACTTGTGTTGTCAGGGATCAAGAGTAACAAAAAGAGAAGAAAATTGGGCAAACAACAAACCATACCTGCAGCAAACCATACATCCAACCTTTTTTTCTGCAATCTTTGTATTTGAATGGAGAGGGGGTTTTCCTCCCAGCCTAGCACTTCACTAAAAAATATCCTTCATTTTCTGCCTGTAAACTTAGTATGTTTCCAAAGACATGATAACATTTTGATAAAGGTATTCTGATGGTTACAGACATTGATTAAGTGGAAAGCAACAAACAGCATTTGTCTTGATTTTAGCAAGATTTTGACATTCTAAAAGGTTTGTAAGAAGTTCAGGAAAGTACTGTCCAGATGCAGTCAGCATAGGTGGAGTGCAGAACTGTTTAAAATTCTATTTGAAATGTATTTATAAAGCAGATTGGACATTTCAGATGGGATCCCACTGGAACCTCAGCTAGGGAAATAATTCTCTTCATTATTTTTATTAACAACAATGAGGTAGAAGAGAGAACATGTGTAAGAAATGTAAGATTAAACTAGACTGGGAAGGGTACAAGCACTTGTGAATATAGGATTAGAAGTCAAAATAATCTTGAGAAGTGGCTTGAAATCAAGAAGGTGAAATTCAGTACAGACAAGTGCAAAAGAGCTCCTGTGGGGAAGAATCAATGATCTTCAAATAAAATATGGGCTAGGCTAGGTTACAGTTATTGTCAAAACAAAAAAGAAAGAGATGATTATTAGGCATTTGTGTGATGCTGTTGATAAAGAAAATTGGAAACCAAACGCAAATGACACAAAACAAGAACAACAAAAACAAGAAAAAAAAATCCCAAACAAACATACAAAACTCCAAAACCTACTGAATTATTTCAGCTAATGAACAGAAGACTGTATGGCAGTTGTCCCGGCTAGTCCTGATTTGTGCACCCCACTGTAAGAAAAAAACATAAGTAAACTGAGGAAGGACCTTCAGGCTTCAAAATGTAGAGGCTTGGACAACATGATCTGTGAGAAAATTTTGAAATAACTAGGTTTACTTAAGCCTGAAAACAATGGATAGCATTAAATTCTTTTTAAAAAGGTTTAAAAGCAGTGATAAGATAAAAAATTGCTCCTTTTTCTTCATATCCATAGGGAGAAAAGGCCAAAATATAGATAAGGAGTTAATTTGCAGGAAATTACATTTAAATTAGACGTTAGGAAATTAGGCACAGGGAAAAGCAACACAGAAAGACTATAGAACCTCCTTCATTAGATATGTCAGGGATTAATTTAGTAACACATCTTTCTGGGATAGGAATACACATAGGAATACACAGGGCACAGAACTGGCTAAATTATTTCTGCAGGGGCCATTCTTGCCAGCAAAGAATGACTTTACAACAGATTCAACATGTGTGCAGTTGCAATGGAGACATACTGTACCCAGGCAGTCCAGTGTTTTGGTAGCTCTTTGCTTCCAGAGTAAGTGGTAATGGAGACGTACAAGAATTTGATTATTTGGTAAATGTCTGGAACGGCTCAAACTGTATTGATAAGTGTGACTAAGTGTGGCACAAACTGAGGGGTGCCTTAGTATTAAAGCAACTTTATAAATATAAATGTTAAGGAGTCCAGCCAGTGGAAGCTCTCAAACCATGTAAATTTACTTTTTTGTTGTTTGTGACTGTAACTGCATTTTAGATCTACAAGAAGTTGTTGTCTAACAAATAGCCTTTTTTTTTTTTTCTTTTAATGTACACAGAGCCAGTCTGTCAGTAGCAGTGACCAGACATGTGAAAAATGCACTTCCATACCTGAACTCTTTGGCCCTTTTCTATCAAAGTAAAGTCCAATTCAGATCTGTGATGTAAGAGACAATATTTCAGGGACGAGAACTGCCCCCAAATGACCTCTATAAGCCAATAGTTGAGTCTCCTGGGACAAAGGAAGAAAAGGGCACCCTTTCACCTGTGCAAAGAAAGTGTTTTAGCAGAGGTATAGGGGTCTTGGGCTCAGACGAGATTGAATTTTCCTGGAAATTGTTTAAAACAAACATGAGAAGGCCATCAGGAGCTGGCAATTGTGTGAATTAATAAATAACTCCCACAGTGCAACCTTCTTGCAGACCTTCAGCATCTTGAGAGAAATGCAGGTTTCCTTACATCTGTGAAGTTTCATCTCTGAAGCTCAGATAAATTGTTCCAACTCTCTGTTCATGAGTTTCAACCCAAATGTCAAAACAGGGAATCAGAGAAACTGCTGTCTCTCAGACAGAGTTGGATCAATGTACTCCCTCCTCTACATCTTCTACTGAGCCATGGTATGACAGCAAGCCAGCCACAGTAATCACAGTCAGAAGCAATGCATACATGCCAATAAATAAATGGTTTTCATCATTTTAATGTCTAAATAGCATGTTGTTTTGTATTAGTGAGGTGGTCTACTTGAAAAAGAGGGATGTGTGGTTACTTCTGGTGGAAAGGTGGTTGTTATAAATCTTTTACTGTTTTTATGTGGTTTTAAAATTGAATGGATTTTAAAAGTAAAGGAAAATAAAAAAGGTACTTTGTCTTTCCTTACTTTTTTACTGTTTTTCTGTATCTTCCCAATTAGCTGGTCTAATATTAACAGATATTAGAGGACCAGTCAAAAATAATCTGTGTACTGGGTGGTTCTTGAATGATAGTGCCTATCAGTTCTGGAAAGGTGTTGCTAATGAAAGCAATTTCTCCCCTTTCAGTTGATTTCATAGGTGGATTTGACTCTTACGGCTATCAAGGTCCACAGAAGACATCTCATTTACAGCTGCAGCCCATGTATATGTAAGTACTTAACTTCTAGGATATTTGGCAGAGTGGCAGCCTGATATTAAGGGATCGTTCAGCTGAAAGATGGTATGACTTAAAAATTCAGAATAGGCAGAAGCCTCTTTTGATGGACTGAATTCAAGTTACACTTAAGTACTAACATTACTCTTGTGTTGAATTATAATGATTTCTTAGGGCAGGATATCATGTGTCACAGTTGTTCAAACAGCATCCAAGTCTCACCTGATATTTCCCTATTTCCATTCAAGGAGGTTCCACTCAGAGACAGTGACAATTTAGTGTAGAAAAAACACATCATATATGACAAACCTTGGCTGTGAAAAAAGTGAATTTTTATGAAGTTTCATCAAAAGTTCAGCAACTTGCTAATTTAGTGGATGCATTTAGCATTTTTCTTACCAGAGCATCTGTTCACCAAGGCACCTCTGTACCTCATTTCCAGTTTCCACATTTAAAAAAGACAAAACAAATGTAACAACATATGGTTTTAAAACTAGTTTGAAGAGAAGACAGTATTTTACCTAACCATTGAGCGACAACTCCATCTTAGAATGCAGTCTGATATATTTGGGAATTAAATGGATAAACAAATCTCAGCTCATACACACAACTGGAGTATATCCACACTAGAGCTGAACACAACCATAGACCAGCCCAGGAATAATTGTCTCCAAATATTTCTTGTACTGATGTCAACTGAAATGCAGAACAGTCCTAAATGCCCAGATAAATCTTACCTCACTGCTGCAGCCTTTGGAAATATTTTTTTATTTGCCATCAATGCCCTACACAGTAAAAGCACAGCACCACACAGCTCATAAAGGGGCAACAGTTACATTTTTTTCCTTTGTTTCTCTTCTGAACATTTCTTTTGTGGAAAAGCACTAAGTTCAAAAAGCAGTAGCCATCCCAACACACAATTCTATTCAGCTTTGAATGCAATTTAATTTCTTCTGATTAGTGGAAGCAAGTCTACTAATGGATTAGTGTATTTTTGCATGGAATCTTGCATTTACTTTATCAGTGGTACAATCTGTTCTGTGTTGGTGTTTGGAACTGGGCCCTTCAGGAGCTTTGCTAGCAGCTTTTTAATAATCTCAAATTACAATAGTGCATATCTCCAACGTCGTCTTAACTTCAGCTTCCCATCTGTCTGTGCTCAAGTAAATATTTTTCACCTGCACTTTTGGCACAGTGCTGCACATTTAGAAAATGTTATTTCCTTCATAGTATTATATCAGGTACATAGGTACTTAGAACAATTCTAATCCTATCTCTTTCTCATTATACCATACCTTGTCATCAACATATGGAGCCCTCTAGCTATTATCCCATTCTCTTTATGCCCTCGGTGTTTCTTCCAGAACAGCAGATTGCATTTACTATGCATCTTCATACTGACTGGAAAGAAAGCTAGACCTGTGAAAAAAGGAAAAAAAAAACCCAGAAGGCAATAGTTTTAAGCCTGTAGCTTAGATGAAGAGATAGATGATCAATCCATGTAAGCGGTGTTCTCTCTTATTTCAATGCTGCATGCTCGCTGGAGTATAGGTGATTTAGCTGTCTTAACTGAGAGACAGAAATCAGAATGTGAGTGGACATTTTGTCCAACCAACCCACAAAAGTATTGCCATGTCCCAGCCACAGTCAAATAAAGACACTTCATATTTCCCTCTGACTGTATAGTGTTTGACAGGGCTCTTGAGGATTGCTACAATCTGTCCTTAAGAAGCTTTTACAGCATTTAGTAATACCTTTCTTTGTTTACAGCTGAGGCACACTAGGAATACATGCATATGTATTCACATTGCAGTTGCTCTGTAAATGTAGGCAGTCCATTAGGTAGCAAAGTGACAAATTTGAATGTCAAGTTAATCAAGTCAAGGTTTGATCTGCTTGTAGCACTATTTACAGCAATATTATGTATTAGAAATCAAAACATGCTGATATGATAACAGCAGGCCATACTTGGTATTTTAAAGCTTTATTTGCTGGGAGGAAAGATTTGGTTCCCTACGGAGCTTGTTCCCCAAATATCACCAATGTAAGCCTTCACAGTATTCAAGGAAAGAAAGGAAAAACACAACAGAGGAGAGGAGAGGAGAGGAGAGGAGAGGAGAGGGACCTTCTGCTTTATGTAGTCCCTTGCCATGCTCTCACCACTTTCCAAGCCGTAATCATATCCATACAACGATACCCATATATATGTCCATATATCTGTATTCATATAACTATTTTCATAATTTTATCAGTTGCTACAAAATGTCTTTGGATTCATAGGCAACAGAAGATATATTAAGCATAATATATGGAAGATATATTATTATCCCATCTAATTCCTGCAAGATCAAGAAGATCCAGAAAATACAGAGATCACTTTTTGCCACCACTGCATCCTGTCCTATTCAGATTCACACTGAGCACATCTCTTATGGAGCTCCGGATTTATTAGAGAAATTGAACAGGAGACAGGTGCCTTTAAATCGTCTGATTGCTAATTATATGCAGAGGCACAACAGCAGTTTGTTCTCTGTGCTGTGGTGTGCTGGGCATGCTGCAAAATAGAAGGAGAGCATATGGCCTCCTCTTTGAAGAGCTCACCAAAACAATATCAGCTTCTATTGGTTGTTCAGATTCTTTCAAAATACAAATTTCAACATGTAGTTCAGTAATACAGAACAAAGAAGCCTCTATATATTTACCAGATTGATTCATACACAGAACTAGTACAAATCTAGAGAATTTTGTGTTAGGACTCAATCATTATCCAGGTACTGCTTGCTGATGTGAATTGATTTAGTGGATTGCAATGACAGAAGTCCATCAATAGAAACTTATTTCTTTGGAAGTCAGAAAGTTTTTCATCCAAGTGATGGAAATCAATTTTAACTCCTTTATACATGCACTATTTAACTATTCTTCTGAAGGAATGCTGAGTTTACTAATTGCTAACTGTTAAGACATACTGTTTTGTAACCAGTTTCTTCCTGTGTGATAAAGTTAGGACTTCATTTTGTTTATGTGGAGATTATATTGAACCTACACAAACTTACATATGCAAATTATATTGATTTATTCAGGCTTCTCATATTTACATTTCTATTGTGTCAGGACTATTTCATCTAAAGATTTATTACTTTTTATTTGTGATTTTCATCAATCAAGCTCTCCTTTTAAGAACATTCTAATTCAGTTTAAACCCACATAGTCCCTTTGTGTAGTGTTTCATCAGCTATGAAAGACTACCCTAAATGAACAGGATATCTAAGGAAAAGAAAAACCTTGGTTTCTGAAAAAAAAAATATTATCTTTAGGTAGTCAGTTGAAGTGACTATCTCTGGCTACTCTTACCTTTAATAGTCTAGAATTATTAGATTCAGGTTCACATTGAAGTTTTTTTCTCTATGTTTTAGGTTTTAAATTCCAATCACAGTTTTTCCTTATCACCTCTTCCAATTTAATATTTAATTTAAATCAGTTTGCTTTTTAAAATGAAAAATACATGCAATTTAAATAAATAAAACGCTGATGCTTTGGGGAAGAATTCTTATGGTGACATTTCTCTACCTGTTATAAATGGGATTTTTTTATTATTTAAGTGCCAACAGTGTGCTCTATGCTGTACAAGCCAAGAAGCCTAGACAGTCCCTTCAAAACGAATACGCTTTTTGAACAGAACGGGACAGATCCGATGCTCATGTACCTCCTTGCAGTGTGGCCACAGCTGATGTACTCAAAAGCAGCTCCCTGGCATTCTGTGCCCGAGATGCCAGGGCTCATTTCCAGACCATGGGAGAAGGACACAATAAGATGGCGGAAATCAATTGTCAAGAAAAAATTCTCCTCTTGGGAGGTGACGGAGGAAGGTGACTAAACACTCCCTGACACTGATTCTGCTGCACATGAAAAAAAACAGTGGTAGTTGTGGAACAAGACTGCACTGCATGATCACTATTCTAAAAACAGTAGGAAGGAGGGAGGGGAGAGAGATCTTTCTTTATGTTCTTCACCCTAAACTTGTTTGTTTGAGAAAAGAAGAAGTGAAGCAAAAAAACCCATGCATGTCTGATGTTGATGCCTAATGCACTGGAGAAATTGCTCAAAAGCAGTGCAGCCCTGAAGTGAAGCATGCTTTCCTCCTATTGTGAAGCTTAAGAATATTTGCCATATCTGTACTCCCGTGCACACACACACACAGATAGGCATTTGTCTGGATAATTGCACATAATGAAAGTCCTACCTACTTCACCATTCCCTTAAAGTATAAAGGAAACACAAAAAAACCCACTAAAACTAGCACCTTGAGTATAACCACCATGACACTGCAAGTTCATGCAGTACAAATCTTCTGTGTAATTATCTCCTCATGTTTTGGGATTCAGATACATTTAAATAACCTACCACCTAAGCTTTCACTATCAACAAACAGCATCTTGTCCATTTTAGACTGAAAGCTTTAGTTACAAAACATGGATTTGGGGCAACACTGTTGAGGTGGCCAGGCTATGGCACTTGCACAGGGTCTCCGCTTTGTGAGTGAGCCATGGGCGGCTTTCCCCTGCACCGGCAATCCAGCCCTTCTCTCCTCATGCCATGTCACTTCTTGGATTTACAAAGACAGCTACGTATCCGATGGATTTTATAAATCAGGTCACATTCCAGTTGACCCATGGACATACAGTTAAGATTATAATTAAATATAACTTGTGCCTAAGATTGTTTAGAAAACCTGTGCTGACTTCTCTGACAATGTTCCAGAGAGAGCCAGACAGTTACTTGAGTAAACACTTTGTCTTTCTGCCCTTTTCATCCCATGCGTATCTGAGTTGTTACTGGTTTGTGGATTACATTTGATTGCAAAAGGGCACCAGAGCAGCAGGGCAGGGATCAGAAAAGTGTATGTTGGATTATAAGTATTGTTCTTTCTCTGTCTTTCTTCTAGGTCAAAGTAAACATGGGGACTGCTCAAGGTGGGCTGGAGGACCTGTTCAAAAATCTCTTTCAGGATGGCCTCCTGGTTCTTCAAAGAGAAAAGAAACACAATTTTTTGCTAAATATAATGTATAAAAGCTGATTGAACAGTGAGACAGAAAACAACAGAGACCTTCAGCCTCTCTTTCTAACAGGTACTAAAGGAGATGCCCCAGACCCACTCCTTGAACCTCCTGCCTCTCAGCACCAGAGGGACACAGCAGAGGCTTTCCAGCCACCTTTTGTCCCTTTCTTTCCCTGGCCACTGCCAGCATGGCCCATCTGGATTAAGACATGAACCCAGCCCACTCCGTGCTGTGGGAGCCTCCTCCACACTCCGGGCCATGTTGAGTCTCCTCAGTCAACAGAACAGTGAAATACCAGGATGACCTTGCAGCAGAAGTCAATAGACAGCGCATTGTTTGCCCTGAAGGCTGTACAGTTCATACTTGCCTTAACCCAACTGCGTTGCACATTAGAGAAACTACGTGCAAGCTTTCTGAAGTTAACATGCTGCTGTTAATTCTGAACGATTTCTAAGTCAGTGGTTTTCTTCTGTTTGGTTTTGCTTTGTTTTCATGTCAGGGAATAAGGCTCTGTTGCTCCATGGCTCCAGAGCAACCAAGTAGAAAACTGCCAGCTGTCTGATAAGTGCTTTACTTTTGGGGCTCCACAGTGGTCAAGAAACAGTTTATAATTATTAAAAAGAAAAATAAATAAGGAAATAAATGAAAGTTTTTGGGGTCAGGGTGGGGAAAGGGGTAACAGAAACTAAAAATTGAACCTACTGGAAATAAGCAGCAGAAACTGTGCTTCTTAATCCCGCTGGTTTTATTTATCGCACTGTAGGTGCTTTTATAGCTATCTCTAAACATCTTTTACTAACTACAGAGACATCTGCAGATTTCTATGAACAAAGGCCAACTGAATATGTACTAGCTATGTTTACTCTTTTATATCTGATTTCAACTAAAAGTTCTCCGTAAGTGAGCTTTTTTTTTTCTAATTGCACCATAAGGGATCCACATATTTTATTTCTCGATTTTGGTTGGAGAGGGCAGGGAGGGACTAGTTGAGTTGAAGAAATACTGAAGACCTTTTTGTGGTATATTTGGGGGATCTGTTGTGTGTTAGAACGTGTATTTTATCTTCCTGTATTATTGTGGCTGAAAAAAAAACCTCCGTGCTGTTACGTAGTTGGCAACAAGATGCCTTTGGGAATTTTGCTAGTAGGTCAATGTGTATATGAAATACTCTGAACTCCTAGGAACATATGTTTTATTCTACATCTGATCTGTAGGAAAACCCAATATTTTGCTCAGGTTTTTCAGAAACTTGGATTGTCATTGTTTCTTTGCTCAGACCTTGCATAGACAAACGCACGCACCTACCACACCTGAGGTGACCATGTAGCTTTTGAGGGCAAGAGGGAAGGTCAGCACTTGGAAATGCTCAAGGCACCCCTGGGCAACTCCCTTTTCCCTGCTGGCCAAACCCTTGCTCCAGAGGCCTGTGTGCTCACACCACTCACCCATCCCTGTACAAGCCAGTGCCCTTTGCTGTGTCTGCATGGATGTACAGTGTCACAAGCAGCAACTCTGGACAATGACAGAGGAACAGGCATTCACCAGTGAAAACAAGATACGGGACATGTTCAGGAACTATACCTACATTGATTCAGTGAGATTTATATAGATATAGATAGATATATATATATGTAAGTGTGTGAAGGTGTGTGTGTATGTCTATTTATATAAAATACACAGGACTATTTTTGGGGGCTGCATCACCCGGGAAGATTCTGATGCAGTGGACCAAGGGTTCCCGTCTCAGATACTGCTGGGAATTTCATGCATGAAATATGAATGTCCCCTAGGCCTGATCCTGTAAAGCATTCATTGCTGATTTGGATCTCAAATTTAAATTTTCATACTTGAGTACCTGAAAGTATGAGTTCCTACTGGGTAGAGATGCTTTTCACCCCCTGGAAACTCCATGCAATTTCCAAGTGACAGGCTGAAATTTCCCATAACTTGCAAAACTAAAAAAGTTTCTACTTTTATGTAGTATTAAATATAGCAGATGTACAGTATTAAACACAATGAAGAGGTTTAAATGGGATGAAAATGTCATAACAGGTTATTTTATCTTTCCCTGTATACCAGTTAATCAAAATGATATTTCTATAAAAATCATTTTCTAACAGGAAAAGAAACCAGTTTAGGCACCTAAGTAGCAATCCAATTTTCAGAAGATAATTTTTCATACCTTTCAGTGATTTCCCATGGAACAGCAGCTACTGGTAGTTAGCAATTTTAGACGTCAGACGATTTAATGAAGTGTCTACACGTAGCTTATAGGCCTGATTTTAAATTAGAAAATTTTGGCCTTAATTTCTCTGTGTCTTAGTCTTCCCATCCATAATATGGGAATAATATGTGCCTCACAGGCTTTTTGTGAGGTCTGAATTGTTAATGTTTGTAAAATGCTTAGGAAATAGGAAGCACATCTAACTACGATGGATTGCAATATAAATGTGTATTCATATATTACATATAGAGTAGATACACACACTCACATACAGACAGTATATATATATATGTATATATATATACACACATACATACCTATATGAAGTTGGTATTCATAATCCTGCTTAAGTTGCAGTTAGAGCACCACCATCTAAAAAATTAGGATGGTTGACTACTCAACTAAATGATTAGTGGACAGATCTCTTCTGGAAGCAGTTTAGAGCACAGTAATGTGAGAATATCTGGATGGCATTTTTGATTTGTACAGCTGTATCCTCCTCAAAATCCAGTAAAGAATGTTATTTTTCTAGGCTGGGCTTTTGTTATAAACTAAAATATTCAGAAGGCAAGAGATACAATCCAAATGTCTTTTTTTCTTTTCTTTTTGGCATTTGTTAATTCTGAATGTATTTTTAACAAAAGTGATTTTTTTGACTTACCAGTGTAATTTGCATTTAAAAAAAAAATAAATGGAAAAAATATAGGTTTCCAAGCTATTCATGGCCCCCTGCTGCTATTCAGAACTTACAGGAAACTCAGAATTACTCTTTCCAGCTGAGCAACAATACAGGATAAAGAATCCTATTACATTTACATGATGACAATCCCGATCTGTGCAGTGCATGGATGTGACAGCACTGAATAGAAATTGCCAGGTCATGACACCATTTTAACGCTGTCATATGTACCAGGTATTTTCATTATCACTGACACTAAAAGGTTTCTTTTACAAGGCTGACTGCAACAGACTCTTTACTTAGAAAACAGGGCTGGTTTTGCCCACTCATCAGGAATTTTAAGCCCATGATAGGTATAGAGTTGCCAACACTGTTAAGTATTGCAAAAATAATACTTGTTAAGAAGCTAAGTAACATGGTATTCTTTTATATGCTATTTATTGTCACTACACTGAAATTATGGAATCCTGTCTTAGGCAAAAGGTTTATAGAGCTCACATATATTGACAGCTTGCCTGAGGTCATTTAATAAAGGTGGAGCAGAATGATATACATTTTGAGATACTCGGTCATGCTCTCTTAGGATGACTCCTTAGAAAGAGAGTTATTTCATTAGGATTTTTTAGGTCTTCATAACAGTGCAAGTAATATTTTTCAGTCAGGTAAGGAGAAATGGTTTGTGCTCCACTTGCTTAATCTAAGTACTGTTTACAATACTCCACTGCTGCACAGCATTTTGACAAAGTCTGGCATAGTTATGTATTGATTGCTGGATGTCTCCAGATAGGAATGCTATAGGCTATTAACTCAGTGTCTGAAGCCTTTCATCACTTGCATGCTCACCTTCCATTTGAGCACACTGGTAGTAGACAAAGCAAAACTTCACACTCTGTGAACCACTCCACCTTGTAATATTTTCATTTCCAGCCCTCTGTTTTATTTTTAAATGCAAATACTAAGAGGAAGAGGACTTTTCTCACAAAGATGGAAAGCCTCATTAATAGTCTATGTGTATGTATTGCTTCCTGACTGTCTACCAATGAACAGCTGAGAAGTGATGGACTTCTGGAGTTTGGTTTCCAGCTATTCCGAATCTGGCTTCTTCCCAGTACATTTGGATTGACAGCAGACACTAAAGGTAAGCCAGGTGTTGTTGAAGAACCAATACACAGCAATACTGCAGACAGCACTGTGTCCACTGCTCCTTGAAGAAAGATGAAGACAGTTGTTAAGCTAATTGGTCTGCTTCAAGCTATGTGCAGTATTAAATGCAATTACAATGCATAAAAGAAACTTCCCCTTAGACTGCAATTACTCATTCACATACAGGAGTGGCACAGCACAGAATCAATCAGTAAAAGAGATTTTCCTCCTGTAGTCACCAATATGCTTCATCTCCTGACATGGATTGGAGAAATCAGCTCTGTTTGATCTCATGTCCTGACAAGTCCCTCCGTTCAGACCTTCAACAAGAGAAGCAATTACAGCTAGTTAAAGGTGAGACCTTGGCATAGCTGAGTGGTTTAGGAAGATACTGTACCAAATATGAAGTTCTAAGTAGCACCATACATACATCTGTTGCACAGCTCTCTCCATATGTACAAAAGAAGGATCTTTTAAAAATGCACTTTTCCTTTGTCTCTCAGAAACCAATTGAAACAGATTATGTATTTTACAAGTGTCTTCCAAAATCCTACCAAGATCACAAAAGACATTTTTTAAATTAAAAATTCCAATAAAAGCACCAATATTTTTACTCTCTGTTGAGGAGAAGACTTAGCTCTTGGGACTTCCAAATGCCTTGGGATTATTATTTTGGATAGAGAGAAGCACTATGAAACATGAGAATTAAAAATTAAATAACGGTTGTGGTCATCTCTGATTCAAAATTAAATCTCTACAAATGCCATGCTTCTCCATCCACCAATGAAAAAGGGTCCTTATTGCCATCTGGTACCTTATCATTTTCCCAGCTTTGCCTTTGTCCTGATGGGAAATAGGTTATGGGGAGCTTAAAGTGAAGAAGCATGTTCACATTCAGCATGTGCTCTCCAACAACCTCCAGTTCTGCCACAGAGATGTTTCACACCTAGTTAATTTCTTTCTCTCTGTCACCATCTTCTCGTCCCATCCTCACTATCTCTTCCTGAACACAATCCCACATACCCTCCCAAAATTACATACTGCTCTTTGTTACACCCATTGTTTCCAACTCACATCAAGGTGGCAATGGCAATTGTGGAGGATAGTGTCACTGAGGATATGTGCAAAAGGACAAGAAGAGGAAGCACAAAGTTAAGTACATCCTCAAAAAGCCCTAGACAGGGAGACATTTAACAGAATGGTAAAGGTTGGCAGCACTACAGAAGCCATGAGACAGAGCAAGTCCTGGTAGCAATCATTAGCACATGTGCAATTCCATTTGCTAAAGCTATAGCTCACTGAGTACACAGAAAGTCATAAATATCCAGAGCCACAAAAGGCACAGGTGAATTAGAAGAAATTGATAAAAAATGTTTGTGAACACATTTACTGGATTAGATTCGCATTTCATTTTCTTCAAGAATTTTCTCAGGATTCTGTTTTTTCCCCTTGCTAACATTTAGATAGTTGATTTCTATGCATGCAGGTGAATATTTTGTTCCTAGGAGAGCTTGTAAGTATGTGCAATTGCTTTAATTTGCAGAGGGTTCTCCATATTGATGCATCTGTGTGCATTTGTGCTAAATGTTGGCTCGGTTCACTCAGTCACACATACATGCACACATACACACACCTGTTATGTGGCTGTATTTTATGATGGAGATATATAACCACAGTCTCTCTCCTTTTCTGCTTAGCTTTTCTTATCCCTCCTCTCAAAACATTCAAAGTCCTAAGTATTTATTTTATAGACAGGCATTTGGTACACATAAATTATTATTTCTGATAATTACTGGATGTACAAGCATAGTGCAATCTATGAATAGAGTAAATAAGAGTCCTTTCTACAAAAGGTTTATGTGATAAATAAAGTAAGTTAATGAGAACATTTCAGTTAGGAAAAAAAAGAAAAATTTGATCTCACAGTCCCACCCTGCTGTTAAATTTCAGTTAGTCAAAGAAGTGGGTGACAAAAAAAAATTGAGAAAAAGGAGAAGGTGATATAGTTATTTACAGCATTACATATAAGAATTAAGTAAAAGAATCAGCCAATTGTATCTTACTAGGATATCCAATTAATTAATGGTAGCTCCATATGGACATATTATATCTTATTTTACATTTTAAAGGCATTTAAAACAGTAGCTATGGAAGAAGAACAAACATCAAAGGGATTGCATATTGATGTAATCACAAAAGGTTGATGGATTGATTCAATTAATCAGTGACTCATTTCTAAGAGTACTGCAGGGATTTATTTACAGAACATTCACATTGTTTATTCTGCTCTCTGGACGGTTTGTATACTGTAATTTTTCTTCATTATTCTTCTTGTTTCATTCATCAGTTTCTGACAAATGTTTTCATGTTGATATGTGGCATGTTAGGCATGTAAATTGTCCACATTTACTGATTTAAAGCAGTACAGTCCAAACTCTCAGGAGCTGAGAAATTTTGCTTATTTCTCTCAGGTCCTGAGAAACACTAGCCATCTATAACTAATATAAAGATGTGTTTTCCATTTAATCTGTGCTTTTAGTGTCTGCTCAACATGGCAAAGATGTACATTCTTGTCTAACCTCCTGCTTAAACTTTAGACAGAAACTTACTAGGAAAAACGTTTTGAACACGCTTGATGGTAAACAGAATAACTGTTCCTTCTTTGGTTTTTCCTTATGTTTTGTAGTTCAAATCCAGGAAAACAATGCAAGAATGTTTTAAGGGGGTCAGGAGTTTCACAATGTTTTCCATAAGTTTAGATAAGTTTTTACAAGGGCAAGAAGTGATAGGACAAGAGGGAATGGCTTTAAAACTGAAAGAGGGAAGCTCAGGTTAGATATTAGGAAAAAATGCTTTCCTTTGAGGATGGTGAGGCACTGGAACAAGTTTCCCGGAGAAGTGATGGATTCCCCATTCCTGAAAGTGTTCAAGACCAGGTTGAATGGTGAGCAAATCGACACATACAGGAAACAAAAGGCAGCCATCAAACCACAGCTGAAATGCAAAGACTGCATTTATTTCATTACCTTGCTTACAGTGCTGAGCAGCAGAGACACACAGGGACACAGGCTCCATCCTGCTTAGTTCATCCCAGCAGGTAGCAGCAATCCAGTCTAGTGAAAAGTCTCCCTATTCATGGCAGGGGTTTTGGAACCAGATTATTTTAAGGTCCCTTCAAATTCAAATCATTCCATGATTCTATGATTTTCTGTTTTAATGCTGTCAGAGTATGTGCATCAAAGTCAGTACATAGAAATGGCCTGATTAGGACAAGTCACAGATTTCAAAATGGCAGATATTGGGCACAACAGAGGTCTGTGAAAGATAAAGAACTGAAACTGAAAGGAAACCATTATTTCAAAGTGCTGAGTCTCATTTGGGCAAATATTTTTATTTTAAACTCTCAGGAACACTTAACATCTTTTTTTTTTTTTTTTTTAATTAACATATTCATTGCATGCATACATGCAGCATGGATGTGATTTTCAGCCATCTTCAGCAGTGGTCAAATTCTTATTTCACTTCTAGGTGGCTAGGAACACCTTCTCAGGAAAAGTGAAAGATCACAGATCCAGTGACAAGAGCCTTGGCAGTCTGCATCATGTGACAGCCTTCCCCAGTGGATTTAGAAAATTCCACCCTGCCTATTAAACCTACTTTAATAGACAGATGGAGACAGACACCTCTCAGTGATAACATTTTCCCCATTGGAAATATTCCTAGCATCTCAAAAGGATACAAAATTCTTCCTTTTTGGTCTGAGGTAGTCTCAGAATTAACCTTTGGAGTGAAAATAACAGGTCTGCATATTAAGAGAGAAAAAAAAAAATCAATTTCTAAAATGCATTGGTTATTATTTTTCCCTTATTTGAGTTTCCTATAGTTGGCCAGTTGGATGAAATCTGAGCTCCATTAAGGCCAATGGCAATCTTGCTGATTGTTTCAATGAGATTTCAAGATCTCATACTTTGTGATTAAGATGCCTGAATATTTGCTTTCCTTGAAAAACAAAAACCCACTGCTATTATCCTCAATCATTTTTAAATGCTCCACAAAAATTGAAATTGCTTTTTCTTCCTTTTTCATGCCCAGCATTTGTGAAATATATGGTCTGGTGATATAAAAATTTTATCTGTACTCATCTGTGCTGACCCATATAACTTGCTCATTGCCACATTTGTGCCAGTAAAATCTTTCTGTCATTCCCACTCCTCTGTGTATTTCATTTCATGTGAATGAATATCACCCAGGGTATTAACACCCTGGGAGGCTTTCTGCAAAACATGAGCATTAGGGAGAAATCAAAAGACATTTGCATAGCTATTTGGCCAATGTGATAGTAGGAATCTGCTACATAACCTCTTTTCCTTTTATAAATACATGTTAAATATTAGTTGTAACCCAGAATTCTCAGTGTAAGGATTTCACATCCTTCTAGCTTCTTGTTTAGTTGCACAGAGCTCCTCAGACTTGATAAGATTTCCATTGAACAAACTAATTCAGCAGCAGGGAAATTTTTGCACATAAACAGAAAGATAAAGCACCACCTCAAAAGACAGTCTAATAATATCCAGTGCTTCTAGAAATTCAATACTTTTGCCAAAGGCATTTCTCAGTCTGAAGTTTCGCCTGTGCAAAAATGCTTCTTGTTCATTAACTTACAGCCTGAAATGCAGTTCCTGACAAAACTCTGCCCAGGTGAGACTCCCACCCTGACAGTCACTGATGTGTACAACCCATATTCTGCTCTGTGAAAGGATATAGATGAGAAGCTAGCACTGCTCCTTCAGGCCTATTCCCTTGAGCTTGTCCTTCTCACACCTGAGCACTTGAGACTGTTGTCCCCCAACAGTCCCAAGTTGTCATGGGCACATTGAGTTATTGAGATGAACCACTGGCGAGTGCCAATTAAAATTAAGCAGGGTCTCTACATCCTTGGTAGAAAAACACCCAGTGCACAGTGGTGCTGTGCCACCTGAGCAGGGAAAAATCTAGGCAAAAATGGAGTAGAGAATCCTTCAAGCAGGGGCAACCAGGAAGGGCGGCAACATCTATGTCCCTGCTCCCAGCTTCTGCCAGAGCCCCAGAAACTCCCACTCCCTGTGTTGGCTCCCTCATCAGTAGCACCCAGAGCTGACCAGTGGTGTCATCCAAGAGGTCACATCCTCCTGGCACCAGCAGGAAGAGCAAGTCTGCATCTGCAGGAAGCGATGAAGCTGCATCACTTCCAAAGTCTCTGTTTTAACTCAGATCACGTCTTTCTTGCAAGAGAAGAAATCAGACTTTTGTCTGGCTACAGCTTTTTACATTTAAGGTGGCAAAGCTCTACCTTGTTTCACTTTGCACTTGATAAAGAGCAAGTTCAGTTAGAGGAGGTAGTTTTGGCAAGTAGGAAGAATGCTCCAATTTTTTTTTTTTTTTCATTAAGAAAGCTATAGTTCAGGTATACTTCTGAAAAATAAACTATAGATAAAAAAGATAATTCATTGTTTGAACTTGAACATATTCAAGCCTCCTTTTTCAATGTGAAGACATCCTGAGTCATGTGCATTGTTATTGTGTCATTACTTTTAAGACTGCTTATTGATTATATTAAAATTAATACATATTACATGTAGAAAAATCAAAGAAAATAGCAGGAAAAATTTACATGAAAGTATCCTACAACACCAGCATACTGGTAAGTTAACCATCAGGATCAATCTCAAAAACTATCCCCAAGCTCAGGCCTATAAATCACTTGCACTACAAAAAAAATCTCCTCAGTCCTGGAAGTCATACAGTTATGGCCAGAAACTCTGTTAATCTCAGGCTATTAAATTATGCTTAAAGGACTGACTGATCACTATCCCAGATCATCTCCCAGTCCTATCACCTTTACTCTCATTTGCACTCATAAAGGCCTCACGTTTGTGAAATGATAGTTCATAGTTCAATTTTTGTCCCTGAATTATTTGCTTTTCATTTGTATAGACCATAACAGAAGAAAGAGACCAGGCAGATTCCTGGAAGGACTTGCAGGCATCTATAACAAAGAGACTTTCAGAGGAAATACTGATGGCAAAGGGCCCCTCAGGCTGGGCCTTCTCAAACATTTTGGGGCTACTTCTGGTTGTAAAGAACTGGACTCAGCAGCCCAAGCCATTCCTTCAGCCACTTCATTTCTGCAGTGTTTGTGAGGAGAGTTATCCTCAAATCAGACCCCCAGTTTCACTGAAAGTCAGCAGATCTTAAACTCTTCTTGGGTATTTAGCTTCTTGGGCCTTTTTGAATGCTCACTAATGTTTACTTTTATTTTCAAATTCCTCTGAAGTGGAACAAAAGGCCCTTTGAAAATCAGTGCCTTGTGATTAGACTCTGTGGACAGGTACACTTTGCTCATCAGGCTAAATAAATTCAGTAATTTGATTCAGCCCTTGAGTCTCAGGTCTCCACGTGTACTACACTCTGCTAATTTCCCTGTGATTTTTCACAGCGTTGATGAACAAAGAAATATAAACTTCATCCACATCTGCTCTGATAGTGTTTGAGTTCCTGATATAACGGATGCATGTCAGTAATAACAAAAAATAGCTGATCTGTGAAAGCCCACGCTCTGTGACAGTTTGTACAATAATTTTTTACCCTCAAACTCCATCACTTCAGAATCCCTTCCTCTCCCATCTGTCCTAAACAAGTGGGAGAGGCTTTTTGCTAGAAAATGTACTTTTTTAAGTACCTCTCTGGAGGAGAGCATAACAACTCTGCCTTAAGAAAAATGCTGTTAGTCCTTCCCGTGTGTCAGAATGGAAACTGCTACTAATTATAACTAAGATCCTGTCAGTTATCTGAATTCACTGGCAATTCTCATAAGATCCTGAAGAAAGTGAGTAAACACATTAACAGGAATGTGCCAGCAGCAAGCCACCATAATTCCCTTCCCAGCTCTCTAAAACTACTGCAGGCTCACGGCAGCAGCAGCAGCAGCTCTGTGCTGCAGCCCACAGAACAGCTGGGGCCAGTGCAGGCAGCCTGACCCAGGCTAGCAGCTGTCTCCAAACAGGCACATCCATAGCAGGAGAGCAATGCAATAGCTGACAATCTTCTTGACAGGTCTGGAATATACTGGAGAGTTGGACAACAGTGGGGAAAATCTGTCACTCAGGTTCTTTTACCTGAGGAGCTGAGGGGGAAGAAAACACCTTAAGTAAAAATGGGTGTGCATCAAAATGTGGCAGCAGCCTCCCTGGCAGTTTGGCTATACTGCGTTATGCCATGTTCTTTGTGGAATCTAAAAGAACAGAAATCTTCCTGCTGAAACGCCAGATGCCGTTAATATTTCCATAGAGTCAACTCTTCCCTAGGTACCATTCCTGCAGCCGTGGACACACAGGGCACATGCACAAACCAGAAAGGACTGCTTCTCGTTAAATAATAACCACCTTTGCTACTGGGACCCTCTTGTGCCTCTCTGGAATGTAAACAGCCCCTCACAGGAGCAACTGTAAAACACACCCATCTGAAGATTCCTGCAATTGCTAAAGGAGCACAAAGGCAGCTTAGGGAAAACAAGAACCTGATCCAATCCTCAGTAGGAGAGCAAGTTAAGTATCCTCCTTCTTCAGGGCTTTTTATTATTATTCATAAGTAACAACAGGTGCAGTAGCTGATTTCTTTTTTCCAAAATACACAGCAATGCCTTTTTGGAGAGGGTTTGAAAGAGGGGATTTTTCAAGCCAAAAGCGACCATGGAACCACTCTGCTGGGTGACAGAGCACAGCAGCTCCCTTACCCTTTCTGGGGTTTGATACAATTCACATTCCTGCACAGAGGGCAAGAGAAGAGGAGGAGAGGGAGAAGAATAGAAAAGATTACCAGACATTGAAGAATGCAGTATATTCAGTAAAAGCTTAATGAGATAATCCCATGGTAACCGTCAGGTTTTGGCTTTTGTGCACAGCTATCTGCAGAAATGCTACCAGCACATGGCTTGTTTGCTGCTGACACTTTCTGTTAAAGAGGGAAAAATCAGTGAGGAGGTCTGGATTACCCAAAGGCTTGGCAATAGGACCTAAGTCTAGGGGCATGGTGTGTGCACGGTACTCTGGTGGCCAGGAGAAGATGGTTTCAAGGTATCTGGTAGTATGTACTGCAGCTGTAGTGTGGTATGGGGAGTTAATTTTAAGATAGGGAGCCTAAACTGATTTTACAACAATAGGATTTTTTTTCTTTCTCAAAGAAGTCCTGACAGCTTTTGCAGAGTAAAAATTTAAATAAGCAGCTTCAGAATCCTTCAACATTTTTTTACAGCATTTATAGTATTTTTTCCCCCAAGTAGCAGCACCAAATAGCAGGTACCAAATCACTTAATAGCTGAGTGAAAATTCCAGAGTCTTTTCTCTTTTATTTCTCATCTTGAACAGCCTAACTTCATTTTAACTTCCATCCAGATTAGTGTCAGGCTTTGGTCTTAACTGCTCTGAATATAATGGAAATCAACAGTGTTGCATAGGAACAAATTACTCACCCATGCAATGGCAGACTCAGAACAAAGGTCCTCTTCCTATTTCTCTTGGCTGTGACAGCTGACAGTGCTGTCCTACTGCACTGGCATCTGGAACAAGTGATCTAGGATCAGATTAGCCTGAAAGTGTAACAGCATTTCAAATAAATGAAAACTTAAGAAACCTTCTTTTAGTAGGAACGCAGGCTTGGCACATGCTGATAGTGACCAAGAAGCATTATTTAAGGGCTACTCACAATACTTCTCTTGAAAAAGTAGTGTTACAGATATGTAATGTCCAGCATTGCTGCAATACAACTGCATTCTGTCACACGAGGTCTGCAGATGCCATCCCTCACATTGCTGTAGATGAACTCCAGTGGCACATATTATCTGGGGAGTTGGAGAGTCTTAATGCAGCACAAGGGAGTTTGGGGCATTCTCTCCCTGAGGAATTTACAGTCTTCACACATCCATGATGGGTTTGCAGGTTTGAGTGAGTCACTAGTGAGTCATGCTGTCAGCTGGTAATCAGGTGTCAGAGTCAGTACAGTCCTCAGCTTCCAGGCCATCTATGCCTGTCCCCACTGCTTGATCCTGTGCTTGGCTGAGAGCAGGGGTTATTTCCAGCCACCTGCTTGGTAGCCTTTGTTACCTGTTTTGATTGGTCAGCAGAGAAATGTCCTAGCTACAATCAGCATCTTCCAGGAACCTTTCAAAACCTGAAGAGAAAAATGGTTAATATTTATGAGGCCAGCCTGAAATAGCTTCTGAAATGGAAGAAAACTTCACGAGGAGACATTTTCCCTAAATTGATGGAAAAAAGTCAGGTAACTACTTATTGGCTTTGAAACCCAGTACAAAGAAATTAAATGATAGCACACCTTAAAACTGCTTCATGTGCTGACTGAATCTGGGCTGTGTTTTTGGTTTGCTCAGCTGGCAAAGCTGACATGACAGTTTCACACTCATCAGAATTAGGGCCTAATTCCTTAGGCAGATCACCTCTCTTGGGCGTTGTCTTTCCAAACAAGACTGTAAGCTGATGTAAAAAAATCTGCTACCGTGTCTTTTTATTTGCAAAGGATCCCTTGGACTGGAAGTGAATCGTTCTTTCATCCCATCATTTGCAATTTTGGTACTTAATCTAGAATAGTGATAGCAGCCTTGAAGTTTCTTGTCGGTGAAAGGCTGTCACAATGTTGGCCTCTCATATGTAAAGGCATTTCAGAAACCAAATGAGAAACAGCCCTGGGCAGCCTGCTCAGTGTCCCTGCTCAGCCATACGTTGGAGCAGCCTATCTCCAGAGGTGCCTTCCTACCTCAGCCATTCTGTAACTCAGGTAAATGCGGCTTCTTGCAGAGCTGCAGCAGCCATCCTTGTCAGCCAGTAAACAGAACTTTTCACATAAGCATGGCCCTTCTTACAAACTCAGTGTGTCTACACTTCTCTGTTACATAAGATTAAGCACACAAAATTGAAAAACCTGCTGCTCCAGAATCACAGCTTGTAGAATACTTAAATCAGCATGCACCTCAGTACCTGCCTTGAAAGAAAAAATGGCAATAGAAAACAATTCAAGATGTAGGACAGTAAGGCGTCTGGAATAGAGAGTACCCCAAATGCTGCCTGTGAGAGTTGGAGGACCTTATCACAGTGAATAGCTGGATGTTGAGATTCTGTGTAGGTTGAATTCTCCCAGACACCCTGAGGAGGTGGTTGGTGCTGTTCTACTTATTTCTTATGAAGGGTACCACAAGTTTGTCAAGACCTTAGACAGGAAGGCAAGTACTAGGAATGAGACGTGCATGGTAGAGGAAGAGCCCTAAAGAGTGAGGGAGCTTTAGATCAGGTGGAGACACAGGTGAAAATATTTCATATCAAGAAAAATCCTGGTCAGATTTTACAAGATCAAACCACAAGTTAGTTCCTCCACTTCTTACCCAGATGCAGGTGGACACAGCTTCCATTTGAGTCTGTGTAACAATGCAGTTCACTCCTTCCATGGGGAATACAAGCCCAGACATGGGACATGAATTTAGGAAGCCTGCTGTGTAGAGTAAAAGTCTTATGTTGTGAGTGAATGCATCTTTGTGGGTCTCTGACCAGAAGCTCTGTATACAGGTTTCCACAGGGAAGATGAAGCTCAAGGAAATCACAGGATCTGAATCAGGATAAGAATGCTAGGAATTAATATGGTTAAGCCAAGGGGGGAGATGCCTCAGCAGATGCTGTAAAATTCCCCTAATTTTTAAGTTTCGATTTTTCCCACACCTGGATCATGGTCTGTTCTGCACATTCTTATATATAGCCACTAGGTTAAACAAGGCTGTGAGCTGTGTTGCTTTTTTTCTCCCAGAGGTACATGGCTTGATGGGAATCACCTTCCACACATAACAGAGCCTATGTGGTCAACACCTACCATACTCATACAGACACAAGTGGGTCTTAAGCATCTGCAATTTCACACAGGGTGGAGCCCCTCCTTTGGCTCAGAAACACCCTGCCCAGCATGTTCAGTTATCTCACTGGACTGGCACTGTTTCTTATAATCCTCTTTTGGAAGGAATTTTGTATGCTGGCAGTTTTATCACCAGCAGTATTCCTACTTTTTTCCTTCTGTTCACTCAGCTGTTTTATTTCACCCTGGTGTGAGGTTTTGGGAAGGAAAACACAGGCTTTTCACAGGGGTTACAGCTTTGCACTTTCTGCTTGCCTGTGAAGATGAAATATTTGACTCCAGAAGTGTGTTTTAGCAGCTTAATAAAACAAAAGAGGTAGCACTCTTGACCACCTTGAACAGTATCAGAATCTGCTGGCAGAGTTGTGTGCCCTTCAGCCAGCCCCAGGGAGCGTGAGCAGAGCCAGTGGCTGCCTCTGCCCTTCTTGGTCTGTGTGTGCCTGCACGTAAACCAAACACTAATGCTTGGAAATTTTTCAAATATACCCTGTGGTTCAATGTGTGAAGTGAGGTTGTTATTGCTGTTTTAGCTCATTAACATCGCCTCTGTGTCACCCAGTCCAGAGATCATCAGTACATTGTCTATTGGAGCTGCCTCAAACATATTTTTGTCATAATAATCAGGCTAAAGATATCCTCTAAATCAGTTATCCATTGCTCCTGGGCTCTCTAAAGTACATCATCTGTTAGTATAAGAGCCTCTGCTTCTGCCTCTAGCAGTTTTCATAATGGAAGTATCTATTAATTCACTAATGCAGATCAACTTATTCAAATGTTTCAGATGCTGTTATACACATATTATTGCCGTATGAAAAAAAAATCTACAAATCATCAGCAGTCCTAATCATGTCTTGTCTTTCATGCACATTTGAAACTGGTGAAGTATGTCTGATCCTCACACTTCCCATAACATCATTGTCTGATCCATAAATCTTTGTAGATGCCTGGAAGGACCTTTCTTCAGTGTCACTGCTTTCTTTACATTCATTTTCAAGCTTAACTTTGTTTTTTCACACTCCTGAGGTCCTGATAGGACAGGAGAACTTGGTTTTGGACAAGTCATCCTGACCTATTCCTTTAAAAGATTCATCATAATAATGTTGTCTATTTTTCTTTAGCACTTCTGCAGCTTTTTTTTTTTTTTTTTTTTTAGACACCAGCTAATGTTGCTACAGGAATTTCTCTTCTGGGCTTGTGCTTCACTTTGAAGTCATGCCTTTGTAGGTTTATGATCATGTGCAAAGTCTAGATGGTTCAGAAGCTTAAGATTTGTCAAAAATATCCCCTAAGGTTTGTAATCTATTTCAACTATACTGCACAGTATGTACTGACAACCAGTGACAGTGGTAAATTCTTTTCTATTTGAGTATAATTTTCCTGTGATAGTTCTATGCTCTCAATCCTTATGTCCCCAAAGTGTCTCCTGTAAAATACTGTTTTGTCCACTATTTACGGCTTATCTACCTTTTCAGTGTTGTGACCTGAATTTCTAGGAACATACCCTGGAACACATCCAGCGAGTTTGTTGCTGCCATTTATTGTAGTTTAAAAATTATGCAGCCCCTGTGTTCTCAAAGTTCTCATCAAATTTTCCCAATGAGATGTGCTTCCTATTTTGAGTTCATAATAAGGATCTGTATAAATCTGTTAATGGGTAAACCACAATGTTTATTATGGATTCTAATTTTTCCAGCAAGAAGTTGGAGATTTGAGAATGCTTTATTGTCTTCATGTTGTTTGAACAGGTCCAGAGGTATTTTTTCCTAAGTTTTGGCCAAAGTAACTCACACAACACCTACTTTTATTCTGCTGTCATTCAGTTTTAGATAGCACTCCATCTTATGAGTTGGGCCATTAGGTTTTTGTTGAGTGTCTCTATATAATAGGTTGTCAACAGCAAGGACTTCTATTCCACTTAATATTTCTCTGTACCTTTTCTGGACTTGTGTTATATGAGTGTAGGAGAAGGTATATTCTGGGAGAGTAGTCTTCCAGACAGACAAAAGTGTGTGCTTCAATTCCTTCTTCTTCAGATTGTCCAATGTGACATGGTGTCCCAAAGCAGACTTTAATTGCTGAAGTGGGCATATAAGTGATGTCCTTTAGGCTGGTTATACTGTAGGTGGGCTGTAGGGAAGAAGAAAGGAGAAGTGAGACATTTGCTCCAAGGATAAGGTCCTGTATAATCACATAATCTAGCAAAAAAGGGGAGAAATCTGGTGCTGCACAGTAGCTCAGGGTCAGCAGAGACCCTTAGTTCTGATACTTGATTGTGGTAGCTACAGAAGGCCCGTATTCCCTTATCTCAATGTTGGATATCCCAACTGCTGAGGTTCCCCCTTTTTCACTTATGCTCAGCCATATGCTGCTGCTGTCCCCTGTCACACTGCATTTGGAAGTATCTGAATCCCTGGAGTCAGGGAGGCATCGGGCATCCCTCAAACACACCAAGAAAAGGTTCCTCAATCTTTTCTGCTGGAAGGCAAATTCTCAGGCATCCCATAGACTACAAAATTGTTATCATTCTTCCTGAAGCTAAGACAAATATTCTTAGGAATGGCTCTGTTGTCACACAGGCATCAAGACTTGTCCAAATGCTTACATCTAAACCTGAATTTCCCCAGTAGGCCTCTATGACATTATCAGCCTTGCTGACAAAAGCTATATGGATGTTGTGGCTTAGATTCAACATTCCAAGTTATTCTGCCCATTCTGGCAGGGCAGTTCAGGCAACAACCATGAGGCTTATGTACGTTTTCTCATACTGCATTGCAGCAAAAGTGAAAGTGGCTGCACTATTGCTAAATCTTCCACCCCCTCCTGCAAGGACCTGAACTGTGTTGTTCTCTCGGCCTATTCTGTGCAGAAGCCTTTGCTTCTGCTATACTCATTAATATCCTTATTCAACATCAGACACTACATGCTTCCTGTGATTGTGCTCCGCCACATGCTTTCCTTCAACTGCTTTTTGTACCTTGCTTGCTTCCATACCTCTTTTTTTGGGTGTTTGTTTTTTTTTTTTTTTTCATTTATTTCTGACTATATGGCTTTCCATCACATATATATCATGAAGGCTTCTTTGACCCAGGAAGTAATTTTTGGCTCCTTTCCTGTCTTTGTTCACCCTTATTGTGTCCTCCCCTGTCTGAAATTGCTCTCATTTTTCTCTTAGAGAGGTTTCATCTGACTACTGCAGCTGCTGTCGTTTTGTTCCTTCTATTTATATTTCTCAATTTACATTCATCTGATGCCCAAGAACCATTTATTTTGCATATCTCTTTGTGTCTGCCTCCAAAATTGTTATATTAAGTCCCTTTGCATCGCTTTCAGATTGTTTCCTATTTCCTATAGAAAACATCACCTTGCCTATGTCTGAGAAACAATTTGTCTCTTTTCCCACAGTTCAATTCTGTTCATCTTGATGAACTCTAATTAGACTTTTCTCTAAGTAGCACCTTTCTACTTTCTTCCATACTAACCTTCAAGCTTTGCATGGACAGCTGCAAACTTAGCATCATGTAATTTATTTTCTTCTACCAAATCCTGAAATACTTTTGTCCTAATCCTGAAGGAATAGGCATGCATCACTAATTAGTTTCTTCTTCCTATTTTAGGGAAAAGAATTCTCCTTGGCTGTACTGCTTTTCATTTGTGCCAAGTTTAGTGTTTGCACTCTTTCAAAATATTCCTGTAAGGAAGCAGTATGGTTTGAACTGGTGAATTATGAAAAAAATAAAAAACAACCTACTTGTGTGCACATGGCATTTCCAAAAGAACACACTTTAGTGAAGATGTAGTTTAAGCAGCATTAAGCAAGTCAGTTCTCTTTTAACAGGACTCTTGGTTCCTTAAAAATTTCAGTTCTTAAAATAAGAGTAAAAGCAGCTCAAACTTAATCTCAACACCAGTTGTCCCCAGTAAACTTATCACAGTTACACCAACAATCTATCACTAGTTCAAACATCCAGAGAGATGGATGAGACAAATTCCAAATTCTCTTAATGTAGCTTTATTTAGGAAACATGAAAGTGTGAGCTGGGCAGCTTCACTCTGGATTATGATGCTTACTGTTAAGATGATGTAATGGCAGCTCAGATTTTCCTGTAGCTGGAGTTCTACAGTCTGTACAGCTGATTTCCAGGTTGTCAACTTTAATGAAGTTGAAAACATGCTGACAATTCAGTAATGTTTTCTTTTCAGCTGTGCAAATGCTGCGGCAACAGATTACAGCAGGATTGTAAGTACTTAACAAGAGCATTACAAAATAAAATAATAATTGGGATGAGAAAAAAGAGAAAAAACATGGAAATAATTAATTTAATGACAAAAATAACTTTCATTACTCTAAGATTTATAAATACAATAGCAGAAAAAGTAGTCCATGATGTATTCCCCTTAGTGTTTTATGTACCAGTTTTAAAGCTATCTTTCTGCATTTTTTTCATTAGGAAATAAAATGAAGCAAACAAATGGACTTCTGCTAATTGTAACTGTTAAACAGAACGATATACCAAACATTTCACTGAATGCATTTTGAATAAATGTCATTATTCTGAGTTCCAGCATAGCCCATAGTATACTAATTTTGTGGGAGTGATGTATGCCTTGGAGATCTACAAGTCTGTCTTGAGGTCAGAAATTATCGTCATCCAAGCACAAAGTTCAGTACTGATTTGCAGTAGAAATTTTAAAGCAAAATTTAGTTAAATCTGTTTCTGGTTTCATGGAGGTATTTTCATCTCAGAAGGCCGAATAAAGAAGTACAGCACAGGATTCAAGGAATAACATCTACACACAAAGATTTTGGAAATAGCTGCAGAAATTGAGTGAATGTATGTGTGTTTGTCTGTTTGTGCATGTGTAAGTATATTGTGGGAGAGAGTTAATTCATGAAAAGTATTGCAAATAACCCGTCTATCAAGAGTACAACTCACGTCTCACCTCAGTGCTGTCCCATTCAAGTGTACAGATCTTTTGAAAGTTTGCAAAATGAAAAAACTTATCCTGAGCATGGATATAGAACCAGTGTCTCTCTTCTATTATAATGATAAATAAAGTCGATTTTGTCTATAGGAAAGCTTAGGATATCTACACTAGTTTATCTACTCCTGCTTTCTTGGTCCCTTGATGATGCCACTGACCAGGTAGCAAGTAGAGATACCTTCTCTCAGACCTTCCTAGACTACCTCTACCACTGTGGATCTGATTTGAAGATAGAAAGCATTCTTGGAAGCAGCTGAGTAGTTCTACAAAGAATGCAGCATTATTTTCTACGTGCAGAAGACATCTTTCAATCCAATTGGTAAAATAAATGGCCTACAAAAAATTAGTTTTGCCTTTTGTCTAAACTGCTCAAAAGAGCTGCCACCCTGTGCCTAAGCAGTTTCTATAAGGACCCAAAAAAATCAGAGCAGCTGTCCAGCCATGTATGCATCACTTTAGCAGGTTTAATCATGTTCCACATCGACTGTACAATGGCAAGTACAGGAGAATTCTCCATTCATTTCTAGGCAGTTACAGTGTAATGAATAATGAAGTAACTGGTTGTACATATTTCAAGATGTTCCAGATGTCTATCAATATCATCAAAATGGAGTTCAAACATTTTTTAAAAATTCAAACCTATTTTAAAAAATAGGGAAGATGTCGTAACAAAAAACATTTTCTAAGATGAGGAGAATGGTCAATTTGGAACATAAGTGCAAGAAGAATACAATACAGAAGACTCTTGATAAATGGTATTTATATGAATGTTAACAGTTTGCTATGCTGCATTTCCCATTTTCCATTTTAAGAGTGCATCACAAATCAAACCATAGACCTACTGATAAAACAAAAAGCACGATACAACACTAATTGTAAAGTATATTTACAGCAGAAAGCTAAATATTCTTCTTCCATCCAACCAAGCTACTAGGCAAGTCACCATGCAAGGACAGTTTAGAATTCTGGCGTGTGGTCATTTGTTATGAATCATACACAGCCATACTATCTGACGCTCTGTAAACAACAATTTTATAAACAACGTCAGCAGTAAATATATTTAATTCCCAGAAGACCCACTACAATTACTTTGCTTAGTGTCAAGGAGTTTGATTTGCAAAGGAAACTGTACTTATCTGTAAATCTGTTTAGCGGGAGAAGGCAGGCCGCCATTTCAAGTCTTGCTCAGTGGTTTGATATCAGATTTATTTAACCACTTGGGATATTGTGGCAGGGAGAAGAGAGCTTTCTTGGGCTTTTCCAAATCATCCATCCACATGGCAAGCACAGGTAAATGCAGGACAATCTGCTTCAATGCCACCAAGCCATGAGCCTCTGGAGGAGCAGCTCCCATCATCTCTGCTCTCCCATAATCTCTGCAGCAGCCCATGGTCCAGAGCTCAGCTCCAGTGAGGAACACCTACATCTCCATTGTGCCAGTGTCACATCACAACCACCCTTAATCACGCAGTCTCTCCTCTTCCCTTGGGGAAAGGGAAGATACTTTGGGCAAGAGTACAGAGGCAAATTCAGACTTAGTCTGCTGGATTTACAGTACAATGCCACATTTACTCTGGCCTGTGCATATGCAAGTTGCAATACAATTGGAAGAAAATAATGTTCTTTTAGGAGTAATCTAAAAGCCTGCTTACAAATGCATCGTGTTCAGATGTTCTGAAATTATTACCTCCTGATACCCTGCCCTTTAACGCATTTTCAAGAAATGGTTCCTCACTATTTTATACACAACAGTTCTACAGTTTATAGAGCCTTTGGAGAACTCAGTTTTTAAAGGGCTTAGGCATACCTCAGTAGGAAAGAGCTGCCATGTCAGGTTGCAGCTCAGGTTAAGTAACACAAATCAGTCAGGTCTCTGACTGAGCAGACCTCTGTCATACTCCTTGGCTCAGCATGAGTTCTGAATTTTTAGTGTATTTTGAAGGTATTCACAAACAAACTCTGTCCATGCTGCAAACTGAACAAAGACTACACAGTTGTGATCTACTTGTACTTCTGCCTTCTCATGAAAACTTGTGAATTTGTTTGAAATAAACTGGCCAGTGGGAAAAGATCAAGTTCTACTTGATTCCTGCCAAGTAGATAGGCGGGGTTTGGGTGGGGGTCATTTCTAGACAGACAGCTGAGTAGGCTTGAAAAGTAATTGAGGGAGTGGCTAACACCACCCTCTGATTTGGCATCTGCAGTGAAGATAGATGCTAAAACCAGGTTTCATCACTGCTCAGAGAGCAATGATCAACTCCATGGGTATATGAGACACTAGACATTATGTAGTGCTTGAAAGATACAGCTGGAGACTCTATCTGTGGCAGATGTCTGTATCTGGACACTGTATTGTGATAAGCACAAGAGTGGTAAGCACTTGTTGCAAAATACATTACGTAAGTTTTTTATATTTCCTAAGTTTGGATGTTTATCTCAATTAGATATTATTGAGGACATGGTTTCCCAGTCCTCACAGGAACAGCATGACAAGATGCTTACAGAAGCCCTCAGATCTGTACAGTTTTGCTGTCTGCCATCACCCATTGTTCTCTTTCAGCTGTAGTGTTTTTACATTCCTCTGTTCCACTGAACACGCTTTTTTAATTGCACCCAGCCACTTCCTCAGTGTCTTATTCTGAATTCTATTTTGTTGTTCACCTAGCCTGATCCAACAAAGGATATTACAAAAAAGAAAAAGAAAAAATATAAACAAATGTAGATACTCCCCATGGGTATGTCCTTTATTTTTCTGAGATTTGAGGTCAGGTTGTTATTATTGTTTGTCGCTTTCCTTTGTCTTCCTAGTATTTACATTTATTCCCAGTACCTACACGTCTAAACAGTATTTATACTATCAATGTTACCCATTGCTGCATGGAAGATAAAAACCTTCCCTGGTGCTTCAATCTGTGGAGCACAAAAGTTGTTTTACAGCCCAAATCAACAGTTCAGGCTGTGTATCAACCTCATGTTTTAGGGGCTCTGTTCCAGTCCTGAGTTTCAGCCAAGAGACAATTACAACCTTTGCTTCTCACTTTAGATTATTCACTAAGTTTTTAAATTATATCAGTCTGCAGAATCACCATGAGCCTTTGGGTCTGAATGAGGTACATCCATATTTACTATCACCCTTTGATTACGGCATTGCAGTCAGCTTTCAATCTGCATGACAAGTTTCCCTTTCCAACTCAATTTGAATTAATTTTGAGATTACAATTTTGTGCGACACTGTAATTAAAGGTGTGAGTGCAATCCAAACACAGACATCTACACATTTTCCTTCACTCGCGCATGTTGCAATTCTATTTTTAAAAGCAGTTAATGACTGTGGCAGAGTGCATTCCTTCCAAACTAAGGTTGCTTGTAGTTAATCTCGTTTTTATAAAAGAAGAAGGGAGGAGCCAGACTCAGCAAGTATAAGCAAAAGACATTAAGAGTGCCCTGCAAAAGAGTCTAACCAGCCCTTTGTACCTTGTGTATTGGGCACAAATAGAAAGATCTGCTCCTGTTTGTCTTAGTGTACCTTCTTTGGGGGTTTTGATATATTTTATCTTGATTCCATCAAAGAATCTTAATCCTGGTCCCTAACATTTTCTTTGCAAGAGCTAAAAGTACCTTATCAGCTCTTCCCTTGCTTTTCTCTAGCAATCACAGAGTTACAAAGGGAACGAGACATGCAGCAGAGGGATTAACTACTTTGACCTGAGGGAAAAAGCTGTAGCATTACAGGTGAAATTGTAATACCTGTCTCTTCTCAAAAGAGATATCATGTCTGCTCACCTTCCTGATTGCATGTGATAGCTTCACATTATTCATGGGATCAGTAATTCCTGGGATTCTCCTACTGTCACATTTTCCTTTCCCCATCTTGCTCTTCATAAGGTGTATTCCCATATACACTATTAAACTAGAAAAGGTATCCTGTTAATAGCCTCAATCAAAGTGTCCTTTTCAGCTCAGAATAGTGCTAAAGAACTTGATCTGAAATTATGGTTATAAACAAAATCGAGGAAAATCATGATTGGAACAGAGTTTTCACAGAGAAAATTGACATTGCAGGCCATATTTATAATTTTAATTAGAGAATCTTAATGCCTACTGTTACTGAGGCTCTTTGTCAGATCTGCCAGCTTCTTGTTATATCATTCATTCTTTATAACTAAGAAAATTTTGAAAGAGTGATAGAATCTGTGAAAATGTGATCTTAAGACATAAAAAGTGCATAGCACTGAGCACAGTCTACTTTCTGATCAAAAATGCCATAAACGGCTGTGGTTCTTGCTAACTGCTGAGTGCCATCTACTGCCGAGAGAGTAGAAGCTGAAGGCATTTCTTGCAAAATGCACACTTGCAACGACCTTCAGCTAGGCAGCACAGGAGAGAGAGAAACCACTGCAGAGCCTCTGTGGTACTTCTCCTGAGCTTGGGCTTTACGTCTGTCCCTCTTCTCAGATTCTGAAAATTTCTTGGGAGCTGCAAGAGGCAGGGGCTGTCCTTGTGCTCACCATATGCCTTTGTTTAGGCTCATTCTTGAGTCCTGGTAGCAGCTCTCCCTTATACTCAATGTCAATAGGGAATGGAGGGGCTCCCCAGGATCCACATCAGATGACAGGAGGCTTTCCTCACTGCACACTGGAAAGACCTGTAGCCATTTAGCTATGTCTAATTTCTCACACAGTATTCTCATAGCCAGGAAAGCCACTTACGGGTATGAATCAGCTCCTGAAAACTGGAAACCTATTTAAACCTCTGCATGTGAGCTAGCTTTCAGTGGAATTTAAGGGTTCAGTACATTTGTTGAAATGCTCAAGCATAAGAGTCAAGGAGTGCAACCAGAAATGTCCCACTGGCCTCCAGTTTTTCTTCCAGAAGGACATGGGCTTCTGCAGCTGGTCTGTCATATTTGCCAAACCATTGAGGGCATCTCAAGTGACATTAGATTCCTGTGATTAGACAGCTGAATCGAGGTACTAGACAATATCAAGCATGGAGATTTTGGTTGACTTTTTTCCCCAAACAAGACACCTGTCTTTGTTGTGATCAATGACATCTAAAATAACTCTGACAACAGTGAAGTCTAGGCACCAAGCTCATGTGATATTGAATTTAGATGCCTCCTTCAGGAGCTGAGCCTTAGCTCACATGTCTGAATACCATCCAGTCACTCAATGTAATGCCACCTGTTCAACACTTCCATTAAATTCTTTCCTTGATGCCTCAATGTGATTGCTGTCCTGTCTCTGATCAGAAACAATGAAAACCTCCATTAAATTGCTAAAGCTTCCCATCTAAAAGGTTTTATTTACCTAGTAACAAGAGAAAAAATAAAAGGTTTGCAAAAATAAAGTCTGTGGGATTTCTGGTTTACATTTGTAAAACAATGTTAGGAGCTATTCAATTCACAGCTCTTCTATTCTGTCTCCAGGACCAGTTTACTGTTGCCGTAGGTAGTCATTGGCATCAGGAGGCTATAGACAGGCAAGCAGTCTTGGTTTGATTTAAGTGAAGAGATCAAGTATCAGATTTGCAAGCGACCCCCGTGGCAGGGAGAATGATGCATCTGATCCACTGATATCAGAAGGTTAATTAATCACTTTATTATACTATATTATTCTATACTATATTACACTACATCTAAACTGAAACTGCACAAGCACTCAACTGCACTGAACAGAACCTTGTGACTGTCTGCTGACCGACAGTCTGGACACACGTTTGGCCCTGATAGGCCAAGGAAACAAAACACCATCACTTTGGGTAAACAATCTCCATATTGCATTCTACTTTTGCACAACAAGAGGAGCAGCAATTGAGATAAGAATTGTTTTTTTCTTTTTCTGAGGTTCCTCGCTGCGATTCACAGAAAATATCCTTGGGAAGTTGTGCCTTGCTTTTCTCTGTGAAAAGAAATACAGCCACAATCAAGGAACTGGTCTGGATTTTACACTATAAATTTCAGAGCAAAGAGACAGTTGTGCCATTACATAAGGCAGCATTCAGGGGGTCAATGCTTTGGAAAGTGTAAGTTGTAAACTGGGAGTGAATGTGCACAACTCTGTTGCTCCAATGTCTGTGCTTTTGTGCATAATTTTTCTTTCTGAAGCAGTGATTGCTCCCAGAGTGTTGTAGGCATGTCAAATACGTTAGACCTCTCAGGTAACCACGGAGGCACAGGAGGCAGCAGTTCAGGGCAGGATCTGAGAGAGCAGTGCAAGTCTCCTGTGAGAGAAATATAGTGATAGACGTTGAACAGAGAATGCAGTCTGAGAGACCAAGAAAGATCAGAAGAACAGCTTAACCTTCCCACTGCAGTATCTAAATCCATGTAGAAAATCAGCATGGAGGCAGGAGAAACAAGGCAAGGGCATAGTCAGCTAAAATTCTGCAATAGCTAAACCATGCATCCTCAGAGCAGGAACAGCGTAGCAGATGAGCTCTGCTTGTCCTTCAATAACCCAAGTGATAAAAAAATCCTGGTCAGATTGTGTTGCTGCCAAAACATGCTGTCTCTGAACCTTTTCTCTCACATAGTTAGACCTTTTCTACTAATTGAAAACTATAATCTATTCATGGCTACCTTATTCCCACACAATCTGATTGTGTACAGCGATAAAATACAACTGATACTTCTTTTCTGAGCTTTTAACCCTGCTCCTGTCTTTGAATCGCATTAGAGGCTCTCAGCAGGTATGAGAGTCCCGTTGAGATAGACACCCCACTGGGACCATACATAACAAAACCCTGTCTCCAAGGTACAGTGATGTGCTGCACACAACATTATATATTTTCTTAGGCCAGGGTCAAAATGAGCAGTTGCCAAAGCAGAATTAGTCTTGCTAATGAGGCTTTCATTCCAGGAAAGTAAGTGAAAGTGATTCCTCATTTTCTGTTCCCATATAATAGCTACTTTTGTGTAATGATCAGAGTAGGGTAAAATATTGTTAGTGGTTCAGAAAAACAAAGTAATAAAAGGACTTGAGTAGCTTGGAGGGTAGAGAATACATTGAACTTTGAAAAATACTTAATGCATCCATAAATAAGCCAAGAGAATATGTAGAGTCATGTAGACTCTTATAAGGAGCACTAAGAAGAGAGTAATGACTCATAAGAAAATAAAAAACAAGAAGGATAAAAATACATATTTGCTCTACCTTTTCCCCCCCATGCCAATCTCATAAATAGCAGGAGGGGGTAGTAGAATTTTTACCCTCTACAAAAACCCTGCAGTACTTATTTGGCAAATGAAATAGTCTTTTAAGATGTTCCTAATGCTTCATTTCATTGTTATGCACTTTTTTGAATATGATGATTTCTAATTAATTCCATTACATAAAAAATGTATAATGTATAAAAATATAATTTTCTTTATGTATCTGAATTACTAGTTAAATTGGTCAGAAATATTTAAATCATACTGCAATTTTTGAGTTTATAGTGTTTTTTTCTCCCAATAAGGGATATTTAAAAGTAATATTTGAACAATTCCAGCTTCCCAAAGTCCTGTGCCTTCACTAAAACTGAAATTTGTCTCCTATCTACTTTTTCTTCAGTTACAGCATAGAAAACAAGAAGAAAACATTGGGGAAAGAGGAGAAGGAAAGCCATAAGAAATATGATAGGAATTTATATTGACAGAGGAATCCCTGAGTTCCTAGCCTTCCTCTGAACCATCTCTATTCATGTCATTCATGCCTGTATGTTACACAGTATGAAGCCAGTGAGCAGCCCTTGGAGCCAAGAAGGGAAAACATAGGGTTATCCCAGCTATTCAACTACAAGAGTGCTCTCTTTATTTTCTGATTCTTGTGAAGCACTTTTTATTTCATGGGAAACAGAGTAATTTCAGCAGGAGGTATATAGATTGTTATCACCATTACTCTACCACTCCACAACCTGGGCCAGATATTGATAGATGAGATGGGAAATTAAAAACTCCATTCCAGGAAACTCAAGAGTTCATGCCAAGTTTTTTGCTTAAAAACTAATCATTTAAATCACATTCTCCAAAACAGTTTTTACTCCAAATACTAACCAGAACATCTCTGAACTCCAGACAGGATTCTCAGGGTGCATGGCACAGGATAGGGCTGGGTCCTGGCAGGGAGCAGTAGGACAATCCCCTGTCTGGGAGCCTTGAGGCTGGCAGACTGCCCAGCTAGTCAGCAAAACTGAGTTTGGGGACACTTACACTGTGGCAAGCAGGCAGCAGAAGTGTCAGGTCACCTATCATAGCAACATCTTCCAGTCAGAGTAACGTTCTCTTGGCTGCCAGCCCTGGCGATTAGGATCAAATTGGCTTTCATTTCAAATCAACCATTCAATTGGATTGTCACCATTGGCATTCGGGACAATGAATCGGTCAGCAGCAGTGATAAACCAGTTACCAGTAACAGGCAGTACATGACAACTTCTTCCTGACCTCTACATCAGTGCTTCCGGAAAGGTCTCTTTGCAGCTTTTCGTATAGATCCACATGTGCTAATCATGGAGTCACTGTTGGGGTGTCCTATACTCAGACTTGATGTAGGTTAAGACCTCCCGCATTCAAAGCATGACATTCCCTTCTTTGCAGTCATATGTGATGCTGCAGCCTCAGCAGAATGGTACTGCTCTACTCCAGGAATAGAAAAAAAGAAGGGAAACTGTGACAGCAGGGGCAGACAAGATGCTGATTCTGGCTGGAGTTCATTTTCTTCATAGCGGCTACTAAGGGGGTATGATTTGGACTTGTGCTGGAAACAGTGTTAATAACATGTGATGCTCTAGTTACTGCTGAGCAGTGCTTTCCCAGAGACAAGGCCTTTTCTGCTCCTCACCCCACCCCATCAGAATGAAGGAGGTGAAGAAGATGGGAAGGGACACAGCCAGGATAGCTGACACCACCTGACAAAAGGGATATTCCACACCATCTGGAATCATACTCAGAAAAAAGCTATTGGGAAGGTTGGGCAGGGGGTCACTCCCTGGGGACTTGCTGGGCATTAGTTGGTTGGTGCTGAGAAATTGTTTTTCTCACTTATCTTTATTGGGTTTTACTTTACTTTCTTTTTCATTATTATTATTATTATTTTGCCATTATTAACCTCCTTTTTTCTAAACTCACAGATTTTCTGCCTTTTACCTTTTCTTTTCCCCACAACTTGCTGCAGGCTGGGGCAGGAGAGTGTGTGAGCAGCTGTGTGGTAGCTGAAATTAAACCATGACAGTTCTTTTGCTGCCCAACAAAAGGCTCAAAGAGTTTGAGATGATAGCAGATTACCAGAGTGTATTAGAAAGGATTTCTATCTATTAGCAATTGCAGGTCACAACATTGATTCATATGTTGTCAATATTAGTTTATCAGATTTGTGCCATGTAATTTTTTTCTGTAGATATTAAAGCTTGGAGTTAGCTTTTTCAGTTTGCTGTGCTCTGTAGTGAGTAGTGATATTTTGACTGGGAGGTTTTTTTATTAAAACACTGACCTTGAGTTTAATGTGGTATTTTGGGCCCTGTAATGAAGTCATTACTGTACTTTGGGTACCATCTCCTGGAGACAATTAACAATTATAGTTCTTCTTCTAAGAGGCTTTGTGAAGGAAATACAAAGTGGCACCTTCCGTACCTTCTTGTGTGGTGTTTTCTCCTCCTTTATAACAAATTGCCAGTGTCTTGAATATCACTGGATAATTAAAATAGTTCTACTGGTATTTCCTAGGAATATTGCTTTGGTTTTGTCTAAGATTAATGAGCAGTTTAGGAGTATGACTCAGTCTCCATGAGAGTATGATCATGGGGTGCGTAGCATGTGGAAGAATATGGGCAAGTATCTAGAGAACTTGTCACCCCCAATGGTCTGGAACTTCACTCCCAAACAATGACAAGATGATGATGATGAATTGATAGAATTTTGAAAAACAACTGTTGCTGCTATTCCATAGCGGCACAATTGATAACACCATGCTGGACCCTGGCCAGGATCTGCAAAACTCTGCCTGATATTTGCAGCATCCTCAGGAAGAAGAAAGGAAAACCAACCAAACAAACATTATAGTAAGTAGTTGGTAGTGACAATTTGTTTATGGGTATTAAAAATGTCTTTATAACTATCGAGACAGTAATGATGCATACAGCTCAGGTGAAGACAGGTCCCAACATTGTATCTTTGATGATTTGTGTGAAAAATTCCTTCAGACTCGGTCAAATTATAAGACCATCACAAACTCACAAGTACAGGAAAGACTATTTTTAACCAAATAATTTGAATATTCCACCTGCTGCAGTTATGTCATATCTTCTTGTGGCTTTTCCTATTTACCATATTTTATATGCTATGTCCTCAGAACGAAAACCTTTTTTCCATTTTGGGCTACGGCAACGGACTGCAGTTTCTTTGCAGTCCCTCTGCAAGGATTTTGTGATACATAAGAAAAGATAAAAGACATTATCTCATCTCTGTTTTCCATATACTTTGTTACACATTTGTTCTTCTTCCACTCTTTTGTTTCCTCAGAGTTCAGTGTAAGGGATGGTGCTGTGAAGGGTAGGGGCACCCTTATTATGAGGAGCGTATGTAACAATAGGTTAGAAGTCTATCAGTCTGGTTTGGGCTGAGTAGTACTGAACAGTGCTAAGCAAATCTGATGCTACCAAGCTAAGAGTTAAGGTAGTGCTGTAGTAGTAGCAAATATTGTTCTAAGAGTTGTTTGCAAGCTGAGACAGCTCCAGACCTGAGAAGGCATATGGCATCAGCTCTGCTGCATGTATCTGTATGTCACACACACATATCCCATAAAAACAATGGGACAATCAGTAGTGTAGCACACTGGGATGAAATGTGCACATAAGAAAAGCTTTATCCAGGGGACAGAAGACCCCACCAGTTATTAGCTGGCCAGGAGCTTGCCATGGTTGTGCTGCTTATTGCACTGCCTGGGTGAAGGAAGCCACCTTCCATATGTGACAGAGAGGGCAGAGGTGGCTTTTGAGGAAGAGCCATCAGTACAGTAAATGCAACCATTTCAGTTTCACTTTTTACCTAAGGAATGATAGCTTCATTATTAAATCCCTGGTTTAATATCTAGTTCTGCAAGGAAAGTTCTGAATAACCTTGGAGTGACACTGAGAAATTAAACCCTGATCTCAGCTATTTTAATGTTGCCACGACAGCCTAGACATTCAGCTCTTCTCCAGGCAGACTTTCAAAGGCATTTAGATGCCCAAGGGTGAATGCTGGCATTTGGTAGACAGACAAATAAGCATAAACAGGTTCTAATAAACTCCCTTTGAAAATTAAGTACTTAACTTGCTCAGCCATTTCTGAATAACACAGCAGGTGATGATCTATACCTTCACAAGTGTTTTAATAAATGTAGCTACTTCTTCCTCCCTTTTAGCTGCTCTCTTTAATAGTACTCCCCTAACACACTGAAGTGCAACAATTATAAATTCACTACTAGCTACGAACTGTTCAAACTTGAAATACTGAGGAAACTTTTAAATCCCCCATAAGTATGCAAGAAACAAATGTTATAGAGCTGACCAAACTGCTGAATTTCTTGCACTGATGATAAATGCACAGGAGAGGGGGCTGTAGGACTAGACTGATTTTCACTAAAGGAAACTTGCAAAGCTGAACACAGGATGACTAAAGGATTATAGGAATGATGAGAAAATAGTTTTAATGTCAGCATTTTTTAAAATGTCTCTAAATAGTTTTGTAGCTAGCCCTAGAGCCCTCCAACACCAATAGATGCTCTTAATCTTACCTGTATATTCCAACCTCATAAATATGTCTTACAAAGATTCTTGACTGCTTTGTATAAGATAAACACCCTCTAGGATTATGAGATCAGAGTGGCATAGGTATTAGTCCATGCAGAAGAGGAAGCCAGGTGGAAAACAAGCTCCTGGAACTGCTGAGACAGGTCAGCTTGAAAAACTGGAATTGGAGAGCCATCGGGATAATTTTACGTTTGTTCAGTATAAGCATGGAGTTTAGAGATAAAAAAGAAAAATAGATTTCCTGCCTTAATATGTCCTTGTCCCTTTATTGAGTGCACAAGGTATTTTCCAGGTTGCTTCTCTTTAGACTTTTTACAAATTTATTTGCAAGTGAAGTAGCAGTAATGGCTGCGTCCCCCCGAAGTTATCACTTTTTTAACACTACCCCCATCTGATTACAGTGGCTCAAACTTTGCACCATGAAATAATTTTCTGAAAGATATTCTAAAAACTGAACCAAAAAGATTACTTCAGCAGATTTAAACACAAGAATCCACTATTAAGTCTTCCTTGAGTATAAAAGAAAGTTCCCAACAATGTTTACCTGGAGTACTCATCATGTATTTACAGTTTTCCAAAACTGTAACATATGTGCTGATGTTTTGTTTCCCACATGCAGGGTACTTCATCTAGCTCAGACTGTTTTCTTAAACTGAGCTTTGGGAGCCTATGTCTTCTCAGTGCATGACTTAGAGTCTAATGCAGCTATGGCAGAGCATTTCAGATGTCTCTGATGCCATTACCAGAGTTAAAACCCATATTACAGATCTCTTTTGTTAATACTAATTATGTGTTTGGACCAGCACACTCCAAGCAAAGACACTCTGTCATTTAAATCAGAAAATAAAGAAACGTATATGTCTTCTTCCATAGAATTGTAAATTTTTTTTGTAGGTTTTATCACTTTATCTTATGTGGTGATGTGAAACTGGTGCATTAGATTGTAGCAGCTGGCCAACAGCTAATTCATGGAAGTATTTTAGATTTTTGTCCTACCTCGGAGGGAATACTTGATGGGGTTTTTTACCTTTTTTTTTAGAGAACATTAATGGCTTATGGTTGCTTTTTAGCTGACCATTACATTTTCAGCCTGTGCATACTTACAAGACATAATGTGTAATTGTGAGACAGCGTGAGTAATGGATATTTAGCACCAGTGAAATTCTGTGCATAGCAAGGTAAACCTGGACTTGGTGTGGAGACACACAAAAGTAAAGAAAAGTGGGTTCCTCCTACCCCATCCCTAAAAGTGGACTTAGATGACAGGGAATGACTTGCCTTTCTGTTGCAAGGTACTTTCTCCATTGCTTGAAAGAAGGTAAGAACCAGACCAGATGCCTCTCTTTTAGGTGACCAGTGCTAGATGAAATTAAACCCCTGGTCAAGGCTAGATCCAACCTCATCTGGATTGAAAAATTCCCTACATATCATTTCAGTAACCTAGGTATATTTTGGCTCTTATTTTCTTCCTAGGCCCCATTATGAGATGAGACAAGCTATGCCCCTGAAAACCTGACTAAAGGAGATGTCACGGTTATTTTTCATTTCAAAATACAGTGGGAGGAGGAATTATATCCAGGTTTTACACAGTAGGTGACTTATTAGATAGCTCACTCAAGATCCACATCAAAGGAGATCCACATCAAAGCAATTCAGTAGAGAAGCAGGCAGCCAAAGCTGCCACCCCTGACAGTGTGCTGACTGTGAGTACAGCTCTCTTATGCTGCAGTTTCAATGAGGCCGAGTGATCACAGAGCATGATCGAGACAATTGACCACACCTCAACAGGACACATGCACAAAGAACTTTTATCATTATTTGGTCTTAGACATAACTGAGGACTTTGGTGCCGTAGTGAGCTGTGCCTTTCTACATCAGGGTAAATAAATATCTTGATTCTTCCCTGTCTGCATTCCTCAGTTTGCAAAGTGGTTTTGCAAATATGGCACCATCCTGACTACACTTACACCACTTGAAAGAGCAAACTTCAGATAACTGAAGACATGACAAGCTGTGGCTCTTGCCACATTTCATGCTCACATCCCAAGATAGCCAGCATCACTGCTCACCCCAGGGGGCTCCTAAAGGCACATTCTAGCTGTCCTGAGCCTGAGCTGGAGAGGAGTCTCTCTGAGAGGAAATCTTCATAATCTATGACTGGCTACTGTATATACCAGCATTTTTGTTGTCAGTTACTCATCTTGGGTTCCTTATTCTTGATTTTAGTAAATTCCTTATCATAAAGTCCAATGTAAACAGAAGATGTTTGCAAAAAAAAATCTAAATAGCCTTGCAGTATCTAAAATTGTGCAGAAATCTCCAGCACCTCATCTGTGAGATCCCTAACAGATAGCAGCAAGTTAAGTGAGCTCCTGTATCAGGCCAGCTGGTAGTGCTGCACAAGAAAAGTGAGCACAGAAGCCTTTCTCCCTGTCTCAGAGGACAGCTCCCAATTCAGGGTAAAGAAAGGCCCACACAGAGGCATCTGTCCCTGCCTGGGGGAGGGGTTGTGTGCCCAAGGCCACAGCGCCTGTGCACCCGCACTTCTCGATGGCTTTTGCTGATGTGTCAGCCAGCCTAACTAAAGCTGTTATTCCTTCTTCAAATATTGCTGCATCTATATCCTTAGACTATGACAATTACATCAGTGTTTCCATTTGTATAGGATAAAACCTTAAATCATTCCACTAACAGGGAACAATTTGTTCTCTGTCTTGGGCATCTTTTGTCTCTCAGTGAAGGCAACCGTGTTCCTTGCCTGTGTCTGCATCCAACGGATGCTAAGAAAGCATAATGAGAAATTAGAAAGCTTCCTTTTGGAAACACCTGGGTTTGTTTTCCTCCCTCCTGCAAAGAGCAGCTGCTGAAAATTTTAAAGGTCTGTTTAACCATCAGCATTTTTACATAATTCCTGCATTAGGGAGAGGAGGATAGTAGGGAGGTAGGAAGGCAGGAAGGAAAAGTAAGCACTATGCTACACATGCTCATGGTTTATTTTGTATAATGTATGCTGTGTAAAAGTCCATCTAGCCCACTGTCCTCTTGCCAAAAGTAGCCATAAAAAAATTGCTCAGCAAAGAGTAAGAACAGAACAAGTATATGCAATGCACACATTTAAAGCTCTTCCAGACATCAATTATTTCCAGCCTGGGGACTTTCAGGGCTAGATATACTTTCTTTGCAATCTTCTATCAACTTGCTCCAGCTCATCTTTTAACATCTACCTCCTTTGATTGAGGTAGGGTTGAGAAGTTGGGTTCATGTCTCACAATGGAAAAAATCACCTTCTTACTTTACACATACCTACTCTGAATTTCATCTGCCTTTTTGCTGCCAGCTCAATCAATTCTTATGAATTCTTCCTGCAACCTACCATTATCCCTACTTCCTTAAACAAATTAGGGTCATCTTCACTCTTTGACATTGTCTTAATTATGGTTGTTTATGACTATGTTAAATAGAACAGATATCTGGATAAATCTGACCCACATTGGTCAAGTCTTTTTGCCTTCAAGGACTGATTTGAAATATGTTTCCTAAACAAGATTTTTACATCTTCACTTCTATGGTCACTACTTAATTACTGCATTTTAGATGTTTGGTCTGCTGTTAAACCAGAATATCTATGGTGGTCAAAGTAAAAGTAAATAGTATGCAAGCAGGTTTGGAAGCATGAGAGCAAGGTGTGATAACAAAGTTAATATGATTTCCTGGGCTGTCTTTCCCACTGCTTTCTGCAGAAGAGTAACTTCTGCAACTTCTGACTGCATCTAACCAGAGTCAGAGAAAGATCATTCTGCCTTGATTACTGGGGGAAAAAAGCCCCATGGGGCACCTAGATGTCCACCTACTGAGGTGCTCTGCACACTCTCTAGGCTTAAGGAGACATAGAAAGCCCAGGTCTGTTGAAGGATCCACAAAGCAGCACAGCCTGACCACCACTCACACTGCTCACACACGTGCTGAGCTGCTGACACTCTCAGAGCACCCAGCAGAGTCCCAGCTCCCTGCCACATGCAGCTGCAGGAGAATAGCTGTGCAGAGATGCCCTGCAGAGCCAACATGCTCTTCTTACCAGGGATGGCTATGGCCAGAATCAAAAGGTGCCTCTCCCACACCACCCTGGCAGTGACCTTCCTGGGAAGCGTGGTTGCAATGGCTGGACTCCCCTATGGCTTCTTGCCTCACACCTTCAGCATCTCCCCTCCATTCTCCATCCAGAGCTCTTCTGTTACTCATGATTATCAGCTGACAAAATCCCTCGGGCAGCCAATTTCAGCAGAACTGGAAAAGCTCTAGATAATAACATCATGTCTCACTGGCTGGCATCCCACAAGTGTTTTTGTCTGACTCTAATTTTGTTCCCAGGCAGCTTCTTGTTTTCCTTTCCTTCCCACCCCCAGTCTGAAAGAAAACAAAAGTCATTGAAACTTATTCTAGGCCAGCTGGTCACTGTAAACAGACACCAGCTCTGCTCATAGCCCAGATGCATGAATACTTACACATGAACAAGCCTAACATCTTTGTATTTTCTCTGGATAGAAAATACTGTGTTCCATCTGCCCGACTGCTCCGCTCTACTGCAGCAAGGGATAAGTGCCACCCACTATCAAATGCTCTTTCCTCATCCTCACCACCTTCCTCTTCCTCCACTGGGCTTTAGCATGGATCCTAGTCATGGTAAAGTCCTCTTTTTTTGGGCCAACCATTAGACTGGAGAAGGGAGTCCTCTCAGGAAATCTTCTGGAGTGCAAGGACGTAAAGATATATAGAGAATATGGGGGTTGTAGGGTAGCATTTGAAATACACTCAGCTGGAAGGGACCTATCAGGATCATCAAGTCCAACTCCTGGCCCTGCACAGGACACCCCAAGAATCATACCATGTGCTTGAGATCATTGTTCAAGCGCTTCTTGAATTCTGTCAGGCTTGGTGCTGTGATTATTTCCCTGGAGGGCCTGTTCCAGTGAAAAACCTTTTCCTGATATCCAATCTAAGCCTCCCCTAACTCAGATTCATGACATTGCCTCAAGTCCTGTCACTGGTCATGAGAGTGAAGAGATCGGTACCTGCCTGTCTGCTTTACCTCCTGAGAAAGTTGAAGGCCATAATGAGGTCATCCCTCAGTCTCCTGTCCTTCAGGCTGAACAGACAAAGTTCAGTCCACTTAAGGCCTCCCCTCAAGGCCCTTCACCATCCTCATGGCCCTCCTTTGAACACTCTCTAACAGGTTAATGTCTTTTATATGTTGTGGCACCCAAAACTGCACACAATACTCAAGGTGAGGCCGCCCCAGCACAGAGCAGAGCAGGACAATCCCCTCCCTTGCCCAGCTGCCTGATGTCCCCCAGGACAAGTTTGGCCTCTGGCTGCCAGGGCACTGCTGACTCATGTTCAACTTGCTATTGACCAGGACCAATAGGCCCCTTTCCATGGGGTTGCTCTGCAGCCTCTCATTTCCCAATCCACAAATATATCCAGGGCTGCCCTGTGCAGAATCCAGCACTAGCCCTTGTTAAACTTCATGTGGTTGTCTGTCCATCTCTCTAATTTGTTGGGATCTCTCCACAGAGCTACTCTGCCCTTGAGGGAGTCAACAGCTCCTTCCAATTTCAAATTGTGTCATCAGCAAACTTACCTAGCTTTTTTTTTTGCTTCCATAACCACTGCTGAAACAGAGAGCAGAACCCTTGCCTCGGTGTCCCTCTAAACACTCTGTGCAACTGAGGGTTTAAAACTCCTGCCGGACAAGAATAAAGACACAGCGGGTTGAGGAGGTCCTTAAGGAGGCATAACGGGTGCTGGTTCTCTCAGCAGACCTTGTGGTGCTGCTGGAGGCAGCTGAGGGGGGTGGATGCCAAGGCAGAGCACACTCACAGCTCCTGGGTTGTGGCTGGGTGAGTTGGAGAAGAGGATCGCACTGTCCCTGCAGCTGAATGAGCCTTCTCCGGGGACCCAAACCCAGAAACAGTGCTAAGCCTAAGGCCTGCTCTATTTTCTTGTGAAATTACCTGCTTCAGGCTATTCAAGAGTTACTCAGGAGCTCCTTTGTCAAAAGCAGCTGCTATAACTTCTGCCCTGCTCACAGGGGCACAGAGCTCTGCAGCATTAGGGACATCTTCACCTCAACTTCTGGGGGAAAAAAAGAAAAAGTTCATTTTGGGAACTGACTTAACAGGAACAGGGAGTGAGTGAGTGAGTGAGTGAGTGAGTGAGTGAGTGAGTGAGTGAATGAGTGGCTATGTAGTGCTTAGTTGCTAGCTGGGGTTAAACCATGACAGTCTCTTGCCAGAAATAGTGCACAGCATTTGTCCCCTGACTGGCTTCTTGAGAAGAGGACTTGTGCATGGAGTCCCAGCCATCCTATGCTTATCCTGGCCATAAACGCAAGGGAGGTGTTCACAGCCACGTTCCTGGCTCTGGTCAGTTCTGCTGGTCCAGGAAATTATATACTTTTAGGTGTGGGTACAAGGTGGGATCCCTGGGAAACAATAGAGGGACACCACAGTTTTCTGGTCCTTGGGTTTTGAAGGGGGACAGCTTGGTGTGCAAAGCAAGCACTCAGTATGTGGGAGGACACACAAGCCCTGAGAAAAAATCCTGAGACCCCAAGTTTCTTCTACCAGTGCCAAGACAGGCAGGTACTGAGAGAGGACAAGCAGAGCCAGTCCTGTAAGTGGCACATTCAGGTATGGGCTGTTTTCAGTGCAGACAAGTGTCTCCTGGTGCCAACAGGGATATTTTTAACCAGGTAGCCACAACAGCACTGCAATTCCACCTGGACAGTTTAATGCAGTGTGAAAATTGTAGGACAGACACAGATGCTTGAGCCCAGACAGACAAGCGACATGGATTACTCCATTTGCCTAAATTCATAAAACAATTTGGGATTTCTTGAGAGTGATTACATTCAAAGTCTTGGCAAAACTTTGAATTACAAAGCCATTTTTAATTAATTTTTAAATAAAATAGCAGCATAGCTTAGTAAAAATTATTTGGGGCATTGGAACTAGTATCCTTCAGATATTTGTTCTACTGGTACAAACTGAAACATGGCATAACTACCTCTTGGACTCAATTAGTAAGTTAAGCTCTTTCAAATGCTTAAGAAATATAATAAAGAACTGTACTATTATATCTCTTCCTTTCCAGGTTTTAAGACAACAAATCAGGACATATCTACTGGCCAGCAAAGAAAAATGAAATTAAACTCTTTCCTTCCAGTGCTCTTTCCTTCCAGTGATGTAGTGATAAATTAAAAATTAATTTAAAAGACACACTAGTTATTTGGTAAATAAAAACTTAGGCAAACATGTCTGTTTGATGAATAGCAAGAAAGAAATAATTTCTTTATTGTTTTGCAGAGTAGATAAAATCCATTTACCCATGTTTCTCCTTGACAACCCCACGGATCTCCATCTTGGCCTTATATTCGAAATATATTCAGGCATATTTACTCTTAACCTTTTTTTTTTCTTATTCTGTGGGTAGAACTACACCATGTCTGAGTTTAAGAGCTTTACTAAATTTCACAGGGAATGGAAAAACTGACAGAAAACATGGATTATTCACTGCTAAGTCTCTTCCAAATAATTTTGCAAACAGGTTCAACATTTCTGTCACCTAATGAACAGAGAAGCCAAATGTTTTGAAGTATCAGTCACTCAGGGCCTCCACTGATCTTAATGTTCCTGGAAAGTCATCTGACTCTGTTAAACTGATTGTTTTCTTTGTCCCTGAATGGAGCTTCTCCTTTAAATAAAATAGTAAACAATAATTATCATTATGGTTCTTTATAAAATCTAAATTAAATATTAAGGTTTTATTCTCTTGTGTACCTTTGGTGATGTTTTGCTGGATGTATGAAGTGGGAAATCCCCCAGAGCAGAAAACACATCAGGGCTAAAGGAATCTTGAGGATAAATGACTGAAAATCATCTACCTAACTGATACTTCATCGAAAATGCATTTATACCAGAAAAATAAAAATGGAAACCACCCCCCTCTTTCCAGATCTGTAGAAACTCAGGGAAAACCCTCTTTAATTTTACCTGCAGCAGGAAAAACAAGGTGCAGTACTTGTTGCCTGTGTCACATGAGCAGGAACTCAGGAGCGGATTTACCTAGAAGGTTCAAGACCATCCACTATACAGGCACACAGTAGAGCCTGTGGTGCCCATGGAATATCTTCCATTACATAGTAGAGGGAGCTGGTAGAGCCTTGCCCTGCTTCCCATTTAGATCCTGGCTGTCTCTGCCCCTCCCTGTACCAGAGAGGCTGGTGCCTACCAAGAGGAATGACCTAGAGGCTGATTCTTCAAAGCAGGAAGATGGAAAAGTCCCCAATTAAGAAAAATATTAAAGGGAACCTAGAGTTGAAGAAAATGTTGAAGTTCCATTGAAAGCAAAAGGAAAGGAATGAAGAACATTTTTAAACCCCATTAGCTTCAGTAAGACTTAAATATGTGATTAAAGGTAAGTGCATACTTTTATGAATAAGAATTCTTTAATGACCCTTAAATCTACAGCTGTCTCATTGACATTATCTAGAGTGGAACCAGAAACTGTTTCCGGTAATCTCAGGCTAAATTACTTGAAAATGAAATTCTATGATGAGCAAGGAACAATGATTCATGTTAGAAATCTAAGTTCCCTCTTTTTCTGTCAATCAAAACCAAATCTAAATTTTCCCCTCACACACAAAATCCTTAAGAGTTTTTGTTATTGCTAAACTACCTGAAAATCAAACCTTATGCAGAACAAGGGACAATGATTCATCTTAGAAATCTACAGTTCCCTTTCTTTCTGTCAGTCACCTTCAAACCTAAATCTTCACCTCACATACACAAAATCCTTACGGGTTTTTATTATCGCCCATCTTTATTATTTTAATTGTAGTTTTTATTTTCTTCTTAAAACTAGACAGAAGCTACCTAAAAACTATGTTTGCCTAGATCAAGACTTCATAAAACCCTCTTAAAAATTGATGGCCTCATAAAGTAGCAGTCAAACATGCTGAAGTTGCGTTTGAGCAAATCTGTACAAGAAATCTGACATCACTTTAAAACATCAGCAGGACACGCTGTCAGCTTTCCTCCGCTACATGTAGGTGGTGTTTCCTGCAGTGTCCCATGCCCAGAGCAGGGCCAGTGCAGACACTGCTGTCCCACAGCATTGCTGAGCGAGCTGAGGGCCACATGTGGGGCAGGTTGCACACAGACAATGAGGCTGCTCAGCCCTGGTCCCATGTCCTAGGGGCATGTGAAAAACCTCTCCAAATCACAGGCCCAAGAGCTGTGGGTACTTTTGTTCTTTATGAGCAGCCCTGGTGAACTTTTTTATAGTGGCACCTTCTCATTCGACTCAGGTCTTTTAGGGGTGGTCACCATTCCCTACACACTTGTTGAAAGAAAATTGCAAAGAGAAAAACCCTGATCTTATAAAAGCTGAAACTTGCTATTCCATCATTATACTGGTGGTTTATCCCCTTTAAAAATCCAAGGCAGCACTAGAACTGTATCTCTTGTCTTTTTTAATTGTCTCCTTGTCTCCAGGGTTCCTTCACCTTCTGAGATAAAGAGATCTGTTAATAAAAAATTGCAAAATGAATTTCAATTTATTGAGTGTTTTGTTGTGGGTTTTTTTTTCCCAATAAAGTAGGGAAAACCCAAAGAATATTATATATTTAATATTTCTTGCCTTCTTCCTTGTACTCCACTTCTAAATTTTTTTACATTGCACTCTGAAGAAGAGAGGTGAAAGAGCTGGACTTCAGAAAGAGAGGTCTTTATATTTTTTCTCTTCCTAATCTGAGTATTTCAATGCTTTTATTATTTTTATGGAAATATTGCTTTTTTTCCTGAAGTGTTTATATAATCTACAGCTTTGTAATCCAAGAGTTGTACACTTCTGTACTGTGGAAGTCTGACTTGGTTGTTGCCTGACAGTGTTGTCCTAGTAGTTCTTCCCTTAAACACAAGATGTCAGGTTTTCAACCCAAATATCACTAAACAAGTAAAAAATGTTCTTGGCATTGGATAAATTCTAGTATCACTGGAAAGAAGAAAATCACTAAAAAAATAAGCAATGGTTGCACAGTCACTTTAACAGGTATGATAAGACTGTTAGTTCCTTGTGTATCTAAATTAGTGCCATGCTGGAGATGCCAGACTAGGAAATTGGATCTCACACTCCATATTATGAGACTGGCAAAAGGCAAAACACAGTACCATCATTTGATCTTGGTAAATTTTATTTGATCACTGAAGGCCTACTGTGTCTCTTGTATGTCCTTCTGAAAGACAGGAGACAGAACAAAGTAGGTATGCAGAATTAGAGAGTTGGAATAAAACATAAAAATCTTTCTGTTTATAAAATCTCCTCTCTGAAATCAGATTTTTTTTTAATAGTCTATGGTCTGTTGAACAAAAGTAGCAGTGGTTCTGAGGCATGAAGTGGGGAACATTTGGGTCCAGATCCAAGTGCTCCCAAAGCTTAAAGCTTTTAATGGATTGCGGATCAAAACTAATGCTACCATTAGTAGGGAAGGTGTTTTTGTTCTTCATCTCTGATCAGATCCAGCACAAACACAGGACCTGGCTGCCAGCTGAAGGCATGGTTAGCCATTGAAGGAGCATGTTCCTGGTCTGAAATGGCAGAATGACACTCGCATCCATCATGCTCTCTTAACAATCACTCTTTAGCTTTTAGTGCCTCATGCATTTAATAAAATTGCTCTTTTGCATATGCTCCATGTCGATTTTACTCCAGGTTCAACATTCATGAAAGGTTTATTTTCTAGTCAACTGATGCATTTCACTGTTTTTTTGATTGCAGGTCTCAAAGACAGTAGGAAAGGGAATTCAGCCTTAGTGAATTTAGCCTAGGTGAAAGAAAGCTCTCACACCAAGTTTTCATATATTGTTTATAATATAATCCAGAAAATATTAACTACAGAACTCCATATGTTCTAAATGCATGCATTTTAAAACAAAAACTCTTAATGCTTGTTTTCCTCTAGGATACAGCCAAAGCTGTTTGAATGCTTTAGGATTTGAAATTACAATATCCTCCTGTATGTAGTGAAGCCTTTTTTCCCCTAACCTGGAAGAAACCAGAATTAAAGCACTTACAGTGGTCCCTTACTTTGTGCAGAGCTTTAGAGATAATTAGTGGAGGAACAATAAAAATACAAGTACTAAAAGCAAAATCTGCAAAGCAAAAATCCATAGCAGATAACACCACAATCACTTAATATATGGCAAGATATCAGGCAGGAGAATAATGTCCTGGAAACATCCATGTACAAAAATGGAGAAAGCAAACTGAGAAAACAAAGAGATATGTACTGATAAAGTCACAGAAGTGGCTTTTCAGGAAGTAAACCTGTAGAGGAGTGGAGGCATGACTTAAAAAAAAAAAAAAAAAAAAAAAAAAACCTAAAAAAACAAACAAAAATAACTGGCAACCTGCTTGTTTCCCCTCCTGAATTCTCTGCAACAGGATTTCCTCATCACATCATGTGGAGCCATGTAAATATGCCCCCTTTGGCTACGTGACAGGAATCATTTCCTCCACCCTGCTTGCAGGGAAGGAAAGCAAAAAAGAAAGGTCAGGATCTTGGGGATTTGTATTAGCAGAAAACACTTAGTCAGGAAAAGGATAAAGATTACAGGGGAAGTGGTGCTATTCATCTGTGATCCTTTTCTGTTGCACACACTTAATATATTAATAATAAAAAATATGTGGAAAAAATTAAGCTTTACTATTCTGCACTTTTAATTCTTTATTGGTATTTAATGAAGGTATGAAGATTTCAAAATGTCCTAGAAGAAACTCATAAGCTGAAATTTTTCTAGCATCCACAAATGTGAAAGCAAACATTTTTCCCTGATATAACTCCCAGGGAAAAAAAGTTGCACTGCAAGTGAAGTTATTAACCAGGAAAAAGCTTCCATAATTGTTTGTTTGCAGTAATTGTTCTGATTGTTCCCAGTCAGACTTCTTTGTGTTGTATTGCTCTAGCAGAGATGGGACCCTAACTCATGCTTAACACAGCTGCACAGAAAAAGCCCAGACTCCTGCAGCAGCACTGTGCCTAAACACTCAGGTGACAATAGACAGCTGCTTTTACCAGCTCTGATCAATGTGCAGGAGTTTTGCTATTACCAAACAGATTTATAAAAACCAATAAAAAATTACTTTTCTAGTAGATTTTAGTCTCATTTTCTACTTATTCAATATATACAGAGTACAGTTATTATATCTTTGATGGGAAGATAATTTCTAGAAAAGCATCTATTCTTGAAGATTTTAGGTGCTATAAAGTCTGTTACAAACTAGATTTGTATGTTGAAACATAGTAGTTTATTTTTCATTAAGACATTTTATTGAAACAAGACTAACATGGTTGAGTTAAACTCCTTTGTAAAACTGTGATTTTTTTTTTTTTTTACTGTTATTCACTAGCTTTTAGTCACTCTATATAATTTTCTCCCTGCTCATGAAATAATTGAGCAATGCCAGGACTCACATAAATCCCCACTGAACTCTACTGGAAACATCCCCACCTGATGAACCTTGCCTACTGATAGTTACTTCTTGAATTAAATTACCAGTTTTTTCATCTATATTTTACATGTATAGTACTTCTGTTGCAACATAATGTGCTTTAAACAATAATATTACACAACATTAAGATAAATGCTTTACCCATTTTTCAATATATGCATTCTTAGTGAATTTTAGACCAGTTTATTGTAGTGTTGATGTGACTAAAGAAACTGAGAATATGATAACTAAAAGTACATTATGTTATCATACACTGCTAACTGATATATTTAAATAAACACATCTTGTTTTGGATATTTTTTCATTGGCATTGGTGCAAGCGAAACCAGTTTATCTCGACTACCTCTGAATTGCACCATTTTAATTTCACTGATCTAAAATCATGCTGTTAGTGCTATGCTCAGATCAATTCTTAGCTGAAAAAAATATTCCATTTACTTTATAGTTGTGTCCCAAAGGAACAACAGATAAATGTTTTCACTGGAAAGTAAGAAGTAGTCAATAGATGCGCTTCATTAATATCCACAGAATAAAGCAAGCCTACAGCTGTTTCACATATTAATTGCTTAACCAGTAGTCTTCTAGCATCCGACTTTTTCACATGCCAAAAAGTTTATAGGAAACAAAAATTTAAAAGACAAATCTGATTGCAACTACACAGTTGCCTTCCTCTTTATTTTTATGCTCTCTCTTATAAGCAGATTAAATCACTCCAAGTAGCAGGTGAGATCACACTAAATCAAGCAATCATAAGTAACCCGGTACCTCCTGATCTAATTAATAGAAAGAACACTGTTGCAGTTCTATTTACTATTTCTCTATAAAATCTGCCAGTGTTCATATGAAAGTGAAACTTATGACTGACACTGAAGAACACGACAGTGAGAATTTTCTCCACTAATCTGCTTCAAGTTTGTCTGAGGTTTAAAGTGAAATCAATGCTTTTTATCTTAGTGCTCTGCAGCTGCATCAAATAAGTTAGGCTTGGTTCCTGTCCTCACCAACAGAGACTCATGTAACAAGAGCCCATCACAACAGCTGATTTCCCAGCAGACAGCCAAGTGAGTGGCTCCTTGGAAAGGCTCCTCCTGTGATAGCTTGGCATTTCTGACTTTTAATGTTGCTGATAAGCATACCAGAACCACAAAACAAAGTGCAAGGCTTTCACCGCAGCTTTGGCTTGGCAGCAGTCTCAGATTCCACTCTGACAATCTAAGGATTTTGTTTTCTGCCAAGACAGTATCTTCAAATGTTACATTTTTTCCCCCAAGTCAGGATTCCCTAGGATAAGTTTACTGATGCCCTTTTATTGCACCAGGGATTGTTCTGACATTTCCATCCAAGACGTAATCTGCAAACCACACAGCTGACCTTGTTGTCAGGGCATGATGTACCAACGTTGTGTCTAAAATGGCTACTAAGAAACAACTCCTGAAGGGAGAGTGTGAACCATTTTTCACCTATATTTACCAGGTTTCTAGCGGAACTTTTCTTTCAAAACAGCTTTCTATTGCAGTCTGTAGATTGTTCTAGCTGGCCAGCACTTTCTAACAGTATCATTGGTGCCTGTTTTAAAACAAGACATATTAGATAAGAGAATATAGGAAAAGACTTCTAGAAACAGTTTTTTCAACGTTGCTGAGTACTACGTGGAAGAAGACTCATGAGGTTGCGTGTAGACTTATTACTCATGCATGTACAAGAGTGTGGTCTTAAGCTGTATACAGCAATTCCTAAGGTAAAATACATGCCTTTCACCAACAACTTTTTCAATGTATGCAATGAAGGCTTTAAGAATCAACCTTTAGATTAAAGTGTGGACAAGCCAACAATGCTCCATGAAAACAAACAGTCCATAACAAAAATACTGAAATTACCTTTCAAGGAAATAATTTAACTGATTCCCTGTTAATTGCTGTGTCTGAGCAGCAATTCAGAAAAGATGTGGCTCCTGACATTGTGTTGTGTCACATACTGGATCTGTGCAGCAGCAAGTTCAGTATTAAGTTTTGTCAGGGCAGTTTGTTGTTTTGCCTGTTTCCATTTTTGATGTTTCTCAATCCCCACTGCAGTCAAGCTATCTATAGAATAATCAATTGAGGGTATAATCAATATATCACCACTCTAATTTTGCAGAGTCATAATTCAGCCTCCTTTTTTTCCATCTAGCTGAGAAGATTTTCTTTTCATGGCACCTCCACAGTGAAGCCAGCTTTACAGGCTGCAAAGCACAGGGACTTGCAAATTAGGGAGAAGGCCGTAAAATAAATCTGTATTTTGACCTGTGATGTTATGAAACCAGCATCATCTCACTCTGCTGAATGACTTACTGAATGTAGTCAGACATTACTTCTTGTGGCAGTAATAAAAATGAATTTGTGGAGAGAAATTACAGTATTTTGATCCTGCTAGTGACTTAGGTTTTATGCTGACCTTTCTCTCCCTGGTGTAATTGTCACGCATACTCTACTACATACCTGTTTTGGTATACTAGATAAAATCCCCCTGGAAATCTGGACACATGGTCTGAGCAAGGGAAAATGTTTAGATGTTTAGATCCCTGCATTCTTACACAAAAAGAGCACGAGGCTGAAGGTGAGTTAAGTTCCTGGTGTTAGCTTATGCAAATAAAACCCTCACAGTGCACACAGAGCTATTCAGTAATGACTGCAGCTCAGCAGAAAAATTCTTGTGAATGTAGTATTCTGCAGTCAAATGAACTAAAAACAGAGTGAAGTATCTGAACATACATAATTTTACTTTTAACTATAAAATGTGCTATTAATGAGCTAATTTCACATGGCACTCTGGATGAGGAAATGACTGTGTTTTGTCTGTGATACAGTAGTAATACCTCGAGCATCAGCCAAGACCAGGGGATTCACTGGGTCACACAGTGCTGCAGCTGCCAACACTCCTTGTCAAACACGGCTTACAGTCTAAATAATGGAGACAGGCAAAGGGTAAAAGGGGAAACAGAGATACAGGAGTGTCTCATCCAAGGTCACAAGGCTGGTCAGTAACAGAGCTGAGATTAGAAAAGGGGCCCTCCAGGTCCCCACTCCAGCGCCCTCACCACAAGACCTCACTGCCCATCCCTGCCTGGCTGGCGAAAGCAGCTCCACTTTTTACAGCAGCTTCCTGTGCAGACATGGTGAGTCCCCACGGAGTCACAAAGCATGTAATGGGAGTCTCTGCTGATAACGGTGGGGGTTGTTGAATTACAGAGATGAACTTAAGGAAGTCTTCAAAAGCATTCTGAAATTTGGCTTTAAGAAGCAAAGCAGCATAATTAAAAATTAGCTAATTTGAATAGCTCTATTTATCCCCAATGTCTGATCAGGTTAATTAGTTAATTTCACTTTTTTTTTTTTTCTGAAATCCTTTTAAATTATTTGCATTGCAAAAAAAAAACCCTCTAGTACAAAATGAGAAAAGCACAATTTGATAATCCAGTAATAAGGGTAGACAATTGTTTTAACAAATGTTCAACTGCTTTTCAGGCCTGAAGCTAAGAAGGAAAAGACAGCAATTTGCACATCAGAGAATGACTCACAATATTTTCAAAAACGTAGCTGCTAAGTCTTTATTTTACAAAACATTCTATTTGTGTGCCACTCTGCATAGTTAATCAAAGCAATAATAGCTATAAAATATACTTGCCCTTCAGCAGAATTTACTCTCACTGTGGTGTTGTCAGGTAATCCTGTGGCCAACTATTACTACAAAAATAAATTCAAAGAAATGCTAATAAAAATAATGCAGTGATGAAGGATTCTTTTTTTGGGAGAGTCTTAAAAGGCTGATGTAATTTAGCATGGTCTCAAGGCTGTACTACTGCTCATGGTGGTAAATAACTCCTGCTTACCCAAAATGACTGCATTGCACCCAGGCCGTGCATTGAGGCATTTCATTCCAGATTAATGCTGATAAATTATTTGGGTGTTGCCTGTTGTTAAGGAAAAAAAACAGTGACTGTGGGATACATGGAGTGTAGCTTGAATCTGATGTGCTTCTGGGACTAACAGTGAATAAGCTCACCTGGGAAAGTAAGCCATGGTCATGAGATTCCTAGCTCAGTTTCTCAGTTTTAACCTCAAGAACTTGAAAATATACACTCCTGTTCTACGGAAAGTATGTTTCCTGTTTCACTCAAGTGGTTCTTTGCATTTGTTGAAGATGAAAGTGATTCCTGATTTATGAACCCAGGTGATATAACTGGCATAATGTGGTCAGAAAATCTTGGAAGAATAAAAGATTTGAGTGATGAGGAGAGGGAAACCATTTTCATCAGCTTAAGTTTCTGGTTGGTCTAGCCTTCAGTGGGAAGCTGGATTCAGCAATATCCAGAAGACAAAGACAGGCATGAGTCTCTCTACAAAGCTGTAGGCTAAATACAGATCTTTGTGACAAATTTAGGAAGTGAAGATGTCATAGGAATAACCATAAACATACTAAAAATTAGTGATGCAGGCAGAAAAACAAGAAAATAAAAGCAGTGTTCCAAGTGTAAAAAAGGACTTTTAAGAAGTGTGTAGAATTAATAATTCCAAAAGAAGAGAAGCAATGAAGGTTCTAAGTGCCCTTCAAAATATGACTTGAGACATTGATAAGATCTGTTTGGAAAGATCCATAAATTCTAGAAAAGCATTTTCTCTCCTTAGCCCAAATGTGGGCAGTAAGTACCATAGGTAGTACAAAGGGTTTGATCTGTTTAAGCAATATGTAAGATACACAGTTATGTTTTGAAGGTTGTTTCCATAGTGCTAGATAAAAATAATGGTACAGACTGTTTTCAAAATAAATACTGTAACAATTACACTAGGCACACAGTCATTCTTCCTGATCTAATTAGGATGCTCATAAGAAATTATTCTAGTGCATGCCTTTTTCTAACCTACACTTTCTGTAAAATATACATGAATCTTCCACCTCACAAGATGAACAGAAGCCAAAGAATCCCCCTCAAAAAGTAAGTTCTGCACCCAATGACCCAGTACCATACTGCCAGTTACTTACTACATAGAAAAAGCAGGCTTCACATTTCCTCAGAGGCTATCAGCATAAACCCAGAAGAATGAATGTTAATTACTTATTCTAAAAACATTAATTATTTTTAGTAAAAGTAATTTTCAAGAAGACTCAGGAATTACAGCCCTGGGAAATTAAATCCTCCTTTCACATATAAGTGTACACACAGATAGATATATGACACAAAGAGCACGGACTGCTTTAGTTCTGTTGTATTGCTTAAAGTAAATAATCAGTTTTGTAATTCATTAAAGAACTGCTTTCGTGACTGTGTGTAGCAATGAGTTCTGCAGTTTGCCCTTATGCTGCATAGCCCAGTACTTTCTATTGCTGAAATTTTACGTAAGCTTTTGCTCTTTGATTAAAGAAAACAAAGGAACGTAGGAAAGAAGGAACTAAGAGGAAAAAAGGGTGGAAATTCTCAGGCACTACTCTAGAAAATTTTACAAATTTGGAAAAATGCAACTAATTGATGCAATAGCCATCACAACCTCTTTGTTCAGTGTGAATAATTAATAACAATAATAATAAAAAACCCAAAACAATCCCAAATTCGGCATTACTAGAATAGTGGCAGTCAATTACTTTCATTGTTTGAAAATACAAGTGTCTCCCCTGGTTCTAAGCTGTGGAACTTTAAAATCAGGCATGAGTAAAAGGACCAGCCATAAACATACCTTTTCAAACCAAACCCTCTAATTTTATTCAACAGAGAAGAAAAGTATTATGGGATTTGCTACGTTCCCAAAGATAAGCAAATCTAAGTTCTGGTGGACAACACTGGATAGAGCTTTCCAAAACCAGGCATGTCTCAAAAATAATTAATGCCCTGCCAGCTGCTTCTTCATACTTCATTTGCAGAGTTTAAATGTGTGAATCTCTGTGGAGTTTGACTTGGCAGTACATCACAGGGAGAAAAGTGATTTTTCAAGCAACTAAGCTCAGTTCTACACAACTGTGCTCAAACATAATGAAGTTCTTGTAAACCAAACAGTTTGGTGATAAAAAGGTTTATCTCTGCAGGATCATTTATTTTAATCTGTTATCTTATGCAAATCCAGCAGTGCTGCTACCTTTCTAATATCTTCCGTAAGGCTAGACATGCTCTGCAGAGAGTGTAAAATGTGTGGATCTAAAATCACATTTTAAACCAAGAAGGTTTCAGCAACAGACTCATTCTGGATGCAAATCTGACTCGTGGTTTCTCAAAACCTGGGCAACAGCCAGCCTAAGACACATCATGCAGCCTGTCAGCAGCAGTGCAGCCTCTTTGGGATCCACACATTCATCCCTGTGTGGACTCCTGCTTCATGCACCCAGGCACCCACCAGCAGTGCAACAGAGCCAGCACTCACTGCTCCTTCTCTCACCAGCTCTCTTGCAGAATAAGCAAGGGCCATGCAACACAAAAACTTATTTTGTCAGATTGTTGGGGGCTGGTGGGAGGCTAGGGTGGTCTTTTTGTGAAAATTCTCCCTTAATGTCATTCAAATATGAGTCTGTGTAAAGGCACAGTGGGAAAGGCCATCAGTACATACGAGCAGGTCAGGTTATTTTACCTCAAACCTGTATTTTTTCTGTCTATCACTGTATAATTTCATACTTTTTCAATATGCCTGAGCGAATATATACAGAATATGGCAAAGACTTGTTGCAAAAACTTTGTTGATATGTTTGTCAAAGAGTGGGAGAGTCCACTTGGGGGCTGCTCACCAGCCAGGGCCAGGGCCAGGGTCAATCCCACAATCCCAGACAGAATGGGGGACCCTGGGAACAGCTGGGCTGGCACATCTGCGCTCACGCTTCACAGTCAGAACCAGCAGCACCCATGGCTGGACACAGGCCACTGAACTACCCGTCCTTAGACCATAGGCTAGTAGGGCACTGGCAATTCTGTAACTCCTATTTGCTTCATCCTTCCCCTCAGCTAAGTATGATTATCATTGTCATCCTGAATTCCTGAAGGACTCTTTTCCCCTGCTGTGCTTTAGCACACACATTTCCGAATTAACAGTGGAGCAACATTGTGGTTCTTGCAATGATGCTATCTTTCTAGCTTTTACTTGAAGTTCCAAGTGCTTTAGTAGGCCTGTAGGAAATTCTAATGTTTATTCAATCACTAGAAGTTCTACACTTTGTATTTTCAAAGTAAACTTTGGGATCATAACAACTAAGAAAAGTTATACCTATTGTTTAATAGTAATAATTCCTCTACTTTGTTTTCCTGGAACGGTAATGATAGTCTGACATTGCACAAATTCATACCCACTGACTTTCACATCTAATTGGGTCTGCAAGAAATACATCATTTTCAAGGCAAAGAGCCCCTCAAACCTGCAGCTGTTGCCAGTTGCTACACAGAGCCTGTGGTCCTCCATTGCCAGCTGTCAGCAGCCACCCTGTGTGACTTTCTGGGAGGCTCAGCTCCTTCCCACAGTGCACAGGTACTCCAGTGCCGCACAGGAACCAAAAGCTGGACTGGCTGTATACAGTGCCCTCCATGCCCTGCACTCTGGGATGCTGCGGCTGAGCAGCTGCACTGCTGAGCTCAAACAGAGAGCCAGGCAAACGCACAGAGCTGCTCCCTGCATGAGCCTGAGATCATGAGCTCACGGGGGTTGAGGGGATGACATGCAGACAACTATGATGTCCCTGTCATCTCCAGACTTGCAGACCTCCTCCTCTCAGTCTAGTTAAGCCAAACACCATGTCCTCTCAAGCAGAGCATCTAATTAACCTCTGAGTAACACGAAGTTCGGGATGGAAACTGCACAATTCATGTTAAGGTACTCAGTTGCTGCAGCATCAGTTCCATGACATCTTCCCTATGTGACGATGTAAATGATGACGTCAAGGCCCGGAGATACCATCTTCAAGCAGAGGCACTGGCATATTGGCCAACTCTGGAGCAGAATGGGCACACATCCCCCTCATCCCCCTCAGTACCTGAAGAAACAAACACCTTTTTGGACCTGTGTGGATACTCCCGTTGCTAACAGCTTCAATTACTTTTGTGACTGTCACTCATGCCTTGATGTTAGTGCGTGGCTCTCACAGTGGAGTTCATGATGCTCACCACATTTTTTTTCCTTCGGGAATGATTTTTAATCGGACGCGCACCATTTACTCAGAGGACACTACTCTTCGGTCGGGCCGCAGGTACCGGCACACGGCGGAGGGAACCCGGGGATCAGGACAACGCCTCGCGGTGCCGATGCCGGGCGCTGGCGTGCGAGCAGCCACGCAGTGTTTACGGCTGAATGAGGGGCGCAGCCGAGCAGCTGCGTCGCGCAGCGGGGCTCGGGACCCGGAAGCAGAAGCGGGGCCGGGAGGCGGCTGGATGGGAAGGAGCGGCGGTGGGCGGCGATGGGGGAGCAGCAGAGCTCGCTGAGCACCCCGCGGGCGGACGCCGCGCCGCCGAGCCCGGTCGGGGACCCGCGGGAGCCCGGCCCGGACGAGCCGCCTTCGCCGCGAGAGGCGGTCCCGGGCGCCGCCGGCCCGGAGCGGCGAGGAGCCGAAGAGGAGGCGGAGGCGGCGGCCGGGCCGGAGCAGCCGCCGGGCTCCGGGGAGCCGGCAGCCCCGGCGGAGGAGGGGCCGGAGGGAGGCAGCGGCCGCCGCCGCCCCCCCCGGCGGCACGTGTACTGCACCGTCTACTGCGTGGAGAATGACCGGCCGGTGGCGGCCCCCGGCTCCCCCCGCGGCGGCCCGGGCGTGGGGCAGCCCCCCGCGCGGCGCGGGGTGGTGTCGGGCGACGACCCGCTGTCGTCGGGCGGCAGCATCGAGGTGGTGGACTTGTACCTGCTGCCCGAGCCCTTCTCCGGGCTGATCGCGGGCGAGTTCGGGCCGCTGCTGGTGCTGAGCTGCCGCGTGTGCCTGGAGGAGAAGCCCATCAAGCCCCTGTCCTGCTGCAAGAAGGCGGTGTGCGAGGAGTGCCTCCGGCGGTACCTCAGCTCCCAGGTACTTCCCAGCGGGCGCTGCCGGGGTGTGCTGTGGGGGGCTGTGGCCGCTGCGGGTCGGGCAGCCCGGCGGGCCGAGCGCTGCGCTGGGCCCGGCGAGCCGGGCTGGGCCGTGAGGGGCAGAGGGAGAGGGAGCCTTGCCCGTCCCGCACGGAACGTGTTCGGCCGCCACCTGCGTGCGAGCTGCGGATTCAGCGACCTCCCGTTCCCGAAGCGCTGCTCTGCGCGTTGGTACGCGGCTGGTCGGGCTGGTCGCTAGCGCGTTTTTAGGCTCTTGCCGTGTTTATAAGAATTTTCGCTTTGCAGTCTCAGACTCTTGCTGTTACCTGACCGGCGGCACCAGTTTTCTTTTAAGAGGCGGCCAAGGAGTGATAAGGAGCGGAGTTTGAGAGCATTGGCAGCCGCCTCCGAAGCGACTCCCGGAGCCGTGGTTTTGCCCGCTCCCGCTTTGTGTTCGGGCCCTTGGTGCCGCTGCTGCCTGCTCCTCGCAGGACACATCGCGTTTGGTGTTGCGCCAGTTATGCTAGCTTAAAATAGTGTGTGTGGCTGTTGGTGAACAATTGCAGCTAACAACAATAAACAATAACTTATTTGGAGGAAAAAATTGAAAACACATCTCTTCCATCCTGGGCTGGCAACTGCTCATCCTGGCAGATAGCTGGCATGTAGAGTGTTTACATGTTCATCACTGTTTTGTCAGTCAGAAGTGGTGTTTCAAACTGAAATCAGCAGCTTGATAACTAAGCTCTGTCTTTGCTAATGTTTTCTGTAGTTAGTTTAGCACTGCTGACTATTTGTGTGTTTCTGTTGTTAGTGTAGTCATACCCTAAACACGAAAAACAATGAGAGAAGTATGGTGTATGTGGGAAAAACAAAATAAACTAAACCCTTTGCTTACCACCTTTATGCTTTTATTCAGCAGAAGCTTTTAGGATGTGCCTGGTGGAAATGTGCTAGTTTGTTGGTGGAATGAATTTTTTCACCTATTTGGGGCTTGGTGCTGTGCTGGGGCAGTTTGTGCTCCTGCTGGGCTGTACGTGTAGGGAAGGAATGAGTGAATACAGCTACCCCTGCAATCCATTAATAGTTGACAGGCCTCTTCTGACCAGAGTACATTTCACTGCTTGGAAATTGCACGTGAAGTGCAAGTTGCTCCTCTCTGGGCCTTCGTAGCCTATGCAGCATTTGCTGGTACTGGTAGCATTTGTTTTGGCTACTAGTAAACTCAGTAGCATTTTTATGATCTTGTTTCGATATGTTTAGATAATAGCGAAGGGCTTTACTTGGGACTGATGGAACGGATGGTCAGAGTTAATGTTTTGTGTGTTTTCCTGTAACACTGAAACTCAGGAACACTTAATAAGCCTTCTTGAGACTTCATGCACAGAATGATTTGATTTGTACATACGTAGCAGACTGCAAATTCTCACTAAGTTCTTAGATTATGTTATCAATGCACATTTGTGCTGCTTTGATATCTGCCACTGAGGTCATATGTCAGAGTATTGACTTTGATTTAAGCTGGAAATTGACAAGTGTTTTGATGTCAGGGTGATCTTCCCCATGTTCTGCAGGTGCCTGCAGTTTACAGTGATATAATGGAACTTACATGATCTGGTATCTAAAGCCATACTGAAGAACTCTTCTGCCTGGTTTAGGCTGAACTCTTGGAGAAGGAAGCAGCAGCTTGGTGGCTGAAATAGCTGGCTGGCTTAGGAAGCAGGTAGATGTGCTATGCAGTGAGTTAAGCACTGGCCAGGTGTTGGATGTGTATGCAGGGATGCCCTTCGAGGAAGCCACTACTATTGCTAAGCACCTGCAAAGCTGTTCCCAGCAGCTGGTGAAAGGTACCCGTATGGAGCATAGCCATGTGGGTACTTAACTGTGGTACTTCAGAGGTGGGGCAGGGATACTGGTCTTGAGGAGTGAGATTCACAGAGCACTTTTGTGGGCGTATTGTTACAGATGCTTTTATGACCAGGCAGAATTCTAGCTGCTTGATAGATTTGTTAGGGAAAAGTGAAACAAAATGCAATAAATAACAGTCCAATGTGTTCTTCCCTTATCTTCCTTTTTGAAAAGGACAAGAAAGCGATATTTCTTCACGAAGAACAAGAAGTGATCTCTCTTTCCTTTGTGCTGTGGAAGGACCCTGTGAGTCATCCTGGGGAGAGAGAGAGGCATCTCCGTGTCAGTTATATTAGAAGAATTTCTGGGAAGGATGAGTGAAAAGCCAGTATAGGTTAGAAATCAAGTTACCGTTCATCTTTGAGACTGCATTTTTTGTAGGATATTAAAAAGAAAATTTGTGAGAAGCTCAAAAGGTATAAATGCTGAAAAGCTATTTTTTTTCAAAACTTACTTTTGGATATGATCAGCCTGATTTAAGAATGTACCTAAAATTGAAAACAAACAAAAAACAATTGGAAGAAAAAAAAGTCAAGCAGCATTTTGAATAGTTTAGATCTGGTTTTCTTGTCAGAGAAATAGTAGTCTCTGCCCTGGCTGACTCTGCATCTCTGGAGGAGTGGTCTGTCATGCTGAAAATGTGGAATATATTGGCAGAAGTATAACACTTAAAATAATTTGTGTAGCCTTTGATGTCTGTGTGTGTTCTCTCACTGAAGAAAGCTGTATTCTTCATGATAGCTTCATTGTGATTCCTAAAATTATGTTTAATGGAGTAGCAAAGTAAAAACTCTGTTAATGCACCCTGCTTTCTTCTATGCAAATATATAGGAGCATCAGAACTTCTGCCTTCAAGCCCTTTATAGATAAGAAAATCAACTGAAGTTTTCGGCATTCTTAAAAGGAATGCCAGATGAAAATACTCCAACTGCAGCGTTGTTGCTCATCATGCTGGAAAATGAGGGTAACATCTGAAGGTCCTTAGAGGTCAAATCCAGTCTTATCACTGGCACCTTGCTGCATAATCCCTTTCAAAGATTTAGTGACTGGAGCAGAAGCTTAGCAGGTGAGCCTGGAATGCCCAGGCTGATCTGGAGCCTGACTTTGGGAAATCAGGTAATGTTGCTTCTGCCTCAATTTAGCTATTCTGTCTCACATCCTGACAGTCACAGAGCACCTGGGGCTCTTCAGGGTCTGAATATGACCAGTTGATCTGCCATTCACAAAAAATATTCTGTGACCATATGTTTGGACTCATAGAAATTGATGATATGGTAATTGATAGGTATGGGTAATGGGTTGTCGTGGAAGAGGTTGTGTGGCGCTCAGGATCTTTTGTGGATCCCACAGAGCCTCAGTCAGGTCCCAGCAAGCCCTGTCTCCAGGAATTGATGCAGCCCAGAGCTGTTGTTTGTTATGCTTAATGGATGAGGTTGAAGAGCGTGATTGTCTGAAAGGCCAGTGTTCTCCCTCCATGGACTCTCAGGTATCTGTTGAGTGGGGTTGGGATCAAAAATGTGGAAGAACCATTTCCCATTCAGCTGGAAGCTGTGGGTTTCTGCACTCTGTCATCCAGGATACAAATTTCTGACAGGGAAGCAAGAACCAGGACACTTAATCTCACAGGTGTAATATTAAATCTGTATCTCCTTCACTTCCTTCACTTCCCATCTTTCTCTTCATTAAACGTGGCACCAAACCCAGATTATTGCAGAAACTGTGCATACCGAGGTTTCCTTAAAAAGTGATTCACTACCAAATCACTCTGGGCTGCTTGTATTTTTATGTAAGAGGGAGCATTTCACTTTTCCTATAAAATAGCCGGAAAAGTTTTATAGAAACCTCTGTGCCTGCTTTTTCTGCATGCAAATAGGGAAACTTGATAATCCAGTTTTGATGCTGTGCTCATTAGTGATGCTTTATTTTGTACATCTTGTAACTCTGTTGGAGTAGTCATTCTTACAGTAAAAGACTTTGGGTGAGTTAATTTAAACAACGCACTGTATTCTTCATCAGATTTTATGGTGCTTTAATTATAGGAACTCTAATGAGATTAGTAGCCATGAGTAAATCAGAAGAGATGGTTGGGGGTGGGGAAGGACTGCATCTGACAGTATTTTGTGCATGGTTAGCTTTGGTGGGACAAGAATTCTTCTTTCTTCTGAGCCTGAAATGTGGAGATCATCCTCCCTCTGCTCAGGACCTCAGTCGTTCTCTCTCTGTGACCTGAGATTTTTTTTGACCTCTCTCTTTTCTGTGCATGATTTCTTTCTAAAAGAGCTGGAGAAAAAAAGCTGCTTACTGTTATAGTCAGGATTTTTGTGGGGAATGTGATTATAAAGCTGCATAGTGAAGAGGAAAATTGAAGAGCAATCTGCATCACAGAAAACTAGTACTGGCTTGGAGCTGGAGGGCCTTGACACCTGTGTCTCGTCAGGTGTCTGATGGTATCATATAAATGATACATCTTCAAAGCTGTAGTCTGCTGATGAAAACCAGCCAGCAGAAATGTAGGCACCAAGTGCTGAATCATCTGATGGTTAATGAGCTGCTTGTGCCCTGAGTCAAACCAGAGCTCAGAAAGGCCACTGTCATTCAGTGCAGAAGCAGCTCTGTGTTTGCAAGGGTAATTAATCTAAAACCTTGCTCTAACACCAGCTACCGAGTTGCTGGGACAGCTGCACACTGCCTACCTGGAGGTGATAGCAGGGTGAGCGACCACCCTTCCAGCTGACATTGCCAGAATGCAGAAGCTTCCAAAGGAGGAAGAGAGGTGCAAGAGGAGAAAAGCACCTGCTGGTTTACCCGCTTCCTAAACCAAATCAACATCCTCAGCCACTGTAAGCTGGCTGTGTTCCCGAGGAGAAGGCGGCAGATAGACTTGGTCCATCAGATGCAAGCAGCCCATAAGCTGCAGGAGCACCTGAACTACTTCTCTGTCATTTTTAGCAAGCAGCTTCTGCAAGTTTGTTGTGTTCTCCTGATGTTTTGTATGCAGTACCAGCATCAAAATTCTGCTGCATAGGCAGATGTCACAGTGCGGGATGATATCCAAGTAACTCTAAGATTGTGAGAGTTAGTCTTTCAAGTTGACAAGATACATGGCAGACTTTAAGTCTGTCTTGAATACTTCTTGGTGAATCTAGTTTGTGCCAAAACTCAAGTCTGGAACAGTTTACAAAATCCAGCACTGATGAAAATGCTTTGAAATTAATTTTAAAGAAAACTAGTTTTGAGCAATGTTCTTGAATGTTCATGCTGCCTAGTTATCCCACTAGGATAGTGTGTAGGCCTAGGTACTCTGTTAGCATATGAGCACAGCATGTCATATGTTTGTTCCCTGTGCAGAGTAGCTTCAAGCTTACTCTGCGTGGCTAGCTATGACTTCCTCTTCTTTGGATAAGTCCTTTGGCAGGTGTAGAGCTGGAATTGTGGTTGTCATTTCTTAGCCATGCTGTTATGAAGTGAAGTGGAAGAGAGTGGCTGTTCTTTCAGCTAAGAACATTCTCAGTAAAACTCTGGGATCCAAGATACTGAGAATGGAAAAGATGGTGTCACATTTGAACAGTTGCAGGAAGGCTTTTGCTGGTGGAAAAAGGCCTGAGTTCCTGAGGGGAGGATAAATGGCATCATGAAATTGTTGATCCTGGTAGCGAGGGGTAAGGGTAAACGGTGGGTGCTACAGTGGTACCATGAGTTGGCTGATGTTGATAGTAAAGTTGATTGAGGCGCAAAGTTTTCCTGTGAATGGGAAATTGCAGTGGGAGATGGAGAACCAGTTTTGTTTTAGTTGGGGTTGAGACCTAATTATGAAAATGTGTTATTTCTATGAAGCAGAAACCCTCCTTGTCAGCTGTCTCTCACAGCCAGTGTGTTGCACCTCGCTGGTCTGTGGGTGGTGTTGGCTTTGGGGACTGCAGACAGGCTGAGCTATCAGGAGATCATCTGCTGCATGCCCTCCCTCCCACTGCTCCCACCAGCTGTTCACAGGATTTACCAGGCACAGGTATGGAATCAGTCCAGGGAATATAAAATTAAATGAGTTGAAAACTGAACTGTTGATGTTTAGTTGCCCAAACAAAAAGAGATGAAGGAGTTAAATGAGGGTTGGGAAGGCCTTCAGCTCACCTCTGCCCCATAACTGCTTCTCCACCCAGAGCTGTTCTTCCAACTGCTCTGGGGCCTCTTGGCCCTTCATTCCTCTTTTCTTCTTGTACAAATATCTTGCTTCCTGCTGTCTAAACCAGCCAGGCTCGAGGAAAGTATGTATTTTAAATGGCCAGGATGTCAGTACATTGTCAAAATGATTAAGAGGTGTAAGGGATGTAATTTCTTTAGAAGAATTCAAACTGGAGGCTTCCCCCTGAAGTACATTACTTACCCACCCAGGTTTATCTGTCTTTCTGTATGCTTTATCTGCTTGTGTTTATGTTTCTCTTTCTTCTTTTTTAAAAGTACTTTCTTGATGAATTATATTTTAAAAGTAAAAAAGTCCTTGTCTGTAGAATTTATTAGCCAAATACTACTTTTTCTATTCTAGAAAAAGTGACAAATTTGCCTAGTAGTGAAGAGGCTATTTAATTTTTGAGTCTATTTTTAAGGACTTGAAAAATTTTTGGTACGGCAAAGAAATTAATTTTACTTGGAAGTTAAAAATTAGGATGAAAAATTTAAGACTTTACTCAGAAGAAAATTTTATGGATTTCAGTGCGGAAAGTCAGAAGTTTAACAGTAGTTTAGGGCAAATTTGGAATTAAACCTGAAATGGCTTAGATTCCATGTTCAAGTCCACATTTACCTTAGATGCTACCTCTCTGCTTCAATTTGAGATTGATGTATATTTGCATTGACAGCCTCGTTGGGATGTGATGTTGCTCTCATTTACTTACTTACTTGTGAGAAAGGCTGTGCAGCTTCTAGATTAGAAGTCCATGAAAAGGTAAAGAAATTTCCAAGTCTATCACACTTCCATTTCCTTACAAGCTTGCCATGTAGACGACAGAGCACTCATTTTTCCCCAGTGATGTTTTTATTAAGTACAGCACAAACAATATAAGATGTTGTACTGGAAAATATAAGGGGCAAAGTTTTATTTTCTCAAGCTTAGTCATTCTGATGCCATTGTATCTTGTTTTCTACCACTAACATGATGTGGATGGCAGCAAAGGCAAGTACCTCTCTGGTTTACTTGGTTTGGCTTCCTGACCTTTTAGGAGTGGTGGTGTATCAGCTTGGGGTGTGGGATGGGGATCTGAGTGACTCTGTCCCTTTAGCTTGTAGGAAAGGGAAGTCCTATCCCAACTGTTCCAGCAGTGACGTGGCTCTGTGGGGTTGCTCACACAATACAAGGAAGGAAGAAGAGGGAGAAGATTGCTGGGATGGGAAGGGCATGGTGATCATGTAGGAATTGGTTTGCTCCAGAAGGTGGACTTGATCAGGGTAAGCTTTCATAAAACAAAAGAGGATTGTGAAGGCTGGTGGCTTCCACGTAGGGTGGATCCTTGGCCTTTATTTAAAGCTGCAGCTGAATACTGGCCAGTTACTCTGGTAAATGGTGGTCAGAAAATGAAATGGGACTTGCTCTTTTTCTGGTTTCCTGTTGGATGGAGGCAGGCAGGAAATAAATCTAGCTTTAAAAAAGAAAAAAAATAGTAAGGATTCTAAACACAGGTTAAAGTATAGAACTTGCAGGAAAATAATGGGTTAGTGTTTTACTGAGCTGCTGGAAGACTTCTATACCCCATTGGCAGCAGGGTGGGTGGAGTACGTAGGTAAAGCATCCCATATGTGGCACGATTACAGAGTGCCTGTGAGGTGCCACTTCCCTGCAGAAGCAAAAAGAATATCGTGTCCTTCACTATAGTCAGTACTATTGCTGCTAGGGGGCCAGAGAAATGTGGGGAAGGGCTTCTTAACCTTTCAGCCATTTTAATGATGCTCACTATGAGAGTGTTAACTGGGAACAGGACATCTTATGCCTTTCCATCCCAGCGCAGCTGTGCAGTCCCGGGCAAAATTCATCCACTTAGAAGCCTCACAGGAGCAAGCATATGAATTGCTCAGTGCTTTTTTACATGCATGGGCAGTTCAGTTGTGCAATAGCTTGGATACTGTTTAGTTAACTTTATAGCATGCAGGTTAAAAATGGGAAACAATGTGCAAGTTTGGACTTTTTTGGAATGGATGGATCTGCAAAAGAGCAAAGATAGCCCACAGTATTTCAATGCCTAGTGTTGCATACCAACTACAAAACGTACATGTTAGTATGGTGTTTGGTGATGAACAGATGTATATGGAGGTTAGAAAAGGAGTTGTGAAACACTGGAGTTGAGTCTAAGTGTTGTTTCTGTTAGACATTTATGCATATTGACATATACAAGTGCACCTAGACCTCAAAGTGGCCAAAGTGAAATACAGTATTAAAATCTGGATATTTCAAAGTATGTACATATCTGGTGGTCCCCATTTGTCTTACATAAGGGAAGTGGAAATCAAGCAGACTCGGGAACTTTCACTCATTTGTATGATGGAAAGTAAATTCAGCCTTGCTTTTGTTATATTTCTCAGTAACATTTAAAGAGTAATTTTCAAACTTCTGAAGAGATGAATTCTTTCAAGACATTATTTGGAGTTCTTACTTTATTTTAAATTGCTAACATCTTCTCAGTCGGTAAGATATAAATCTTCCTTGCAGTGAGTTGCTGCTGTTACTGATGGACATCACTGAGTGCTTTTGTCTCAGCAAAGTAGGTATTTCATGTCAAGGCTTGATTTGTTGTTCTTTCAGTGAAAGCAACTCATCAAATCCTACCTGAATTATCCCAGTGTAATGCTTCATGAGAACCTCACCCAAGCCATGACAGGTAGTTAGACAAGGCCAGGCCATCACTTCTGGTAAATTAAGGATCTAAAATGAGTTCTGGATCTCATTCTATTTTCTCTCCATGTCAGGAAAAGGAAAGTTGTCTAAAGCTGATGGTATACAGTGATTTTAGCTAGCAGTGCTGCTTGCCTCAGTCTACTACTTGTTCCCTACTATTTGTGCATCATTTGATCCATCATCAGAAAAAAAGATCTGGTTTAAAAAGTAACCTTTCATAGTAATGTTTTGCTTCTTTTATTCTTACCCAGTTTCTAATTGACTTATGCACAATATACAGATGTTTATTTCACCGTGAGGTGGTGCTGAATAAAGTGCTAAGCCAAGCAGTTTATTTTGGCAACTGTGGCAGCCTGTCAAACCAAAACATTTGAAAATGACATGTTCACCGAGGTGGCAGATGGGGGTTTTCATTTGAGCTCGATGAAATCAAAAGTGCAGTTTGCTCCTTTTGCTGCATCGTTTCCTCTTTCACAACCCAGACGGAAGTTACAGCTTACCCAGCACCTGAAGGTGCATCTGCACCCACAGCTCTTGGACAGGCAGGGTCCAGGGAGTTACTCAGTCTGCTCACAGCTGAGATGCCTGGTCAAGCCCAGGCTGGTACCCACTGGTCCTGTCTCCACTGCCTGTGGCATCATTTCATATGAGCTTTCAGCTAGCTGAATTCTAAAGTATCCTCATGTGTTTTGTAACATAGATTATTCTGAAGATAGTCTTACAAGTGAAGTTTTTCATGTGAATATTGTTGCAAATGAGGAACCTCTCTCTTGATCTTGCTTGTTTCAACAGCTTTAGTTTGCTGCAGCCAAGCAATGCCAAGTATGGTTGTTATTTTCCTGAGAGAAATTTTTTTGTGCACCACAGAGCTCTCACAGGAAATCTCTTGTTCCTAATCTGTTTGAATAACAAGCGAAAAGATGCAGAACTTAAAATTATAGAAGAATTTGGGGGTTTTATTTTGTGGGTTATGTTGTGTTTTGTTTAGGTTTTTCTTTTGGTGGATGAGGATAGGGGTGTTAGGTTTTTTGGTGTTTTGTTTTGTTTGGGTTTTTTTTTTTCCTGCAAAACCACAAAATGCGCATTGGTATTGAATATGACATTTAAAAACATACAACAGAGCAAGGTATGGCACTGTCATGGAAGAACTTGTATGTGTAATTAGATTTTGATAGTGAAGGTTCTTTTGAGCTTGGCCATGCAGTCTGTTGGTAGAAGTAAAAACCTAATATTTCTGTTGAAGAAGGCAACCAAAATAATGAGTATTCCAGCATATTCTTTTCTACTCTAATTGATTTTTTTATGTTTCTGTAGGTGTACTGCTTCTGACCCATAAAAATTGTAAGCCTCTTTTTAAAATTAATCTAGATTTTTAGAAAAGTTCTAGCATGTGCACTAGGCTCTGACTACAGCTTTCACAGGCTAGAAGCATGGTTTTTTATGAACAGCTTTGAGATGTTTGGAGAAAGGAGAGGAGAACAGGAGAAGAGTCCCATTTCATTGCATCAGTAATGAGCTGGCACCAGACTATAAGTTTTATGATACTAGCTTATCATTTTAGTTCTTTATCAACTTTCCATGTAGGAGAATTTTATTTATCCTTATGGTGAAAAGGAGCAAGGAAGAGGTCTTTGATTATTTTTATTTTTCAAGTACGAGCTTGTCCAGCTGTTGGAATGTTAGTAGGAGACAACAGATCTGGGTGAATGATGGCAGATGATGCAAACGGCTGATAATGATGAAACCACGAAAAACCTGAATGCAATTTGAGGCTCTAGTACAGAGAGGAGAGCAGTGAGGCACTTGTATCTGCTGAGGCTTAGTTTGAAGTCTTGGGTGTAGTCAGTTGATGCTGGCCAAATGCCAGACACCCACCAAAGCCTCCCTCTGTCTCTCCTCTGCAACTGGACAGGAGAGAGAAAATACTTGGGGTTCATGGGTTGAGATAAGGACAGAGAGATATCACTCACCAAATACCATCATGGGAAAAACTGAATCAAATTAGAGATATTAATTAAATTTATTGCTAACAAAATCAGAGCAGGATAATAAGAAGTAAAATAAATCCATAAAACGCCATCTCCCCACCCTTCCCTCCTTCCCAGCTCCACCTCCTACCCCAGGGAGCTAGGAGATGGGAAATGGGGATTTATGGTCAGTTCATCACAACAGGAGTTTCTCCCACTGCTCAGGGAGAGGAGTCCTTCCCCTGCTGCACCGTGGGGTCCCTCCCACTGGAGACAGTTCTCCAACCTGAGTCCATCTCAAAGGCAACAGTCCTCCTCAAACTGCTGCAGCATGGGTCACACTTCAAGTGCAGTTCCCCAAGGACAAGCTGCTGCAGCATGACCCCTCTCTTCATGGGGCTCCCACCAGGTCACAGCCTCCTCTCAGGCATCCACCTGCTCCAGTGTGGATCTCTTCCATGGGCTGCAGGTGGATTTCTGCATCACTGGAGCTGCAGGGGCACAGCTGCCCCACCATGGGCTGCAGGGAAATCCCAGCTCTGGTGCCTGGAGCAGCTCCTGCCCCCCCTTCTGCACTGACCTTGGTGTGGGCTGTTCCTCCCACATATTCTCGCTCTGCTCTTCCCTGGCCAGAATTATATCTTCACAACAACTTCTTTTTCTCTTGTTTAAATCTGTTACCCCAGAGGTATTACCACCATTTCTGATGGGCCCAGCCTTGGCAAGCGGTACATCCGTTTTTAGAGCCACCAGGGACTGGCTCTGCCAGACATGGAGGAAGTTTCTGGCAGCTCCTTACAGAGGCCACCCTTGTAATCCCTCCCCCCCACACTACCCCCCACAAACCCAATAAATCAGGTTTTAGAAAAATGGAACCAAGGAGGACTGCAAGGAGAAAGGAACTGTTGTTATGATGCAAAACTCTTTACTTGAGCCTGAGCAGAACTGGGAGAAGAAATAACTGTTCTGTCTAAATGCAAGAGGTTTTAATTCAGGTAGGTGCTTATAAAGAATTTTTGGCACAACACAAAACTTTAAAAATTCCAATGAATTGCTAGAAATTAGTATGAGCTTCTATTGGAGAGAGGGATTTGGGAGCATCTTTCCAGTCTCTGAAATTGGGAAGAAAGGCGTGGTATCACAAGAGTTTGCAAAGCTAGCACCTTCAGTACTTTCAAGGCTTTCTGTGTGGTGCCACTGTATGCTGAATTTGTCCCAGTTGGATGGTAAGGCTGCCTGTGCTTCTCAGTGCACTTTGTTGAGAAGCTGGAGTCCAAGGAGGAAACGGTAGAAGAGTTTTATTGTCTGGGATTCTTTTTTTCTTGACCACTGAAAACAGTAAAGTACTTTGTAATGCCCAATGGGTCCCTGCTTGCAGCACACTTCAAACAGTGCTCTGCATCTGGCATTGTTTTGTTTGTATGGAAGGTAAAGTCAAGCATCGCACACTGGTTTTATGAGAAATAGCTCTCAAATACATTTCAAACCTGAGTTCTTGCAGCAGTTTCTGATTAGACTGTTCTGGCTGAATCAGAGTAATTTTGAAGCAATTCCTTCCCTCTGCTGGCAGAGGAGAGACTGCATTGGTGTTACCCGAGTTGACCTAGGCTGTAGAGGATGCCTTTGTGAAATAACTCTCCAAGGGAACGCATACAGGCTGTTGTATAAAGAAACTTGTGAGAGAGAACATTTAGCAAAGACCAGTGATTGTTTTAGTTTCCACTGATTGCTTTTACATTAAAACAATGAACAGAACAGATGGTTAAGGTGGAGGAGCTATGTAACATTGAAAAACAATCTCTGAAATCATGTGATTTGGGCGTGGGGTCTGTTTGAAAAAGACTTTTTTTTTTGTGAAACTGTTACCACCTGGGCAAATTTGCTGTAAATTACTGGAAGGAAGTAGTTGGTTGTTTAATGTCCTTGTCTTTCTGTTAGTTAGCTGTGTGCTTCAGTTGACAGGCTGCAGCATTATCATTCTGGATTTATCTCCTGATAGCTCATTCTAAGTGGTTGTTTTCTCTTTTTCACTTTTTTTTTTTTCCCTTCTATTTTTTAATACCAATATCTGTCAAGTTTGATGGAAAGGTTTTGGTATTCTTAGAGTTATTTATCTTGGCTGCCAGGTAGTCCTTTGGAAGCTCAGGGTGCTTGCAAGGTGGTTTATTGGGAATTATGGTGGCGTTCATCCTGACTCTGTGCCTGACCTGGTGTACACAGGGAGGGCTTTGCTGCTGAGATGCAGTAAACATTGAGTTTCTGTACTTGTCATGAAATACATCTGCAAGCTGTCTAGATGAACTTGTTGAAGCTGTTGTGCTCTTTATAGCTGCTTTATGTAGAAGCTCGATCTACTGCAAGCTGATCTAATCAGTAAATGTTGCATAGAGTTAGAGGCTTAGTAGCCATGCACACATGCCTTATGTGTTTAATGTTCTGTGTGTGTTTGCACCTTTGAAGACTGTGCAACATTAAAGAATTTTTTTTTTTATTCAGTCCTTGTTAAGTTTGGTTTATATGAGACTAAACTGGTCTCCTGCAGGGTTATATCACTTCATGTCTCCGAGTTCACCAGTGAAGTCTGTCTGGAAAGACAAATCTAATGGAAGCATTGATAGATGAAAGTTTTGGTTCTGCAATCGGTATGAACACCAGTTGGATCACAGCAAGCCTACTTCTGGATTTGTTCAAACCTTGCACAAACGTGAAAACTGACATATGCTGACACCAGCAAGCATTGAAACATTGAAAATGTTTCGGAGAGTTGTGTAGTTTTAATGGATTTCTTCATATATGTAAGCCATGGTGGAAAAACTGATGGGAACTCTCTGGAATATATGAGGTAATGATATATCTTGTGTAATGATCTATTGAAGCACCTGAAAAATGCAATACTGCTGCCCAAGTAATAAGATGGATGAAAAGGAAGTAAATGGCTGGCTGGTGCCTATTTTGAGTGGGTTATAAAACTTTTATTTATGGCAGGAAGTTGAGCTTCTTCAAAAGATATATGCTTATCTAGTGAGTGCTGTAAAGATCCTGGAGAGTGACCTCTGTAATCACCAACTTCCAACTTTTGCTCTCTTTCCTCTTCCCTTTCCTGGATAAGTTTCCTTTCCCCTGTCAGGAGGTTTTTAAAATGCAGTTTCCTTTTCAGAGCAATCCTTTTGCATACGGTGTTTGTAGTAGCACTCTAAAAAGGTTTTGAAGGCAAACTTGGTCGCATTATAGATAGTTCATCAGTGCTATTCAAGTGAAAATTACTCAATTGTGAATTTTTCTTATTTCTGTTGTCTTGAAGTGTTTGTCTTGTTTTTCTTCCTGGCAATGTTTAATTGCCCAGAGAGACTTCCTTGCAGGAGGATCTTTGTAATTATATGTTACATCCTTTTGTCTGATGAAAGCTTTAGAGCAGGTAAAGGATTTCCCTGAGAGCTGTCCATGCTTCGCACTGCTATTGTCACTCTGTTGTGTTCAGCTAAGACACTTCAGGTTGAACCTTCATGACACGCAATTTACTGCTGGCTTCTCTGTTCCTTGCCTATTGTGTACACTGCTGGAGAGGGGACTCAACTGTGTTCAAAGCAGTGAATGGTCATGGGAAGTGTTCCTTGGCTAGCAGAAGTTCTGGGCTAGCCTGTGTTACTCTGTTACTCAACTGTGATTCCAGTACACTGGTTTTGAAGACAGAGCTCAATAGATTTGTGCTTCCATTATATGAATAGTTGCGGTTGCAAAGTGGAATGATTATGAAATTTGGAAGTATAAAAGCATGTAGCATTATCTTACTGTTGCACTGGTTTTTACCAAAGGTTTTGGAAGACACCCTCCCATCTTCTTGATGTAGCAGAAGAGATAGATTTTGTTGTCCCTTTTCTTACCTGTCAAGCTCTATTATATTCTGTAAGAGAATGGAATAACTGAAATTACGGCTTCATTTATCTGCTTTTCCTTCCTTTTTTCCCTCCTCCTCTCTTTCTCTTTGAACAGAATTTGGTTGGGGTAGGAGGGCATTGGAAAAAAGATCTAATCTTTCTGAAGCAGTAGAGTTCCTATGTGTGATGTCACAAGAGGCAAGTTTACTCCAATTGCAGCTTTAATGTTTCCGTTAAACCTGTGTTATACTGTGTTGGATGGACTAAGAGGTGTTTTGATGCCATGTAGGTGTCCAAATGTCTTTGTGCAGGAAGTGACTATACAGCTGGGCAGGTAGGGCTGCACTAATGAGACCAGAAAAAAAAAAAAGGGGCTTTTTTTAATAACAGGGAAGCTCTCACTATCCAACTTACAGAACACATCTCACGGCATCAAGAAGTTTAGTGTTGTTTTGTCATATTGTTGCTTTCACTACTTACTCACATTTTAGAATTTTTTTTGGGGGGGTGAAGGCTTTAGAGAAATTATCTGCATATATTATGTCTTGGGTTGTATAACAAATGAATTAGTTGTGCTGATACTGCATGGTGCAAACCCAAGCAAACAAGTGATTGCTCCTAGATTTCTGGGTTTTAAAAAAAAAAAAAAACCAAAAAAACAACAACCCAGAATTAGGAGAGCAGTTCAGTCATACTTGTCCTATGGTGACCACAGTGAAAAATCCTTGGAATCATGCCTAATTGTGGATCCAGTTCAAACTACTTTAAAAACCAGTTTTGCCATAACTCTTTGGGAAAAACATGTTGCTTTTGGTATTGTTTCATGTGAAACTAGCTGCAAATTTGTAAAATTCCAAACTTCACCCCCCTCAAAAAAAACCCTGTAAATTTGGGGAACTGGTACCTGATTGCTGATTGTTGAAATTTCCTTGAATCTGTAAACAGTATATTGAATTACACTGATTACAGTAATAATATGAATATGACAATCATTAAACTCTCATGCTAAAGTTAAATTACAGCTCATCTAATGAAGGTGGAAATATAAGCATTTTGCATAACTTCCTTTCTCCTTTCATGTTCTCTTTTGGATTTCTGTGTTTGAACTCTTCCTGTTAGGTCCTCTCTGCTTTGTGAATATGCACACCTCAGTAAATGTAAAGTTCCTGGAATATAAGCAGAATTGTGGTGCCTCCATCTTTAGTGGGGTCTAAATAAGAGTTCGAGTCTACTCTTGTGGGCTTTTTTTGTTGCTTTTTGTTCCACTTTTCTCATTATATCTCAGGCAGTTTCTGCAGGTTGGCAGGTTATTTTTGCTGTATTGCACACAAATTTACGGTTTAATGAGCCTTTCCAAGGGTCTCTTAAAAGTACTTCTGTTTTGTGGTATTCTGCATGTATGCAGTTTGTCTAGTTATGTAGGATGTGAATCCAAGACCTTCTATCCTAAGATATTTGTCTGCTGTCATAGCTAAGGAGGAAAATCAGGTGAAGTCCCTTGAGAATTCATCAAGTGTATTTTTAATTTACTAAAATTATCATTTTTGCGTCACAGGTGCAATATATTGTCTGCTGTTAGAATTGAAGAGTTCTAACACAGACTTCTAGATTTTCTTGGTTTCTTCTAGATGGAAGTGTTCCATCCTACTTGAATCTGTGTGGGAAATCCAAAGAACAGTTAGTTTGAAGAATTTTGAGCATGATCTTTGGAGAAACCCACTTCCTTGGTTGCTCCTGTGGTTGAAAAAGCAAACCAACAGAATAAACAAACAAAAAAAAAAAAAACAAAAGCAAAACCCCAAAACAAACAAAAAAATAAAAACCCACTCAATCCCCACCCCAACAAATCACATTTAGGTTATTTCACTAAAAATCTTTAGTGTTTCAGTAACTGAATGAGGAACTCAGTATTGCAGGATGTCTGTCTTTGTATTTACAAATGCTGTACACAGGAATGAAATATTTAACTGCAGTTTTTCACCATGTATTAGCTGCAGATTTTTTCATTAGGTGGCTTAACTCACTAATTCTTACAGCATCAAGGTGTCCCAGTCCTGTGGGACTTAAACTAGATGCACTTTTTGTCCATGCTGGCAATTTTAGACCCCTGTAATATGCTGTGGTGGATTAAATGCATGGGACAAGGCTCTTTTTTTCTGGATGCTGTGCCACAGCACGGTCCCTGAGGGCAGCCTGCATTCCAGTGGGCATCCAATAAGGCTTCAGATGCAGGGCATGAAGGCTGACTGTCTGGCTTAGTGAGGAGTGACACCAGTGTGGTGTGTGGGAATCCTGGTGCAGAGACCAGAAGAGATGCAGGGAACAGAGGCAGCAGGGCACAGGAGAGGCTGGGTGCTTGCAGGCTGCAGCTGAGGCTGCAGGGCTCTTCTTGCTCCCTTCCTTTGCTCTGCCTGGGATGTGGTCCCTCCTGGCACATATCTCCCTAGCAGCTGATCAGCATGAGGTAACTGCCTGCTTCTCCTAGTAGCTATTCCCTTTGATCAAGGGTTATGGTTTTTTTCCTCTGTATGTGATGGATTGATTTGCACCTTGCTGACAAAAGTGTGTAGAAGCTGATAGTCTCCCATAGAAATGTTTTTGAGGAGTAGAGGATTATGACGACTTTCATGAGTCTAGGAGCAGTAAGATGAGAGAGAATAATGTAATAGTGAAGGTAGAAAAACTGTGGTGTCAGTTTTTCCCCTTCCTGGTACTATTAGAGCCCTCCAGGATGATCCCAGCTGGTCCCTGGGGACTTCTCACAGATGACCACTTAGTGCAGTGACTCAGTTTGTGATCTCACCTTTGGCATTCCAAATCACTAGGAGCTGTGCTTTGAGGTCAATCAAGCTGGTGTAATGAAAAATACATTTTTACTTGCAAGACATTTATATTCTATTATGAGAAATGAATAATTTTCTTTAGAGGTTTGGTGTGCAGAAATTGCTGAAGGGGCACTTTAAAAATGCTTTCATTATTTGTTTTATCTTTCTTTGTGTAGACTTGCTAGCCTGTTCTTTCTTACTGATTACAGTTTTGCAAATGAGAAATCAAATGGAACGGTAATTTGCACTTTTAAGCATAACAGTTTGTACTTTAGAGACACAAAATGTTGCAAGTGTATGGAAATTAGCACTGGTATGGGGTTTCATTTTTTTTCCTAATTTTAATAATGTTTATTGCTTTTTTGAGTTACATAGTTTTGTCAGACTTTCTCATATGTATTGTTTATTGTGCAAAATTTGCATAATTATTCTGCATATGAAAACATGATGTGTAAGTGGTCATTTGGGTGAATCATTAATCAGTTGAAAGGCTCAGGTACTTTTCTATTCCCCTTGAGCTATATGTGAGTGTTTTCTTCGGTCTTCTATAATTCTTAGCATAGGTACATTAAAATATTTTACTAGGCAGGTATTTCAGTACAGGTTGAAAGAAGACTCCAAAGACCTCATTATTTAAAATGGCTTTATAATTAGGTTACCCTATGCATAAGAATACAGCTGATTATTACTTCAGTCATAAATACAAATACTCCTGCCTTTATTTTGCACAGAAAGTCAGTGTGCTTTGGGACAGCAGTTTCCTGCATAGCAACAGCAGCAGCTTTTAGTGGCAGCTTCTGCTGTTTGGTGCTGGCTAAAAAGAGACTTTACAAGTGCAGAGTCATCACTGGATGAAAATGTGGAGCAACTGGAACAGTTCACAGGTGAGCCAACCTGTATGTGTATTATTAAAGTCAGGAAAAGTAGGTGGATTCAGAAGATTTTGAAGACTGGACTCTTTTCCCCCATGAATGTCAGGCAAGAGGATGTTATTTTCCAGGGGAAAACTGCAAGAGAGAAAATATGCAAGTTATGGGAAAGGCAGGATTTCCTAGGAAAGGCTGATATGGGTCCCTCTTTTTTCTTTTTCCTGAATTTTCTGTTCTTCTCTTCTTCCTCTCCCCAAACAAGCTGTCAAAGCTGCAACTTCTTTCCCCTTTCTGAGGTGAATCACTGCAGCTACCCACACCTCTAGAGAAGCTTGTTTTGGTGGTAAATGTTGGTCAATGATTGCTTAACCGTAGGGAATAATCACAGTGGGCAGATCTAGAAGAACTATTGGGTTATTTTTCTAAAAAAAAATAGTTCTTATCCCATTTAAAATCTGAAACAAAACTAGTATTTTGGCTAGATAGGTCAGGGTTTGACATCATGAGGGGTGTTTCCATTTCAATGCAAATATCAATGAAGTGTGAATCAGATAGTTTTGAAAAGTTTTCTCCTCCTTGCTAACAATTGTTTTGTTTATCTGCTTGTCTCTTTGTCACAAAATCCTGTTTGATCCTTTCTTTCTTGCAAAATCTGGAGTTGGAGATGTATGTCCTTGTGTACAAAGCCTCTTATATTCTGTTACTGTGGTTTGTAAGTTCTACTCCTGTGCTGCTTCAGTTCCTACTTAGTAGCTTTCCTGCCACTGAGTACTATATAAATTCTTCGGAAATAATTAATGAAAATAGAATTTCCTCTGCTGATATTGAATTCAATTACTATTAGAGTCCATGGCTTCAGAAGTGGAGATGCATATAGTTGACTTGATACCTTCTTCACCTCACTTCACCTGCCCATCTCCTGTTCCCCAGTCCTTTCTGGTGGTCATTTGAAAACTGTTACCGTCTGGTACTGCAAATGTTTCTATAAAAAGTCAGTATGACAAACCACTTTCTACAGCCCCACAAAGTTTAACACTGACAGAAGTGGAGTATCCAGATATCTAATGACCTGTTCATAATTTTTCAAACCTTTGTACTCAATAATCCTTGATTACTCTGTTTTTGGGGTTTGGTTTATTGCAGGCGGTGATGTTGAGACAAGTTTGAATTACTTTTGTTTGTAAAGAGGTAGGCAGTACCTACACAAATAAAAAGTAGTGGTTTTCTTCTGATTGTAAGCAGTTTCTCCTAACCATAACCATTTTTAACTTGGAGTCTCCAGAGGTAATATATTTACTGTTGGAATGGAAAAATGAAACATATTTAGTAAAAACATCTTGCAGTGTATTTCAAGTTAATGAGATGTTCTGTTCATAGTATATATTTTAATATTACTCTTATGGTCAGCTGCTTCACAATGTTTTGTAGCATATGTGGCAGTTGTTGGTAGAGCTCCTCTCTGCTTCTTGGCCCAAAGTTGCTGAGGTTACCTATTAACTTCAGTTGTTTCATTACAAGTCATGTATTTCTTCATCTTGAAAAACCTACTTACTTCATAACGTAACAGTTCCTATTGCTCTGGCTTTACAGATAAGACTCTTGTATCCTTCAGGGAGACAGTTGAGAGGAGAGCAGGAGTTGTGCCTACAGAAGTAGAAAGCATGAAGACCATCTGAGAAGGGCTGTGGGGTGGGTATTAGGGCAAATGCTGAGCTGAAACCTGAAGCTCAGTGAAGGATTTTCATGCATGTTGCTGAGCATTTTAAGTACTTGTGCAAAATGGGAAAATATACTTTAGTGCTTATAAAACTAATAATCACCTAGCTATAACAAAATACAGGCTGCTTTCTGAAGAACAGGAATTCTGGCAGCTGTGCAGAAAACACTGCTGCTTAGACTGCATGGAGGCAGTGATCAAGTGCATTCCTTAAGTGCTGTAGTTGCCATTAAGCTTTTCTTTTTTACTGAGAGGAGCTGCTGAGCATGTTTTGGGTTTGTAGCTTCCTAAAAGTAAACACAGTTAACATGAGATGTGCTTGGTACTTGATCTGAAGGTGTAGATTGACATGACAGGTAAGACAAGTGGTGGCCTGCTACCTCTGCAAGAGTCTCTCCTTGTCTGTGTGCTTCCCACTTTTCTCTTGGGTTGTGAACTAGTGATCATGTGTCGCAGGGGGAATTAATTCAGCTGCTTCATCAGTTAGAAAACTTAATTTAAAAACACTTGAGACTCCTGTGTTAGCTAACTGCAACTTCTCTCCTTGCAGCCTTGCAATTGTTCTCTAAAGGAAAGAGGAAGAAGGGAAAGTTACATTGACTTCTTCCATGAATTTTTATCCATTAGTCGTGGTGGAGTCTGAGATAATTTCAGTTTTGGCTGACTATGACCTGATGGAATGGCTCAAGGGGTGTGAGACCAGGGTAGGGATACTGGGAACAGTTGGTATGGGAAGGGTCTGTCTGGAGCTGCGCCCCAAACCTTTCAGGTTCATATAGGTGTTTGATCACTTAACTGGAGCCGTTGGATTAAACTGGTGATACAGGGTAAACCTGGCATACCATCCACAAAGAGAGGTCTGTGTGGGTAGGAGTCCTCTTTTTTTCTTTCTATTCCAGGTCATTCTCTCTAACCAGCCAAAAAGGATAATTGCAGGGATCTGAATTCATTGTTAACAACAATTATCCACCTTTCCATATTCATCCACTGTCTGGGACTGCTGTTATTCTCAAAGTGATTAAAAACTTAAGGCAGTGAAAGGAAACTTCTTTTTGTCTTGTGGGGTTTCTGTTGTTTTGGGTTTGTTTTTTTTTTTTTCCCTGTATGCAAGTATTTCCACAGCCTTATCTGATCACAGTGGTACTTTTGCACAAATCAAATCTCCTCACTGTTAATACTGAGATTTTAGCCCTGAGTCTCCCAGGGTCACTTGGCTTACTCTACCTTTGTTCATTTTTGCCTCATCACAAAAGCAAGCTGTCAGAGCACAACTCTGCCTTGCAACATCTTTGTCAAATACATACCAATGTTTTGAAATAGTGAAAGGTTTGTGGTGAAGGTCATGTTATGTTATACTTTTCTGTTAAACATAGATTTACAAATATAAATAGCAGATGAGATAACTAGTAGTGGGTTTGGTTTGTTTTGTCTTTTTGATTTTCCTAGTGTACAACACCCGTATTGTCTGCTTCCCCTCTTGTTGTTTCTGATGGGTTTATGATACAAAGATTCTAGCTGCTTTTGACAAACAAGGTCTGCAGCAACCAATACGCAAACTGTCCTTTAATCGATATGAAGTTCCAGCTTCAGTGGGGGCCCTATTCGGTCAGATTCATGGGTAGACTGACCTGACACAGTAACAACCCCAGAATTACAGCCACGGTTTGATCATCAGAAGAATTAACTCTCACAGCTTGGCTGTTTTTTAAACTGTTTAAAAATTATTGTGCACCAGGCTGAGTGTAGCACTCTGCAGGACTGGATCAGTTATGGAACAGAATTGTACTTTCAACTTTCATAATATTTTTTTCTTGCGTGCTATAGGTTTCTGCTGGTGTATCGTAGGTAACAGTGTAACTCTTTGATGATGGGTAATTTGCTCCCAGCTGAGGTGACACTTCAGTTCTGCTCTGTTTCTCCCAAGTATGGATCAGAATCACTGTTTAAGCTTTTGCCTCAGCTCCCTGGAGAACGCTGTACTGTTTGCACTTGTTTATCTTGCATGTTTGCTCCCTGTGGTGGCTGTATCCGTCATTGCACTGAATGTGAATCCAAATGTGGTTTCAACTTAAAATGTGCTATGAGAAATAACTCGATGAAGTAATATGACACTGGAGTTATAGCACTGTATCTAGGGTTTGTCCAAGTGATGGCATGTGGGGAGAAGCTTGAAAGTTTTTTCTGCATTAGCCTTTCCTAGATTTATTCCTGAAAATGGGTCAGTATGCACATCCATTACTGAAGCCATGTAAAAGTTACCAATTTCTGTCACTTCATGGTACCTTTTATTAGCGCAGCTTTTCATCAAAACCAGCTGTGTTGTGGATTGGTACTGGTACAATGAGATGGGTTACTTTTCAAAAAGGCAGAGCAAAATAATTATTTATAAATCAAAATTTAGCTCTTTGGTAACAAATTGATCATATAAAGAAGTTTATTCAGGTTACCTTGTTTGTAGGGGAAGACAAGTGATGGTATTTTAACATCATACATTATACCTTGAATGTAAGAAATGTCTACTATTACTTGTGACAATGACCTGCCAGTTAGAAAATACTTCTCAAGCTTTCTTTTGTGCATAGGTATAAGTTGCTTATACCTATGCAACTCTGCTGTTTCTTTATTAAATTTGTCATGTAAAGAGGACACAATTTGGCTTTGTGTCTGATAGTCAAGCATGAAAATACTGATTATTAATACATGTGCAAGAAAATTCAAAAACTCAAAACTAGCAAAGGCATGGAAACTAGTTGTAGGTATCTTTCTGAAGAAAAGCAGGACGGTTTAGGAACAGCTATAAAATGTGTGTCCTTTTTTTCTATGGGCAGGGGAATGTAGACAATCAGGTTGGTGAAGAGAATAGTTGAGAAATTTTTGTTAAAAGTTCTCACTATTTTTAAGTATTCACCCATATCCATGCCAGCTCTGTCAGGTTTTGTATTTGTCTTTTGGGATGTAATAGTAAGATAAGCAAGAGTGTACTCTTACCTCCTTTGCTTGATTATGAGAGCTTTTCTTATTTTATGCTAAGTACCACTTTCTATTGGAAGAATATCAAGCATCATGAAGTGTTTCTGTAGGTACAACAGTAAAACATAACAGCAGCTATTTTTGGAGGAACCAAGGCTTGATTGATTATTGCTGATGGTATCAGTTGAGCTTATCTGTATGAGAGGTTCAGTAATACAGGTTAGTGAATAGGTTGTGCAAATATACAACGATTTGCCCTGTTTTATTTGAAATAAATAAAATACTGCTTGGCAAATGGGAGCTCAGTAGCCTATTCCAGGTTTCATGTCTGATGAGGAACCTGAATACTACATAGCGGAATAGTAGAAGAATGAACTTTTGATCTTGTTTTTTTTCAACATAAATAACTGTAGGATAAATTTTCACAGTTTATGGATTTTTCTTGTCTCTGGCTGAAGACCAAAGTGGTGATTCCAAGTGAAGGTTGGGACCCTGTTTTTTCACTGTTCTATAACAGCTTATCATAGAATGGTTTGGATTGAGAGGGATGATCCAGTTCCAACCCCTCTGCTGTGAGCAAGGATGCCACCCACTAGACCAGTTTGCCCAGGACGTGGTTCAGCTTGACCTTCAACACTTGCTGGGATGGAGCATTGACAGCTTCTCTGGGCAAGCTGTGCCAGTGTCTCCCCACCCTCTCAGTAAAGAATTTCCTCCTAACATCTCATCTAAACCTACCTTCTTTCTGTGTTAAGGCCTTGTCCTGTAACTCCATGCAGCTGTAGGGAATCTCCAGCTCTCTTATAGACCCTTTTTAGGAACTGTACGTCTGCCCTAGGGTTTCCCTGGAGCCTTCTTTTCTGCAGGCTGAACAACTTCCTTAACCTGTCTTTATCAGAGAGGCTCCAGCCTTCTGATCATCTTATGGATGTTAACTTTCTGTCCATCTTTAAGAAAGGCATGGGAAACGTTTTTATACCCATGCTGAAAGTCTAACAAACCACTACCATTACAACAAAGGTGTTGCTTCTTTGCTACTTTGCAGTAGTATTTCCTAATGCTACTGAAACCCCCCAAGCAGGGCTCACTCCTTAGATGCCCAGGTTATTTAAATTTGTCATGGTACATGGATGGTCTCCTGGCCTTTGCTGGTTTTCTGAAATCCCTTCCTGCACCTGCTCAGTTTTAATATGGGGTTTCTTGTTCCCCTAGGCAGGAGCAACTGCCTCTCTTTTCCAGCTGAGAAAGGGCAGGTATCTGGCTTGTTCTGTTGTCCTCAATGCTCTTCTTTCAAGAGCATCTTTGGATCTTTTATTGAAAGTGAATGTGTGTTCTAAGGAATAGAAAAATCAGCATAAGCATACTTCCATTGGTGATATGCACACCTGGGCAAAATGAGAAAGCTTTTGTGCTTTTCCTTCTCCTTTAATGAATGCTGAGAGGGCTGTGGGTTTGGATTAGATTGCTCCAATGTTTGCAGTTTCTGCCATTACTGTTCCCAAGTTAACTTCCTCCGCTGGGATTTCCCCCTCCCTCTGCCCTCACACACGTGTGGGGAGGATAGGTGAAAGATAACTTTCACAACCTCTGGGAGCCCTGGAGAGTGCAGGATGAAGCATTCTGCTAGTCAGTCTCTAACTAGTCAGTCAGTCTAACTCTGGCATGCCTCTTGGCCAGAGTGACCCAGCTCAATGGGCAGCCATCCAGGTTTTGTCCTGGCATGGGACTAAGCTTTATCTCTGCTTTGGGTTTCAGCTCGTTGTGGATTTCAGAACACCAGAACAGAAAGCAGATAATAACCTCCATGCTTGCTGGTGACATCCACTAGGATTGATGAGTAGTAGCAGGCAGAGGCATAATTTAATGCAGTGCAGTTTTTCTAAATGCATTGCTGAGATAAAATTGTTTCCTTCTTTAATTCACTCAGTGAAGTAACAGGAGATGAAAAGACAAAAAGGGAGAGCTCTCCATGTTGATAATTGTTCACTTCTTGCAAAGGAGAATTTCAGTATTAGTTTGTTTTTCTGTAAGTAATTTTCTGTAAATCCTATTCCTGTTTGGTGAGGACAAGTAAAATCTGGATGTTTCTGTTGGTATCAGATCCATGTGAGCAGGTAACACCTAGTTCTGTGGAGGAAAAAAGGAGTAGAACTATGTGTCACCATGTTATCAAATGAGAAAGCAAATTAAGAGGCATTTAAGAAATAGGTTTAGTGGAGTTTAGGTGCATTCTAAAGAATATCTTTCTAGTTTATCCTCATAGTTTTTTTAGGAGAGCCGTAGATGTGACTGTGGAGTGAAAAAGAAGTTTGAATGGGAAACAACCAAAATGATGTGGGGTTTTGCTCCAGGCAGCCTAGGACAGTTTTGCCAGTTAAAGTTTTGGGTTGTTTCTGGGGCTAAAGCCACTCTGGTCTCTTCCCACACAGGTGGTGCTGGCTGTGACCCTCGCTGGTGTGTAGCTGCACCATTCCACAGTGCTCCTGGGGACATGGATGTGTGTAAGTGTGCTCCTGCCAGTGGTCCTCAGAGTTATGAATGAAGCTGGAATCTCAGCCTCTGGCTGAAGTTGTAAAAACTAGATGACCTAGATGAGAATTCAAGTTGATGCTGTGTTTAACTATGCTTTGTAAAGCATTCAGAAGTCTTGCTTTTAGAGCAGAAAGGTCAAACATTTGATGTGCTGGTGGTGGTTGGATGCAGTTACTTAGATTCTCTCCCAACTTCTTACTTTTGAGTGCCTCTCACCTGAAGGATGAGGGACTAGCAAATACTTCAAAGGCCCTGAGACTTTGCTTCCTTTTGTGTCTTTTTTAGCATTGACAGTGTAGTAATTAATGCAAAACTCATTGAGAACAAATTGTTGTCAAAACTAGAAGAGGTGGTGTCTACTTAAGGCTGTGGTGTTTGTGCCTTAGTGACTCTCTCTCTGAATGTTACATGGAGCAGGAATCACTGTGTCACTGTCATGGCTGCATCCACAAGTGCAGTACTTGTGGAAGGAGAACAAAGACTCAGAGGACATTGAAGGAGAGCATCCTCAGAACCTGAGCTGGTGACACAATAGAAAATACTCTGGTTCAACTTTTATTAATAGTAAATAGGCTTTCCATCATCTTAATGATCAAATATATTATTTTGAATGCCTTCTGGATCGTTTTGAGGACAGTGATACATGCCCTGATAAAGGCTAGTGAAGCCTTTCCCTCCTGAGGAGAGGAGTGATGGCTCTTGTGTGATGTTACAGATGGTTGTCAGAGAAGATGGTAACTGAATGAGACAGGCATTCAGGAAGTAACTTATTGCAAGTCTGTTGAGAAATGAATTAAAGAGGGAGTAAAAGTGAAACACCCTATGGAGTATGGTTTGTGAAGTAATGAACAACAGGCAAGAAGTTGTGTGAAAATGTTCTGTGGAGGAGGTGACACACACAAAACAGATGTTTTTACTATTTGGTAATGATACAACCTAAGTAGCTGCTGATCTAATTACTCTAAGTTCTAGCTGTTTATTGTTGCTTGTCTTGCAGCAGCACTGGGAATCTGTACAGTTTGAGAGCAAGGAGGGTGGATGGATGAACTGAAAAAGAGAATGTATTTCAGAGGATTTTTTTAAAGAATTTTCGTGGAGAATGCCAGGATATCATTAACGCAAATCAGGAATCCAGACTGATGAAGTTAGTGCTAAAAACACAGAAATACCTTAAAGGCAGGTGCAAAATGTATAGTGCTTTGCACAAAATGTCCACAAAATGTCTTTGGTTTGCACTTCTTGAATCATGTCTACTTGGATTTCATTTGCTTAGCACCTGCCACTGTGGAGTTCTGAATCACGGTGATTCCTTCAATGTTTTCCACAAACTACTACTGTTTTTTTAAGAAAATAAATTGATAATGACACACTTTCCAAGTGTACAAGAAAAGTAATTCTTCACTGCTTTGTCACTTACCAATGAAAATGAAAGACATGTTTCCAGTGAACTAGAAAGGAATAGGATTTTGCTCGTAAATAAAGGGAGTTTTAACCCAGCTGTTTCTTTACCTAGAGTATGAAAGTCTTCTAGACTAGACTCTCTCTTCCCTTGCATCTGCACATTTCCAGAATATTTTTTAATGCATAACTTCCTTGGTAATTTACAGGGAACTATGTGCCACACTGGTAGAAGTTAAATTTCTCTGCAGAAGTGTGTATTTGGCATGGCCATGTTCACTTTCAGCTTTAAGAAGTAATAGCAATTAAGCATGTGCATCTCTGAACTAAGAGTGAAGTTTCAGTTAGAAAATGCTTGTTTGTAGATATTTGTTACAAAATAGAATAGCTCCCTATTTAAGGAATATATCTGCAATACAGCAGCACAAGTACAGCCTGCAAATGTCACATTACATCCAGCCTGGGGCAGACCAAATGACAGGTATAAATTAGTGCTTTCTGTCTAGTTTGAACTTTGCTTTCTGTGCAAAATCTGAAACAAAGTTTTCCTTTAAAAGAAAACTCAGGGTGTGGAAATTATTTTCTGACTTAAAGTATCATGCCATCTGTTACTGTTTTCTGTTGGTGGTATCATTGCTTTCTTGGGAGGTAAGTAAATCAGCGTAGAGTCCCTGTGCATGTCCTGTCTCTGTTCCCCCCGCCCTTTCTCCTCCCTACCACCCACCAATAAAAATGCTTTTAAAATAAAATGTCAGGAATTGGCAGGAGGAGGTACTTACTGTTCTCCTGATAATTTAAATGTTACCTTTCTGTAGGATGAAAGGAGCTGGAGCCTGCTTTCTCCTTCTGAATTGTAAGCAGAATATCCCCTCCTGAGATGCTTTACAGAAGTGAAGCAAAACTGAGTATAAGAGCTGGATGCTGCCTGACATTTAACACTGCTGCAGCTCAGCTGCTCTTAGACATATGAGTCCTTCCTCATGCTGTGAAAGTACACCGTGCTGTTCTGTATACTGAGGGTTCTAAAGTTCTTAATACACAGTGGTTTTCTTAAAACTTGGGCATTTGACATTGTGAGAAGCTGATATTGAAGGGATAAGGCTCTGCAAAACAAAAAGAAAATTAAGGAAAATAATAAAACTAGGTATTTGTACCAGTGTCATAAGAGATTGTTTTATTTTGTTTTTCCTTTCTCATTCTGTAGCATGTCCTGAGTCCATGGCAGCAGGTAGCCTGACAGGCTACCTCTAAAGCTGTACTTACATCAATTGCTGATGTTAGTGCACAAAGATAGACTGTTTTGGTAGGACAAGGCTCCATTGAAGTTACTGCTAATAAGCAAGCCAGCGCTGTTCACTTCAGTCCTATTCAAAACACAGGAAAAGGCTCAGTCTTTGCCAAACTTGAAAAGCTGAAACTATTACAGAGGTTAAAAATTACTTATTTCAAGTGGGTGTAAAACATATTTTCAAAATAAACACTGAAACCACACCTGACTCTTACCACATATATTAATCATATTCTGCGTGGGCATGAAGTACAGAAAATGTTGAGCTTTGTATTCCTTGGTTTTATAGATGCAGGTTTATTCTAACTAGCATTTAATATAAGCAATGCCTTAGTACTGTCAGATACAATGCATCTTCTCATTATGTAGTGCTACTACATTGTAAGTCCCATTGTAGCTTAGTTTACTCCTGGCAAAAAGATATGGCTTTTTTAATACCTCCCTAATACTTAACTTTTTTTTCTTTTTAATGATGTAGTCATAGGTGGGATTAATTAGACTTTTCCATTCTAAAGTGTACCTATACTTGTCTAAACAAAAGCTAGGATGTTAATCCTAGTGCAATAGCTTTTTGTGTTTCTGTAGCAAATTGTTCTCTTAGTTCAGCATGCTTGTGTTCTGTAGTGCTAGACTGATTGTCATCTGCTTTTTAAGTACAGCTCCTTGATGCACTGGTGATTCTTCTGAGAACAGTCTGGTGGTCTGTATGCTTGGTTTCAATTTTACATGCTGCTACAGGTGAATCAGTGTCCTACAGGTATAAAATGCTGGCATTCCCCAGCATGTAGTATGTGACGTTTGGGGGATTTTTTTGTTGTTTTTTTTTAACGTCTTTGAGTACATACTCCTGTTCTCGTCCATGTAAAAGCCAAACTGAGCCTGGCATTGTTTGCATGTGGCAGCGCTCTGCTCACATTTTAGAGATGGAAATGAAATGTGGGGAATTTCCCTCCTAAGAATGGGTGTATTACTGGGGAGCTGCCTGCCTCTCCTCCGTACTGCAGACAGATTTGCCTCCTTCCTGACCTGCCTGTGCCATGAGCCAAGGCTGCTCAGGGCACCAAAGCTTGCTGGGGTCTTCTCCACCTTGCTCTGGTCTGAGACTTGCTGCCACCATCCACACCCTGCATTTCTATCTCTAACATGTACCTAATTCTTTGCTCTCCTGAGTTTTAACTGCATTGCTGAGAGAACAGAGGTGGCGCAGTAGAATTTTTTTTTAAATCAGTATAAACCTTGGGTTTGATACCATGTTGTTACGACTCTTTTAATCATCTGATTCCTGACTGAATTATCATTCAGTAGAGTTCATATGGCTCAATTGCTGAAGCAACAGTGACAGGGTTGTGTTGCTTTTTAGGGTTTTGCCCTGCTTTTTTAGCTTAAATACTGCATTAGTAGAGTCCTTGTGTCTTCTGGTACCACTGTGAAGCAACGCGATCTGCATCCAAACCTGAGGCATTTCTGTCTTATTTAGTGTATTGTTTGGCAGATTTCTCTAATTGAGGATGTTAAAGAATAAGCAGTGTGGGGAAATCAAACTTGCCAATCTTCAATAGTAATTCCTGGGAAGAGATGCTGGTTGCACCCTTTGTCTCTTCATGGAGATACTCCATAAGGAAGGAGTTGAATTGGTGGTCAGCTGCACTTGTGCAGTCAAAACCCACTTGGGGCAGACACAAACGTGCTCTAGCTGGGTCATTGCAGACTCTCAAGATCCAGCAGGGTTTATTAACTTGGGCTCACTGCCAAGCTTATGCAACTGTGGTGCTCCCAGACCAAGTAGGATCTGCTGTTTTGGCATGGAGTCCGAGCAGTTAAAGCATGCCCAGTGTGAAGGGTGCAGATCTGGGTCCACCACGGTTCTTGGATCCAGGAGCTCTAGAAACACGCTGTGAATATCTGAACATATGGATCAGCTTGGGACTGTCAGGACTCTAGATCAGCAACAGTTTCTGCCCTGTTAACCTCAAGCTTGTTTGTTTGTCTGGTTTTTATTAAGGTTTTTTAATGTTGTTGTTGGGGTGTGTGTTTTTTTAAAATTTTCAACTCATGAGTTCTGGGGAAATATATTAGCTTGATCAGCCCCAAGCTCAACTAAAACTTTCTGCTTGTGCAGTATGGCATGTAAGGAACTTCTTGAAAACAGACTGCAGAGGTATTGAGTGTACTGAACAGGAACCAGCTCAGGGTTCTGGAGTCAGAGCTGCTGATCCTAAATTGACTTTTAATTTCCCTCTGTTTTATTTCCAGGTTGTTTTGCAGTGAAACAGTATGCAAATGTTTCCATTGGCTGCTTTCTCACAGCCTTTGTGAGCCATGACTGTGGTGCACTCACCATTACACCCAAAGTATGGAGTGGGCGTCGTTAGTTAGGACTTGTGTTTGGTTTTGTGGTGTATGTAGCCATGGTACATGGCTGAGAGAATATGTTTAATAATTGCACTTGTCAGGGTAATTAGCTTTTCTGTTTGGATTTGAAAATGCTCTCTGGAAAAATTGCAGTGTGCTTGATGTAACTCCACCAAGCACAAATTAAATAATTTGAAGATGGTATGCTGGGTAGTATATGAATTGTTACAGTTTTTGAAGTTAAATTTTCCTCACAAAATTCACCAATGCTTGCTTAACTTTTCCAGGCAAAAAGTCATACTGCTCTTTTTTTTTTTTTCATATGTAGGTGCAGCTGGGCCAAGCGGATATAAAATGCCCCATCACGGAGTGCAGCGAACACCTGGATGAAACAACTGTCCTCTATAACCTGCCCCATGATGACATCATCAAGTATAAATACTTCCTGGAACTCAGCCGCATTGACTCCAGCACCAAGCCATGCCCTCAGTGCAAGCACTTTACAACCTTCCGGAGGAGAGGCCACATTCCTACCCCTGCCAAATTGGAGAACAAATACAAAGTGAGCATGCTTGCCGGGGCTGTGGGTTAGATGACACTGCAAAAGTAGGACAGCATTTGGTGAGCATTAAATGAACTTTTTTGTTTCACTGGAGCTGTGTGCAAGCTGTGATTAGGAATGTGAACCTGTAGTACATTACTGATTAAGTACTTAATTGACTTTTAACAGTTCGAGCAGCTGAACTCTTCAGCCTATATTTTTTTTGGTATGTGGCATAATTTTTTCCTGACATACATTTTAATTTAAGGAGTGTTTTCCTTCTGACATGCAAACAATATGGTCACAGTCAGAAGAGGCTGGGAACGGGGAGTTACCACTACAACCAATAATTTTCGGCACACAACTTCAGAGTTTTCCTTGAAACTCTGGGTGAGTGAATTCTGGGCACCTATGGTGTTAGGCTGTTGGCTTTGCTTCTTCCTTGGTAATACTGTCCCGCTTGTTGATTCTGATTTCTTCATTCCCTTATCAGAGGTTATACATTACTGTAGTCTCATCATACACAATGCAGAGAAATAGAGTGGTGGGAAAAAACATTTCTACAGCATATCTTTTCATAGAAGAGTTACTTTTACTGTCATTTTAATCAAAGATAAAAAGCAAGAATTTGGAATAAGCTTTGAGCTGTTGAAAGTCCATCTAAGTTCCAGGAGGCAACAGTGGTCTGCAGCACCATGTTCTGTGATAATTTTCCGTCCGGTTATTAGATTTGTTGTGGTTAATTTCATGATTGAGCTGGCCTTTCCTGGACAAACCAGTTCTCCTCAGTAGGAGTTTAGATGACTGTTTAGATAGCCCTAATTACAAAGTGTAAGATTCAGCCCAGTATGAAGATTAAAAGGTGGAAGGTTGTGTATTCATTGGACTTGAAAGGTTGGCAAAGCTAATTCTAAGTTGCGCGTATCTGTGTAGGGCATGAATTACATGCCACACTCTGTTGGACTCAGTGTTTCCAAATTTTTGTCATCTTACATTGAGGTGAAAAAAATCTGAAACTGCAAGTAAAATTCCTTCTGCCCAAAGCTATTCTCCTTCACCCATCTGCTTCATCATCAGCACACATCAGATGTAACCTAGGGTAGATCAGAGCTTGTAGTGCTTTGATCAGAGTTTGTAGAGCCTCCTCTCTTAAGGTGTCAGAGGCTGTTAGTGTCCCACAAGTGTGGGTCATTGGTGGTGCAGCTGTTGTATCACAGGCCTGCCAGATCTGAGAACATTCCTCAGGGCACAGCCAGTGCTCTTTTATGAGTTAAAATGCTACAGTTGAAATGTTCCAAACTGCCCTACAAACCACAGTGGGAAAGAATGAGAGACTGTGTGATGCGTGGTGCAAGCCAGGAGCAGTTCACTGGTCATGTGGTGGTTCAGTGTGTGTACCTGTGATCTGCAGAGCTTAAATCTCCTGGCAACAGACTCAAGCAAAACGTATCCTTTGAGCTGAGCTCAGGTGTTGTGTGCAAGAATGTCTAGTTTATGCTAGTCAGAAATATAATTGGGAAAATGCTAGCAAGCAGTATGGATGATCATGGTCCACAGGGCTTCAGCATATTCCTGGAACCTCAACTGTTTTCTAATGTAGGTACAGTTCTAGTGATTTGTTTTAAGCTTAGCACAAGGAGAAGTTTTATTGCAGGGAGAAGGTTTAAAAAGATTACTGTTATGACATGGAGTATATGTGATTAATTTACATAAACACATAGCTGTGGACCAATATTACCTCTTTTCTTAGGTTCTCATGTGATTACATGTACACATTGTGTCTTGTATTTTAGGCTGTTTGGAGGTGAAGACACATTTTCTTTTGTGTATAGCATAGGAGACGTCTGACTGGAGGCTTTTGAGGCTGCCCTATTCCTATGCAAGTAATATAAACAGCAGTTGCACCAGATGAATTCTGCAGCAGCACTGCAAGTGTTGGCTTCAAGAGAGCTGAGTTGAGTGGGGAGCACGTATGCACAGGCCTACTGGTAGGATCACAGCACAGCCAGTACACTCACTCTTATACACTGCAAGGGGAAAGCACTCTAAAATCCAAGACTTTATTTGAACTGATGCTTTAAAAATGTTAATGCCATTTCTAAAATTTTATGCAGTATTTAAAATTATAAGTGACATGGAAATTCAAAGAGGCAGCAAAGTTATAAATTAGTTTTTCTTATTATAGCTGATTTGTGTCAGCTAAGCTGATCTAGGTCCAGCAGTTCAATTGGCTGAGATTCCAGTCTTGGTGTACTAAGCCTAGAAAGTTAACAAGTATGTTGAGGAAGGAGAAGGGGAAGAAAAGGAGAACTTGCTTATCCAAACCTTTCTTCTACTATTAGTGCCACTTAGGGCCACACAGAAGAGCAAGAGAACTATTCCGTTTTCTATATAAAATATTTTTGTCACAAATGGATCCAGCATTAACTCTGAAAATGTCCTTGCCCTCTCTCATATGTCCTGAATTGAGAGTGTAATGTGGTTGCAGACAAGACCCTAACAAACCTTTGTTCAGAACTGTTATGCAAAAGAGCAATGGAAATAGGCAAACATTGAAAAATTGCTGGTTGAGTTCCTGTGCATGGAACAGGTAAAGGTTTCGCAAGAGTGAGTAAGAAGACTTGTTTTGTGAGGAAGCCCTGGCTTTTGCCTGTTAGAGTTAGTTTTTTGACCTGCCACTTGCCCTGGAGAAGGAATACTCTGCTCTGTGAGATTCATAATGAAGTTTTCTTATTCACTTCTGTCAAGAGATACATGTCACGTAAAAGGAGAACTTGAGTGCTTGGGTTTGAAAATGTAAATGGTTTTTCAATGCAGTTGTTACACAAACTATCTTTTTTTGAACTTCTAAAGAGTTTCTGAAAGCCGTTCTAGAACTAGCAGGAATTTGTACCAGCAGAGATGCTTTGATCTGTTAGCTCCCCACTTTCAGGTCAGATTTTAACTTTAAGTGGCAGATATCTTCATGGCTGTGCATCACTTCAATCTACCTTGAGCCTCGGCTGCTGCTGATGTGGTGATTTTGCTGTGCTCTCCCTCTTTCTCTCAGCAGTTCATTCCTGACAGCCTGCTTTTGCTTATGTTGATGCTTTGATGTCACACTGGGAGCTGGATCAAAGATCTGCCCTAATGGGGTACAAAATTTGTTTGTTTTGTTGTTGCTTATTTTCAGCTGTTTCAAGAGAGGGGATGGGTTGATGGTGACGAGAAGGAAAATGTTTTGACTGGAGCCCATATTTATTTTCAAATAAAGTGACAGTGTCTGCAGCTATGAGACTGTAATTCATGTAATCAGTTAATTGCATAATTAATTTGGCCATCCTGTTATATAACTATATATAACTACTGTTCCACCAAGCAGCAGAAATCCCACTAAGCTTTTTGTAAGGTTATAGGAATATTTTTATGAGCAGTCAGTTTGGTTATCATCAGGTCAGAGTTGTGTTTTGTGTTGAAATTATCTATCAGTTTTGAAAAGTCTTTTCCTGTGAGGTGAGGAAACTGATAGATAAAGTAGCTTGCAGTAAAGAGGCTTGCTAAGAAAATGGAAAATGTTAGCCTGAAAGGTCACTGTTTCAGAAAGCTGAGAACCAAAAGAGTTAGAACACAAAATTGTGTAATCTTTTCTATTTCAAGGGAGGCTGATCTCCAAGTGGCATAGAAGTTTGTGTATATATCCATTCTCTCAATTTTAATCAACAGAAATAGAAATCATAAAATAAGTGGGGAAATGTTTGTGTGAGAAAAAACATATCTGAAAAAACACAAGGTTAATGTTTTGTTTTGCATATATAGTTTGTCTGCTTTGCTGGACCATAATATATTTTACTGGTTTAAAATCATATGTAGATAGCATTTCTGCATCCTTGCTATGGTGATTTCATGCATAACTACTAAAGCATGAATCAAATAACATTTGACTTTCTTTCAGAAAAGCAGAGAAAAAGTGGAATAAGAATGTGAAAGACTGCTTTAATTGCCCTGTTCTGTTTGTTTCTTAAGCGCAGGGGCATCACATTGCGTCCAAGTTTGAATGGTTTTAGGGTTTTTTTGCAGGTACTAGTTCCAAGAAAAATAAGATTCATAAGTACTTGAGGTACGTAGTTTTCTTTGTTTGCTTCAGCATTGAACACAGAGAAGTGATATGACCCATTCAAAATATAAAAACTATTTACAAGTTCAGTTTTGAGGAAGGTGCTGTCAGGATGACAGGTGGAAGAGGAAACTGGTAATGAAACATAGAGTTCTCACTAGTTCAGTTAGGGCCATTTGTGGTAAGAAATGTTATTTTGAGTTCCTGTGGCTATAGCTTCATCCTGTATTTCAGTACTTTCTGATTAATGTATTTGGAAACACCTGATATCAGTGTGTGTGTATAAATTTAAATACATATCCTGGCGGCTGCTGCATTGCTTTTGTGTATGTACATGCTATAATGAAAAGATAGAGAATGCAATTAATTTGTCAGATATTCATCAAAAACAAACCAAACAAAAAAACCAACCCAACAGAACTTGTGGTTTAAATTATGTTGCCTTTTTTTAAGGAAGAAGCTTTAACTTTCTGACCTGTTGATTTGGGTTTGTACTTGTTAACAACTGTGTTCTCTCTCAAATGTCTGAATACTGCAACTGATAAAAGTTTTCAGGTTGTAAAACATTGACTTGAGGCTACAAGCTCCATCTTTGGCTGAGGCATAACAAATACTGAGCCCTTCAATATGATGCTTGCTATAATCTGTCTTCCCAGCAGTAGGACACTGACTTGTGTTACTGAAAGACATAAATTCAATGCAGGGAGGAAGTAGGGGACAAAAAGGAAAAAAGAAAGGTAGATGTGGGTTAGGATAGGTTAGATGACTGTCTTGTGCATATTGGTTTTTAATGTATTGTGTAAACATTTATTAGTGTTCTGTGTTAGTATGGTTAGTAGAAATATATATCTATCATTCTCTAGGTTCCTCAGAGCAGGAAATTTCCTTTTTGTTAAGCTGGTTTTATTAGGAGAATTCATCTCCTAAAGGGAAGCAGAGATGCAAGTTAGTATATTTTCGTTGATTCAGCGTATTGGCCACTGGCTCATTAGATTTTGAGAAAGGACACTATTTTGTGTTGCTTTTGTTTAATACTTTATCATGGCCTTGGACGAGTTTTCAGGTAGAAACTAACAATGTTTGTAATCCACATGTTTCAGTCCTAATCTTGTTTCTCTTTAAACAAGATGCAGTGATTGCATGTGTAAATAATTTTGGCTAGTCCCAGCAAAATATGTAAGGGAGATCAGAGCACCTACTTTGGACTCTTAATTGTAGTCAAGGAAGCATAACACCAGTTGTCATGACTCAACAGGAGGGCACAGCTCCTTGTAGGAGTGAGAACTTGAGAAATATGTTTTGGGGACTTCACATGTGACTGCACTCTATCATGTAGTTTCCTGAGAATCACCCCAACAACATGCATGGTCAGCACAGATGTTTCTATGGTTTGGTGGTGAGCCAAGTCTGGACACAGATATAGCCAAAAACACTTGGTTTGGCTGGTTGAATTCCTCAGTCCCATCCATCAGCTGGGTACAAAGCCAGGGCAGTGCCAGACATGGACTGCAGCTGGAGGTGGTGGACAGGGCTCAGTGGTTGCTTGAGCAGCTGAGATGTTTTGCTGCTGAACACAGCAGAAATGAACATGTTGCAGGAGCCTGGATGTGCCTGAGTCTAAAGTGTCTTCTAGTTCTTGCTGTCCTTAGTCATGATCCAGATTGGAGGCCTGTTTCATCAGATAAGCAGCTGCAATGTGCCTCTGTTTATTACTCCTGCAAACACAGCAGCTGCCTTAGCTTTTCATTAAAAAAAATAAGCAGGCTGTAGAAGAAGACGTGATGATGATGGTACCTGTTTGACACAATGATTTAAAACTGAGGGAGAGGAAAAAATAGATCCTTTCTCAATTTGAGTATGGCTTGTGGGTTTTGCCATTAGGTGTGGTCTGTAGCAAGTGGGCTGTTTGGCACAGGCTCAGCTTGCCTTGACGCAATCAAGAGCAAAAGGAGGTGCCTGACTTCCCGTTGGTAGTTGTGGCTCTTGGATGAGAGCCTTGCTCATGGCTCCTTTTCCCAGGACCATTTCTAATGTAAGCTTTATAACCCATACGAAGTCGAGGTCTGTAGGGCCCCTTCAGAAGACCAAGTACATTCTGTAAAAGCCTTGGCAGTGCAGTTCATTCCTAGAGAAAGACACATCCACTGCACTGAAAACTGTCAAGCTAATTTTCAGGTGTTTTCACAAGTTTATTGGAGGTAATTGAATAAGTTTTCTGGATTCTGCCTTTTGTCAGTTGAGCCACACAATCACTTTGGGAAGTAGTGCCTGTGATTAAGCCAAGCTACTTGTGCTTCATTTGATTGAGGCCTTTCCCAGCTTTAGCAATTTCTTCTGTATTTTACCTTTTTTAAAAAGGAAAAGAACAAGCTAGCTTCCACAACTTCTTGTGTTTTTAAAACAGAGCCCCCAAAAGATGTTAGATCTTTGCTGGACAGCTGCTCTTGTAATTGAGGAGCACTGGTTTTAAACAGGCTTTCTAGTTGTATCAGCACCCAGCTTGCAAACATGTGGTGTTTTCTCATTTATACAGATCCAGTGTCCATCTTGCCAATTTGTCTGGTGTTTCAAGTGCCACTCTCCCTGGCATGAAGGCGTTAACTGCAAAGAATACAAGAAGGGAGACAAGCTGTTACGTCACTGGGCCAACGAAATCGAACACGGGCAGAGGAATGCCCAGAAGTGTCCAAAATGCAAGGTGAGCTGCTCTCCCTTGGCTTGCAGGTAGTGGTTTCAAACTGTTCAACTATACATTTAAAATAAATACTCATAGATTCTGCTCAGCATTGGAAATTAAATTCACACATGCTGTGCAGTTTCTTGTTAATGACCCATTGAGAAAAACAGGTCAGATTTTTTTGCTGGTTCCTGTACTGATTCTGCAGAGTGTCTGCATGTAAAGAAACATTATGGAAATTATTAACAGGGGGTTTTGATGAATCATAGAAATGTTTGGGTCAATTAATTACAAAATAAATTAATCCTAAAATAAAGCTTTAAAGAAATGGAAAGCTTTAGGGAAATTCAGTGCCCTTTGTCAGGTTTTCCAGAGAGTTTGAGTGTATTCAATGTCTGAGTAAGGCTGGAAATACTCTGTCAACAAGTTAACTAAGGGAAACTAAGACTTGGCAAAACTGTAAGTTTTGTAGGATTGAATGTTACTACTTCACAAGCTGTACCTTGAGGTGGGACTTCACAGGCCACACCTTGTCCAGTTCTGGGCCCTTCACTTCAAGGAGGACATTGGAGGTGCTGGAGTGAGTCCAGAGAAGGACAACACAGCTGGTGAAGGGTCTGGAGCACAAGTCCTGTGAGGAGTGGCTGAGGTCCCCCCTGGGCCTCCTTTTTGACTTGGAGAAAAGGAAGTTCGGGGGGCACCTCTTCACTCTCTACAAGCACCTGAAAGGAGGATGTAGGCGGTGGGGGTTGGCCTCTTCTCCCAGGCAGCCAGTGACAGGATAAGAGGTCATAGCATCAAACTGCAGGGGAGGTTCAGACTGCACATCAGGAGGAATTTCCTTGCAGAAAGGGTTGTTAAACATTGGAATGGGCTGCCAGGGAGGTGATGGAGTCACCAGTCCTGGAGGTGTTCAAGAAATGACTGGATGTGACAGTGCCATGGTCAGGTGACAAGGTGGTGATCAAAGGTTGGAGTTGATGATCTCAGAAGTCTTTTCCAATGTGGATACTTCTCTGAAGTCTTTCTTATTATTAATTTTCAACACTGAAATGCAGTTCTACACCCTAAAAATGTCAACAATCCCTTTGGAGAGAGGAAGTACTTCCCACTACACAGATGAGATGCAACAGCCCTGCAGACCCCTGCACCAGTTGCCCTTAATGAAGGCCACTCTTAAATTGGTTCAAAATTTTTTTCACAGGTACCAACAGAGTAATAAGTCAAAGCTGGACTGGTTTGTAGAAAATAAATATTGAATGGGAAGATTACTTATAAGCATACAAAGCATATGTAACACTTTGAGCCTTACACTGTGCAAATAAGAAAATGCTCATCAGGTTACTAAGTGTCATATTTTCGTCTTTGAGAAAGAAGTGCCTGTGATGCCATAGCTTGAAATTGAAAGATTTCAAAATACTGAGCAAAATTGTAAAGCTCTGAAATCAGCAGCTGGTTGTTTACCCTTCCTCCTGCGCACATGTGGCCTTTTAACAGAGTTTTTGCAGCTTGCTTTTTGGTAAAAGTTGATAGATTTGAGTCAGTTCCAAAAATGTTCACTTTCTGGGAAGTCTTTAAGTAAAATACTTTGTTCCTTTCAGAGCAGGAAGAAGTATCTGTTTTGATTTTAATTGTTTGACTTGTGTCAGATTTTATGACAATGGGAATGAGGTAACTTAAATAAATCGTCCAAAAGATTAAGTGGACCAAGCAAAAAATATATTAATGTGGAAAACCAGGAGTGGTAAGAAGGCTGATAGCTGGAAAGAAAAAGGAACCAAAACTAAGTCTAACATTAAAACTGCTAAGTCTAACATTCAGCATGACTAAGTTAAAATTTAAAATGCCATGTTTAAATATTCACCATCTTCAAAAGAAAAGGCTGGACACTTGAAACTTACATGGCTTGTTACTAATTCTGAAGCATGAAGTTGCATGAATTTGGCTGCTAATTTAAAAAATACTTGAGGTTTCTTTTCTTAATCAAAGGAAAATAAAACCTCCTACATGGTGGGAGGCAGTATGGAAACTTATGAAACTAGCACAGAAGAAGAACCTCTGTTAAGTCCTTCCTGGTAATGTGGCACTGTAAGTGAATATTGAGGAGGGAATTCAACCTTTTATTAAACTGTGTTGCTACCCCAACTCTTGGTACTTTTTTTTTTTTTTTCAGAAAAAAAGTTCTTCCTGCCTGCAATGTCCAAAATGTTTCTCTCAACATACTGTATTTAAATCAAATCTATAACCTGAAAGTATCAAAAGTACCACTTAGCTGGCAGTTAGTTCAAAAAATACATCTTTGGGTAGTTAAAAAAATACATCTTAAGCAGTATTCTTCAGCAAATCTTTAGTAGGTGTTTGGGCACAGAGAGAAGCATTCTGACAGTTAACAATTTGAAGTCAGGGGGATTAGATCTAATGCTTCTCTGCCTCTCTTTCCCATCCATCCCTCCCTCCAAAACCTGTATATAAAATAACATTGAATCAGATGAGAATCCTATTTCCAAATAAAATAAAGACTGACAAAGAAAATAATTTGTAGCACACTATTTGATTTATCCATGTTCTAGCTCCACAGAAGCAATGTTTCTGGTGAAAACCTACTTTATTTTTAGCATCTTTCATATTTTGCTTTAAAATTTGCAGCAGCCAAAATTGGCAAAGAGATTGAGGGAGTCAATGTTAAATTGTGTCTAAAGATACTAGTATTTCATCTTTACGCTAAAACTGAAATGAATGGAAATTAAAGGTAGAAACTTAAGTAGAGGTAGTTTCTTTACTGAAGTAATATGTAAAATTCCTGGTAACTTCCAAAGTGTGATACTGATTACAGTGTAAACTGTGACCATATTTTGCAGATAGCTTCTGGAGATAATTATTTATACCTACACATACATACATACACTGACTCTTTTTAGCTGTACCATGGAGAAATCAAATGCATTATCTTCCCTGGGCATGCAGGTGAGAAAATCAAAACACACGTAGGGGTATTGTATACAGAAGCAGATCCTCAGGCAAATACAAGTATTTCAGTGGTTTGGGTAAGTGATTTGAAAGAACATAAGCCTTTGTAATGTCAGTATAGCAGGGACTGTTAGATAAGCTTAAACTTGATTGCTTTTTCCTGTAGGAGGATACAGCTTTTAGGACATCTAATAGACATCGCTTATATTTACCTGGTCTCTCCCAGATGTGTTTACGTAAGATAATAAAAATGTTACACACAGTCCAAATGCTTAATCATAGATTTATGTTATGACTGTGTGTCAGTATGGAAGTATGGAAAAAATGCTACTTTTTTAAACTATATCTTTAATTTATTTTGACTTTTATTTCTTAATACAGCCTTTTCCAAATTTACTATACACTGTTTTGAGAGTCAGTATAGACCATTTTCCTCAAGAAGACTTGTCCAAAAAGTGCTGGTCTTGTTCTAGAGTAAGTTGGCTAATAAGTGCAAATTTGCTACATTATTGGATGTCATTTGCCAAAATTTATAACATTATTTGTATTTTCCCAGTACTATTTTAAGGGGTTATTTTTTTACAATTTCTTGGTATGTTTGCAACAAAATGCTTTTGTTTACACAAGTGTTTTTACAGTACAGCAAACTGAGGAAATACTCCATGTTGGTGCTATCTTACCACAAATTTCAAAAGCAGCACTGTCTCGGAAACACCCCATAGCAGCTCTAGGTTAGAAGGCTTGGAACAGCAGCAGAAATTTAAAAACAAGCATGTCAATGCAAATAAAGGAGCCTGTAATTCTTATCTGTTCTGATTCATATAGGCATTATCAAATAATTCAGGGCGTAGTTTTTGGAAGCACTCTGCAAATTAATTCTCATCTTCTGGAGGGAGGAGAGTCCTTATTTGTATACAAAGTGATAAAGCTGTGCAGGTTTTCCTCAGAGGTGGAGGAGACATGGCCGCTCATCCTTAGAACTCTTGGCAGTGATTTCCCTAGCAGATTTCTATGAGAGGTCATGTGACATGCGGAGTGGGTAAAATGAGGTTCTGAAATAGCCACTGTGTTACTTCAATTGTCTACTTAAGACTCCAAACTGGATGTGCTTGCCCTTGGTGTGTAGTTTTCACCCCTGTTGTTCTGGAAGCTGTTCTTGGGTTTCTGAATGGCTAACCTTCCCCTGTAAGGTGAGCGTACATCTTTGAACAGGCTGTGGGTGCAGGATGAAGCCTGTAGCTGTGACTGAATGCATGGAGGCAGAAGCTGGGCTTGTAGTGGCCACACTGCAGGGGAGCCTGAAGTCACACAGCAGCACCGGGCCCCCCAGCAGCATTCCTAGCCCCACGCATTCCCCTGGCTGCCTCTTGTGCGCCATGGTGCTGCCAGTGGGGCAGGAACACTCATGATATCCGAGCCATCAGCGATCACTTTCTCAGTCTATAGGTTTGTAATCCGTCTCTGTCAGTGGATTATCTGGAGGGCACGGAGGCATGCCCGTGTGAACCGGAGATGAAGTTGATCTGGTGAGATGTCATGTCTTAGTCTTGAAAGCAGCCTGACCAAATGATACAAAGTTCACCTGGCATTGTCAGTCTGCAAAGCATGTGGTAGGGAGTTCAAGCCCTGCATCTGAGGTTCGTGGGGTTTTTTACTTTGTTTTTTCTAATCAAGTCTTTACTCACTGGAAAAAAGGAGTTTTTGCAATAGAAAGGTATAGGCGTGTACAGCTGGTTGTTCCAGATTAGCAGCATTGGAAGACAGTTATATGTGAAGATGAGTATTGACTAAAATATTTTTATGGTTGGCTTTTTGAAGGAGCAAATATGAAGTGCATGTAGTTGCAGTATTAGTCTGCAAGATAATAAATTCTTATCAACTTATTTCATGTTTCAAGAGGACAGTATGTTTGGAGAATTCGGGGCAGGAACAACTAGATAGATAAATAATTCAGGAGTAATGCATGACTAACTGGAGCTGGGAGGCTTCTAGGAAAGCATGGGTAGAAGGATGGCAGGCAGTTTCTAAGAGGTGGTTATTTCTGATATGAATGGTAGAATATAAAAGGCTGTTGCTAGCATCTCCTTGAAGTTCTTACTAGCAATAAAAATTACCTTATTTTTGGAACGTGAAGGAATTTTGGTTTGCATCTAGGATTTTGTATAGGTTCCGTGATTCTACAGAATTACAATGAGGATGAATGATAATTGGGTTGGTAAATTAGGGAAGAGAGAGGAGTATTCAACAGTCTTGATTCAAAAAGAAAATAAAGCAACCAGTTAATTCTCATTAGTCACAAAATCTAGTTCCCTCATTTACATTTTTAAGATGGAATCATCACATGAGGAAAACTACCCTTTAAATTACAAAAGTCTCTATAGTTGCTATCTGAGTTGGTCCCCTGAAAAATTAATTTTAATTACATTTTAAAATTATTTTGTCAAAATACTTGAAGTCACTATTAAAATACCTTCGTTTCACTTCAAGTTAATCTGAGGAATTACAGTAAATAAACTGTGATTCCAGAACTGGAGTCAACATCTGTTTTCACATGTAACCCTAGAAATAAGAATTTGAACTGGCAATGTAATGTCCCTTTTAGGGAGAAAAAAAAAAAAAAAAAGTGTGTATCTTCTTAAGTTAGGCTTAAGTTGATATAATATTGGGTAGAGTTCTCTTTCTGCTTTGCCTACTGTCAGTGCTTAACTGAAAGTTTTGAAGTCAAGTGGCTTATAAAGCTCATCAGCAGTGGTGTTTTTTCAGGTGCTCCTGGAAAACAGGACACCTGTAATACAGCAGAATTCCTTGGGGTAAAGGGGGATGTTTGCTCAGTCAGACAAATTTTAAGTCTTCTAGAATACTTGCCCACTAGAAAGTGGTTTTTTTTAATAGCTCATTTCTCTCATTTGTGAATATTTTCCCCTCTTTTGTATAAAAGCAGTGTTTGAAAGTAGAGAAAAGCAAATCCTGAGATCACTACTGAGATTGGCACAGGGGTGCTGGCGGGTGTATCTGGAACTACTGTTACCCTTATGGCTCTTTGTTACATGGATAGAGTGCCAGTTTCAGTAGATGTTTGGGCGAGCAAGCTGAGAGCTCAGATCACCCTAATCGACACCAAAGAACAAATGCATTTGACCCTCTCAAAAAATGTCAGATACCCCAGGAGTCATGAGATTCTCTGGAGCTTGCTGAGCTTTCAGTGCCTCTGGTGCTTGCAGGGCCACTGAGTGGTCATGCCATGTCTTTGCATGTACCTTCCTGCGAAATAAATACGCGTAGGTAAGTATAGGAGATTTCAGGAGGCATTGATTTCTCTGTTGCAAGTTTCAACAGGTGAAATTCAAATCGGATGTAATGGAAAAAAGTATTCCCAGGGAGGATGGTGAAGCATGGTATAGAATGCTCAAAAAGGCTGTGACATACCCATGCTTGGAAATTTTTTTAATCTAATGAGATGAGACCTGGAGCAATGCGATCTGTCTGGAGTTATCCCAGCTTGGAGTTAGGGGTTAAAATAGATGACCCCTGAGCATCACTTTCAACCTCAGTTATTAGGCTATTTACTGTTCCACTGTGGAATGTGGTCTTGGAATGCAAGATAGGGAACTATTTAGCAGGCAATTGGTAGAAAGATGGCTGTAGAGCTAGGTCAGCCCTGTTTCGTGCTGTGCTGTGGGTATCATGAAAGCTTGGTGTAAGTTTTTATTCCACGTATAGTTTGTGGCATTTTTTTTGTTTGCTTTTTTACAAAGGAGAAAGTATTCATACTTCTCAAATCATGTACTGTAACAGCAGTGCCTTTCTGGTGTTTATTACAAAATGCCAGACCAATTTGTGATGGAAAAGGGAGTGGAGCCACAGGTGGCCTAAGAGGGAAACCCATCTGGGGAGGGGTCAAACAGAGTTCATAACTGTATTCACTGTGTTGCTTTTATTTTTAGCAAAGTTTGGTGCTAACATATCGACTTCAGGAATAAAACCAAAATTTCAGTAAGGGCAAGAATTCTCATCTGATATGAAGAGCATTTAAACAAAAAAGGAGTATTATGTAGGAAATGAGAATCTGGAAACAATAGAACTCACATTTAATGCTCTGAAACATGCCTCAGAAAACTATTACTGTCTTAAGCCAGCTGCAGTATTAATTAATGCAAGTAGTGACTTTGCAGGGGGTTGCTTGCAGCTTCTTTTCATCTGGCGCATGAACTGCCCCAGGTAACGCCCGCTTTCCTGTGCTTAGGAAGGGGGGAAAAATAATATTTCTTCTTTCCTTCTGCTCATACAGATCCACATCCAGAGAACCGAAGGGTGTGACCACATGACCTGTTCACAGTGTAACACTAATTTCTGTTACCGTTGTGGGGAGAGATACCGCCAGCTCCGCTTCTTTGGAGACCACACGTCAAACCTCAGTATCTTTGGATGCAAATACCGCTACCTCCCCGAAAGACCACATTTAAGGAGATTAGTGCGAGGCTCTGTCTGTGGTGAGTGGATTAATGCTCATTGTGGAGAGCTGCACAATGAAGTGATGGGGGCATAGGGCAATTATAGTTAAATTAAAACTAGTGGTTTAAAGGATTGGATGGACAACTTGTTTTTCAGTTATTCAAAAGGTGGCTTATTAAGTGTGTTTAAATATATGGCACTTTCCCTCCCTTTTTCGATGGAATGTGTATGATTAATTATTGTGTCCTCTTCTGATAGCATGTTTACTAATTTTTTTTTTATAATACATAAGCAAACTGTAAAAGTGCTGTCAATATGCATGTCGCTGGCTGTGTTTGTTATTCTCAAGGTATATTGGAGAAATGGGTCAGAGGAGAAACCTTATTTAAATTAACCTTGGTGTAAGTCTGTTTGAATAAAGTGCTCTTTGGATTTGAACCTGATCTGAGTAGAAAAACTCAAGGTTTTCCCATATAAATAGGAGGACACTAACTGTTAGCTTTAGTTCAGATAAAATCAGCTTGAAACAAGATGATTTTAAAACAAGCTGATTTAAAACACAACTTATATACATTAATTTTGCTCACAAAAGTATGATGCTGAAAATGTGTTTTTATTAAACCAAAAGGCACTCATAATTTGCTTTTGAGCCAGATGGATATTTGTCTCAACCTATAGAAGCACAAGATAATAAAGTAGACTCTTATATTATGTGATGACTTTCATATATGTGAAATTCAGTTATTTTAGTGAGCTTACAGCATGTAAGGCAACCTATAATGTTACAAAAAACGGATGTATTAACTGTCAAAAAATGGGTATCTGTCAAGGAAAATAGAACTTTTCATATTTGAATTAAGGCATAAAAATTGGAGATGACTTGTAGTTCAACTAGGATGAGGAAATGCTTTGAGCTTGATTGTAGAGGTAAAGGCAAGAGACAGAACTTGTGGGAAAAAGCAAACCTGAGGTGAAAGCATTACTCCTGAGCCAGAAATGTTCCAGTAAGAAAACTAGGTGTTTCTAGAGTAACATAAGAATTGCACACAAACTCGTAGACCTGGTAATGAAAATGCCAGTCTTGCTGCTCTGCATTGTGGGGGATTTGCAAACCTGGAAAGCTTGTTTTAAAAAAGTGGCAGTATGGCATCCAAGCCCATTAGTTTGATCTTAGGAGCTTGCAAGGCTTTGGTAACAAACTTTGAGAGAAATGATTTAAAGATATAGAAATAACTAGAAAGGAGATAAAAATTGTAGGTGATTGGAAGTGTCTACTCTGAAACATTTTGTAGAGATAAGTTGGAACACACCAGAAGGTCTAGGCTAGATGAAAGACAGTGCTGGCATTAGGGCACATGAATATAAACATTCATTAAAAATTTAGGCTTAAATTTCAAGAACTGTTTCAAAGCACTTAGTAAGATTTCAGAAAAGCTTTCAGTAATAGCAACAATGGCAAACAATGTAAGCTTTTTTTAAATAGATCTTGTTATATCTGGTGTAATTAGTCTCTGCTGTAGCAACAGATTGCACTCTGAGACATTACCAAGTCAGTGCTGCTCATGTGCGGAATCATGGGTAACCTTTTTAGAATTATAGAATAGTTTGGGCTGAGAGGGACCTTTAAAGGCCACCTGCAATGAGCACGGGCGTCTTCAACTAAATCAGATTGCTCAGAGCCCTGTTCAGCCTGGCCTTGGATATTAAAGCTCCATGGTAAATATGTGCATGCCCATATTTACAGGATCACACATAGATAAGGTATAAGATATTTTTATTTTCATCTCCTATTTACAAGTGTACTTGTGGTTTGCATTAATTAATAAACCAAGAAAGATTAGCAAAGCTCAAAGCCTCAGATTACATTTATCATGGGGTTTTCTGTTAAAAATTTCTCTCCAAATCCCCCTCTGTCATACAATGTGGTTTCTCACAAGAATGGTCATCATCTGAATAGAGACAGAGGTGCCTGAATCTGTCAGCACATGTAATAAGTGCCCACATTTTTACCATAGCTTGTTAACTCTCAAGTTGACAAGAATTCAGAAAATTCTTTATCAGTACTTATGACCTTAAATCTCTGTCATTTCTACAGCTCTAGATTTGAATATTGATCCTGATACACTTTATGAATAACTATCAAAATACTCCAGAGACCTAACAGAACTCATACATGAAAATAAAAAATTAAAATCTTGAGAAATTTGCATCTGATTTGAATTTGGGAATTGAGCTCACAGCTCTTCTTCCATTGCAGTAGATTTTGGCTGTGACCTGCATGTATGAGCTAGTCGAGCTTTTTGTACTCTTTTCCACACAAGTGTACGTGTGGGTTTTCACATTGGTTTTTAATTGGTTTTCAAAAATTTGTTATATTGCTGTAAGATTGTACTTCCTGACCTTTTGAAGAAGGTATAATCCCAAACTGTGATACAATTTGTTTGCGGATTATGCAATTTTCAATGCTGGAAATTTGCTTGGATCTTCTATCTTTGTAAAACAGAATTCAACAGAATTGATCTGTGGCTGTTAATTGGGCTTGTATAAAGGTCTGCCTAATAGTCTGTCCCCAGTAGTGTCAATTAAAAATAAGATCTCACTTCCTGTTTGTTTCCAGTAATCATTGCTTCAGACACTTTCTTAGTTAAGGTTTGTATCTGAACTTTTGCTTTATAACCCTCAGTGGATGGATCCTTCACTAGTTTTAACAGTTCTTAAATTTTGGCTTCCACAACGTTTGTGATAGAGGCTCTAGGATTTCACTATGTGCCATTTGGATAAAGTACTGTGTTTTTTTTTAATTGATTCCTGATAATTTCATTGGCTACTTTTGTTATCATGAAATTTAGTAAATAATAATATCTTGCTAGCCTTTTCATATTGTTCTTTTATGCACCGTCCATCAGATTCTACTTTATCATGATATTTGATTTATTTTTTGTTTTGCTTGTGTTTTATGTGTTGAGCTGAAGCTTACTAGTCTTAATCACTTAAGATCAAATTTAAAACCCAAAAATGTTGAATTCCAGTTAGGGATCACACCCAGGCTCAGGGAGATCCAGTTGCTGGAGCTGAAAATATAAATATGTGAATACTTTATCAGGCAAAAGCGGAACATTATCATCAGTAGGTGTTACTGCAGAAGCCTGGGTTTTGGTTCGGTTCTGAAATTCAGCAGAAGAAAGAGATAGTAGTAGAGATGCCATTAAAAGCATAGACTCTACATTTTAGTAACATGTACTGAGACACAGGTTGGATTTGCTGTAGAAAAATGCCTCTGCTAGTTAGCTAAGTAGTGGAAACTGAAGGAATGTTATCTTGGCTATCTGGGAGACTGGTGAGGTGTGGCTAGATATGTGGGGGTTTCGTATGACTTTTTACTTTATTGCTGTGGAGAATAAATATTTTAATAAATGTGGTTTTATAGCCATGTGGAGTGAAGGTTTTTTGGGCTGGTTTTAAAATGTGGCTAGGTGGAATGTGTAAAAAGATCACTGCACGGCAGGCTGGCATGCTGTCATGGTTTCTGTTGAGGAACAAGTGCATACAGTCACAAACTGCTCTGCAGTAAAAATAAGGGAAAAGTATTTATGGCAGCATAATTTTAAACATACTTTTCTTCATCAACCAACTATTATGTAAAGGTGATAGTAATCACGGGGAGAAGAAAACCGGAGAACAGAAGTGATCTCTGACATTTCTTATCCTTATTTAGCCAGCATGGTTTTTAGAGAAACTGTTCTGTGACAGTACAGTGGATATATTACCCTAAAACCTGTAACTAAACCCAAAGTTATGCAAGGGAAAAGTATTCCTTCATGTTTCCTGAAATACTTTGCTATTTTGCAGAAGAATGTGGTTCTCTGTACCACAAATAAGGCAAACCCTCTGAGACACCTGCAAATACAGTTGTTGTATCACCACAAATGTCTGCATCTTCGTTCTGGGCCACCCAGAAGAGAATTTGTTACAATTAATTTGAGTGCAATTGTAAAAAGGTCCTGTTTCAATTGCTTTTTATTAAGTTCCCTTGAAAAGTAACTTTGGACAACAGCAAACTGGCTGTCATAGCCTACTGCTGAGATGACCACATGGGCTAACGACCCAGGATTTTATTCAGCTCTGAGACAGGCATTAGATTTGCTCTCTATGCTCTCAGTCTCAGAGCTAACAGACATTGGACAGTGCCTGCAGCAAGCAGCCTTAGTCTCAGTAACATTTCTTGGTGTGTCATGATTGCCTCATAATCTTTTGTGCTATGACAAATGATATTTATCAAACTGGAATTGGATATAAAGTAGTTTTCAATTCTGACATGTAAAACTGAGCATTTTGTAATTGTTTCATAGAATGCAGATAAAAACCATTGCAGCAAATAGTACATACCCGCTGCTTTGCCAGGGATTTCCGCTGCTTGTACTCTTCCTGATGGCAACATTTGCAAGCCTTGTTCACCTTTTGTTGTTTGTTAATTTTGGTTTACAAAGGTAGAGAAATATTAAGGATTTGAATGTGACAGATATACAAGTAGAAAAAGTATTTGTTTTGAAATTTGGTCTTTAGAAATAATGCATTCCTGACCAAAAGAAGATATGGTCTCACGATGATGAAGTCATTTTATTCTACAAGATAAATTATAAAAGATAACTACACAGTACTCGTAACTTGATATTCACAGGCAGGAAGAAAGACACTACTCGTGCTTTATTTCAACTCTGAGTTTGTCAAATGTAAGTGAACAAGTTCTTGAATTAGCTCAGGAACTGTTCTTTATGTCTGAAAAGAAGTTACTCCAATTGAAGGCTAGCTTAGCCCTTCCCATAGACTCTGTTTCTGCATACTTAGTCACCAGCTCATTGACTTAAGTTTTTAATAATTTTGGTGCCAAACATCATAATTTTCTAGTCTTCTAATTACATAGCTATTGATGAAGTAAGGAGTTCATACCTTAAGCATCTAATCTTTTACAAGCCTTAGTTGAAATTGTTGAAGACACTGGTAATGTCTTAAAAAGCTTTTAATTTCTTATTTTTGGACCTTTCTTAAGGTTTTCCATCACTTTACATTCATTCTTCTGTCTACACTTGAATAATGTATTTGACAAGTTCTGTGTGTATAGAACACAGCTCAGTGGAGTCCCAGGAAGGTATGCCATTAGGATGCCTAGCAACTAGAGTAATACAAATATTTGCCAATTTTTTTTCTTCTAGGAATTAATATTTCCCACCCACTGCACTCCCATGAAATTTAAAAGCTATCAAAACAGAGCAAGAAAAGGACCAGTTCATTTAACTGCTGTAAATATTTCCAAAATATCTTATTTTTCCTTCAGACTGCTCAAATTAGTGTCTCAGGTTATGGAAAGGTTTACATCATTATTGAATGTAGTAATCCTCTTACTGAAATCTGATATGAGTGACTTGAGGGAGGGAAGAGAGAGGTAACAACTCAATTTTTCTCCCATTTTAGAGGTGACCTTTCAAACACATACCTAACTTAGGGAATTGCAGAATTTCAGGTCCCTGCTCTTTGACGCAACTGCTCAGCAAACAGATCCAGGGAGATTGTTCTACTGAAAGCAGGCAGTGCAAGGAAGATAGCTTGGGTTCTGGTTCAGTTTCAAATTCACTTTTCCAGCAAGACCCCTGCCTTCACTGTGTGAACTTCTACAAATCATGAACTCATCAGAAAGTAAAGAATATGAACATGCTTTATTTGTTCTTGGTCTTATGCTCCAGGAAGTATGCTGCTCAACATCACTGCCCTACTTGTGTAAGAGCCACAACATATCCTTATAAACGTAGATCCAAAATAGACTTGGCTGTGGTTTGACTTAGACCTAAATCACAGCTGTACATGAGCACTTCACTGTAACCTTTTAAAGCAAGCAGAAATGTATTTAAAGGTGATGGTCTCATCACCTTGAGCTAACCTAAACTTTCCAAGATGCTGGTTTGCTTGGCCTCTCTCCAGGCTGGTTGCTGTGCAATAGGATTCCGGAGAAGCCAAATTATAGTAGCGTTACAGCTATCACGTTCCTGTCAATGCTTGAGGGATTTCAGAATGGAAACAGAAATAAATGCAAGCTGTTAATGTATGAAATAAGCTGTGCTCAGAGAGTTGTAGTGGGTGAAGAGGGCAGAGAGAAATGTGTATAGGGAGCTGACTGTGTGGTGATAATTGCTGGCTGAATTTGTAGGATGAAATTACAAATAGGAATCCTATTTTTAGAGGTAAAAAAATATTATTTTTAAAATAATAGATTAAAATATTTTCTGATATTCAAATATTTATGAATTGTTGGAAATTAAAAACTAAAAACTTCTTTGAACTATTTAATGAATTTTGCATTTCAGCTGGAAAACTACTCATTACACCCCTAATATTGGTTCTGGGACTGGCACTGGGAGCCGTAGCTGTTGTAATAGGTAAGAGTTGCATATGTGAAAGAAACTAATCCTGATTATGCAATGACTTTCTCTATATGACATCTCAAAGACACGGAGATAAAATACATATTTCACAGATGCTGTTTTAGTATTAAGCATATTATTTTTTCTAAAAAAAACGGGGTTTTTTAAATGTATGCTTACTAGCTTTGTTTTTATTCCCATTTGTTTCATTTTCCAAACAAACATCTTTAACTGCTGTAGATAAACTAGCAAAAAGTCCAGAGTAATTTAAGCATAATCCTGGGGGCTGACTGACTTGGACTCAGCCTTATAATCACCCCATTGAATCACAATTTTATAATCTCGGTCATTTGTATGACAGGATTTTTAGGGAACTAAGGCTTAGTCCCAAAAGCTCACCAGCTTGAAGCTGCAATAGCAACAAAGCAGCAAATTGGGATGAGTCAGTCTCAAAACATGATCCAGTGCGAAAGCTGCCAAATTGTATTCCATCACAAAAACTGGTACTCTGAACTCACTTGATTACAGTATCAAAGCTCTCTTACTGTGGTTGCATTAATGTGGACAGATATTTCAGCAAAGATGCTTTTTACTTGGCTTAGCTGGGTTTTCCCACAGAAAGGAGATTAGCTGTGACAACAAGGTATAATTTTGCTCACGTGAGTGCATATCCACTCTTTATGTTGGCAGCAATATGTCATTGAGGGATCATGCTGCTTCACAGCTTTTCATCAAACTGCTTATTCCACTGAGAATTTGCAGTGCATGCCTAGCCCTGCGGTATATTGGGGTGTGGCTCCTTTATTTTCATATAATAAAGCCAAAATACACCAGGATAGCTATATTAATAAGGCTGGAAGTAACCAGTCAACCTATAACCGAAATCCTATTACAGCTTTTCTAGACTACATCTGGCCAAATAAGGAATATTGCTGTATTTAGTTTCTGTATTTAGACCAACCGTCTTCACTTAAGAGTGAGCAGTGCTTATCTTAAATATTTATTCTATTCAAAAGCATTTTTATGCCAAAATTTTAAACAATAAAGGCTTCTTAGTGCCAGTAAATCTTATTTTGGTCTGCAATCTGGTATAATCTGTGGTGGGGGGAAAAAAGCCCACTTTTTTATATACTAAAAATTAAGAGGGTTTTGCAGTAATGTAATAACAGTATTTGCAATAATAATCAGAGTGCCATTGAAGTCTCATCGTAGGCTTGGCTGGATAAGATATGATCAAGGCCAGCAGTATGAGCAGTTCTAAAAACATTGATCAATTATAGAAAAACTTTGGTTTTGAGGTAATTAGAGCAATATTTGCTGCCAACCACTATTAGAGTAATTTCAGTTACATAGCTGATAACCATACTTCACCATTTACAAGGCTATTGAGCAAAGTAACAACCCTGTGATTGTAGTAGTCTTTTGTTCTATGTTGTTACTGTAGTGGTGTTTGAAAAGAAAATCTTTGGCCATTTCAGTCAGCTGGTAGCAAGAGAAAGAGGAAGATGCTTCTCGTTTGGGTTTGAAAGAGTACAGACTATTTGACAAATTGTTTTTCACTGGAATGATTTTTGTGATGTATTTATTTATTTTTGTCTTTACAGCTTGCTTTCTCTCAAATGACTTAAGAATAAATAGGTCCTTTTCCAGGCAAGGATAAACACTTGATATTATTAAAGATAAACATTTGATATTACTTAACAGTAGATGAGGATGCTTGTAAAAATAAATAAAAAGTAAAGCTATAACATGCTGTCTCTATTGCATGTGAATCTAATTGAAAAGTAGCTTAGTTACATCAGCTTTGAATTTAGATCTAAGAATTTCCAGAGTGCTTTTAAAAGTTTTGTTTGTACTGTATACCAAACAGCACGATTCAGAAATTAATTTGTCAGAGGTGAGTGTAGGGTTAGCAGGAATTTGTTGTAACAGCAAAGAGTAAGTGTAGCTTAACTCATTATCAAAGACACTGGTTGTTGCAGGCTAGTATTTTTTTCTACTTGTCCAAATGCCTGGTCTAAATTCTCCTGAGTCATGAAAAGCTCCATCTGAATACATATATCTAAATAACCTAACACATGCACAAAATATTGCATTTAATTATGTGTTTTTTTCATGTTTCCTTCTTTTGGCAGGTTTATTTGTGTTTCCTATCTATTGCCTTTGTAAAAAGCAGAGGAAAAGGTCACGGACAGGTATGCCCTGGTGAGGACGGACATTACTCGCCTGAACTGAGCTGGTCCTGCAAGGGCTATCCGTGTTTTGTGCAACAGAGCAATACAGTGCTGGTTACAGCATCAAAGCCACCGCCCCGGAAGAAGGATGGGGGCTCTCCTGCCATCTTCCCTCAGCTGAAAACACTACTGCAGACCAGAAAGCCTCTTTGCTCTGGTGCACTCTCAACAAGATGGGCCCCCTGACTGCTGCTTTTTAAATGTTTTTGGTTTTGTTTTGTTTGTTTTTTTTTTTTTTAGTTATTACTTTGGAGGGGTTTTTTTGAGTCTAAGTTTCTGAACCAGACAATCCAAGTCTGTATTGTAGCCACAACTCTACTACCGATTTGGCCTGTGAAGAAAGCATTTAACTGCTAACATGTGCTCGTTTAACTTCAGTGTCGGCCTTTAAGGTGGAAATGCTTAGAAGTGTTTGGACTCTTACTGTATACTGAGCATACTACTTTTGGTATTAAAAACTACTTCTGTAAATAACTTCCATCACACAGCATTCTGTTCAGCATACCAAAACCCCATCACATGCCAGAGCACGACAGCTGGTTATCTTCTGAGTCGTCCTGCTAGTGGAGTGCACATTGCCACCGCCAAACTGCAGTGCCTCAGAGGGAAATACCCTTAGTATTGAAGCGCCGTGATAGTTAAGAATATGGTGATTGGTTTCACTTCAGTAATTTATTTATGACAGTCTATTAATATTAATGGCAGAGGGTATGACAAGATTTCTTACAACAGGACTTAATTTTTAAATTCTCACAGTGCAGAAAAAAAATCTGAAGGGTTTAGATAACAATATATGTTAGTGGCCTAATCTGTCCCAAGATATCCCTGAAATGTGTCTTCAGGGAAGCTGGAAACCTGCTCTTTTTATTCTGACCTGAAATATGATATACATGCTACACACTACCTGTGTGAGGATTGACTTGATGAAATTTTATAGCCTAAATAGCACATTTTGTTTGTTTGTTCCCTTGAGTAGGCTACTACTACATGAGTCTTGGAGTTTCCACTGATGTCTTACAAGGAAAATCTGTGAATCCAGGGTAAGGGAAGTGATCATAAATTCTTAGGAGACCACTTCATTCTTATTTTCTGCTTCCAGTGTTTCTCTTCCTGGCGCATGACAGTTCTGAAGAGAATAGCTATCTTTGCTCTTTTTTCCTTAAGTTCAACTGTTTGTTACCAAACCTCTTTCTCAGTGCATCACAACAAAAGCAATGTAATTCAGCATAAGGAGTCAATTACTGAGAATTTTTACACTTTTAATTTTAATCCAAATCTATCATACAAATATAACTTAAAGTAGAATAAATTTGTTTAGACAGAACACTGAAACAATAAAGAAAGGAACTGAACAAAAAAAAATATCTACTTCATACTGTAAAAATACAAGCTAATCATAAAGAAAAGAAAATTAGATTTGTACTGTGAAGGTACTTTTTAGTTTGTGTGTTTGAAGATACACATATATTTATATATATATGTTTGTGTATATATGGGGAAAGGGGAAGCAGGAAGAGGGGAAATGTCCTTAAGAGTCTACTGACTTCAAAATTTAGGCTTGCAAAAAACGTATCATTTAAGAGGATGTACTTTGTACCACTTTCTTTGAAAATTTTTGTTAAATCTGAATCCAGTTGTAATTTTTAAGTAAATAGTGTTCTGCCCCACCAACATAATAATGTTACCAGATACTTTGACTTCGAAGCCTCAGTGGAAGAAGCTGATAACTTTTGTTTACCTGGAAACACAAATATCAGTTTACCATAGTTGAATAGTATGCTTGTTTTCTATCAGCTTCTGTTTTTGTTTTCTTGCATTTTTTTTTCTTCAAGCACACCATAGTTTGCCCTATTATCCTAACAGTAGAAGTAGTATCTTTCAAAGATTTCCAAATTAAGGAGGGAGGCAGTGGTATTTATAAATAAAATTCAATGCCTATAGTCAATGCAAATTCACCTGTTATTTAGACTTACTTTCTTCTGAGACACATCAGTTTTCTGTTTGTGTTCTTTCTGAAGTTGGAAGCTGCCTTAAAATTGGTCTTGGTTTTGAGTGTGTTTTCTGAGGCTATACATATCAGTTGTCTTTGGCTTACTCAGGGATTTTTATTCCTCTCTTTAAATGTCAAATAATGAAGATATTTTTGTATTATTTAGAAAAACCTTCAGACCTCAGAGAGCAAGATATATATAGATAGATTTGGGTTTGCAATGCAGTCTATAACTTGGTGTCAAACTATTCCACTTGAGATTATTTTAGTACTTGAGATTATCTGTACTTAACTACGCAGTGGATTAATTTCCTTTCTTTTCCTGGTTCTGTATAAATGTGAGAGATATTCTTATAGTCTTTGTAGCTGTTTTCACTCTGCCATGTTTGCCTTTTTCAGTTTTTAACTAGAGTTCAGTAAGATCTGAAACTAAGATACTAGAAAAAAGAACATAAAAGGGAAGATAATAGATCTGCACTTACTTCTATTCAGAAAGTATGTCCTTGTGGATGGAGAAAAGGAACATACAACTCAGCTCTTACATTATCATTTCATCTACGCAGATTAGGACAGATTAAATCAAAGGGAAATGGTTCTTCATTTTCTATACAGAGCAGAAAGAGACATCTTTGACCTTTTAAAGATGAGTGAGTCTGATTGTGCTTTTTCTGCAGAGAGAAAAAAGGAATTACAATAATTTTTCCAATTAATAATTTTGCAATTGCAAGGAATTACAATAATTTGTTCTGTAGAACAGGATAAATGTTCAAGAACCAGGCAGAATAAGGATATGGAGATGTTTTTCCATCTGTATTAAAATACTCCCACCTGAAAAGTACTTAAATACAATTTTTATCAATATTATATAATATAACCTACTAAAGCTTGAGAAGTAGCTCAGTACAAAGCTTCATTTGGTTAAACATTAGCTTTTAAGCAACTCATCACAGCAAACCTTACATGCATCAAAGCCATGTCATTTGTTTTAAAAACATTAATTTATTCTTTTGAAAGAAACTGAATGAACTTTATAAGGAAATTATGTAAATGTATTGTGTTTTTTGTAGCTAAAGGAACCATTGGGCTGTTCTACTCCATGTTTATTAGCAGAAAACTTCATCAGGCAGCTAAATTAACCTGCTAAGGCAGATTCCACACTACTGTATGCTAATCATCATGGTCATTGTGTTTGCTTTCACGACAGTTGATATTTAAGATTATTTAGCTTTGTGCAAGGATGTTGCTCATCAGTGCCTGTGTTCAGACTAGGAAATGCTTAAATCTGTTCTACACTAGCCTTCTGTTCCAAGCTTGCTGGGGCTGGATTTGCCTGTGTGCTCAGTCCTGCGTGCAGGCGCGCAGTCAGAGCTGGGGCTCTCCCCATCCTGTGCCGTGGCTGTGTGTTCCCCATCCTGTGCCGTGGCTGTGTGTTCCCCATCCTGTGCCGTGGCTGTGTGTTCCCCACCCTGCTCTTGCTGGGAGGGCTGGCTGGACACACTACCCCCCAGGAGCTGCTCTCTCTTTCTCCACTATGTGAATTTAGTTGTATTTCAGTAGTGGGGTCAAGTCCCAGGGCTACTCAGCCATATCAGCAGCAGGATCATTTTCTGTCCTGTGGCATCTAAAAGCACAATTTAGGCATATGTACAGTTTATCCAGGAGCTTGTGACTAGAAAGTAATTGTGCTTTTCCTTATGTAAGTCTATTAGCCAGTGAGAGTAATAAGCTTGAGTGGGAATACAAGCAAGAAGCAGAAAAACAATTCCAAGTAGCTTTGTGCTGAGCTGACCCATCAGGCTTAGTTCTGTACAAAAAAGTCAGTGAGTCTTTAGTTTTCACTAGCTTTATAATAAACAGCATATTCCTACCTGTTCAGTGTCATTAAAGTACAGTGCACTTCAAGTGATCTATTATCTTCCTTTGAGGCAGCGCAAATGTGTAAGGGAAGATTTTGTGTTTGGTTTTGATGCTCCTAATGCTGACTTAGTAACTCTTCCTGGTGTGTTAAGAGTTTTTGTAATTTACACCTATTTATTCAGTATAAAAGTTTTACTTTATTAAAAATATTAATTTGCAGGCACTACTGCCAATTTTAACTAGAAAGTATTTTGGATCACCGTCAGGTATTCATTTTAGCCAAGAGGCTTTTTGCTCTTCCAAAGACTGTCATAGTTTGTGTGATGTTAAATGCTGTGTGGGTGGGGCAGTGATTCTCCCAGAGGATACAAATTTACCAGTGATGGAATGGTTTCTTAGGCCAGTTAGAATTGAGAAACTGTTTAATATTCAGTGGCCAAATAGTTTGCCATGCGAATTCTTCGTTGGTTTGTTAGTTGTTTGTTTTTTTTTTTAATTCAGTTGTGTTATTTTGTTTCTTGAGCAAACCTAAAGTCATAATTTTTGGTATGCTAATTGTGCAGGTTCAAGTTGTGGATAAGAACCACAGATTGCTGTTACTGTTATAATCTATATTAGATCTCTGCTGATGGAAAGAATCCTACATGAGGAAACTGTTAGGTAATTTCTTACTTTCTTTTAAGCCTTATAGTTGCAGCGAGTTAGCTTCATTCCTGACATCAGTCACAGCCCCATTAAACCAGAGAAAACTATTTTTATGCCAGTGTGGAATTTGGTCACAAATACTTTTATAAAAACATCTGAAAGCATATTGATAGCCATGGAAAACGTGATTCACTTCTTAAGAAGCGCAAACTACTGTGGAGGCACTCCTGTCATTGCAGAATGATGCCAATGTGTTTAGTAAGCACAGGAAAGGGAAGGAGTTGGGAAGAATTTCCCAACAACATTCTCATTAGAGCAGATTGTCAAGAGAGGGTTCACTAGTTTTTAATATGATAAAGAAAACTTAATGCTTTGAGTCACTAATAAAATTAGAAACAACACCCAAAGACAACGTTAAATAAATTTCTTCAAATTCTCTTTCTTCAATGTAACAAATAGTAGCACACTAAGAAATGGAATTGCAGCTGTTCAGTATTTTTAGGACTTAACACACAAACTTGAGGGTGCGCAACATCTAAAAAGTTATGTTGCTGATCTATTTGGTAGTTTATCTTGCTACTGTTACATGAAAAACCAGCTGAGCCTTGATTCAATTAAAAGACAGTTTTGTCACTGTTGTTACAGCTTGAGCACTTAACACTCCAAAACATTTTTGTAATAAAACTAATAAATGCAGTTGCTTGCAGACTGAAGCTTCCTCGCTGATTCTTCCTTACCTTCCTGTGCATAAGAGTTCAGGAACCATATGTTCTCTCTGCAGTAAGGAACAGACTGCACATATTAGGCAATTAATTACTGATGCTTCTCTTCTCTTGGCCTAATAGTGAAATGCCATAAGGTAGGGAAATGAAAACTGATCTTAGAGTGCATGCTCTGGTTTCAAAGTTAAAAATGTGTAATAAGTTTTAATGACTCCATAGCAAAAAATACATACATTTTGAAACATAATTCCAGCTGTTAATTTATAAATCTGCCTGTATAACACAATAGTTATAATAGTGATTTATTTATGAAATATGCATATTGTGCAAAATAAAACCTTTTTTGGTGCTTATTTGGCTTATCAAAACATGAAAAATTAATCAGAAGTGTTTGGATAGATTAAATTCAGAAGAGAAGCCTGTTGTGTAAAAATATTTGTTTAGCATTAATGTGAATTTTGCACATATCTTAAACACAATTGCCTGCCAACCCCATTCAGTGTTCACCTTGTTGAAAATTTGTCAGACTGAAAACAATATTTTGGAAATTTTTAACTTATTGTCAAAGAACATGGTGTTACTAACACAATGCCACATTTACCTCATTTTTAGAAGGAACTATATTTACAGAATTCAGAGAAGCTGTTCAGGTGTTTTAAACCCATCCTGTAAAACTATGATGCAGTCAGAAAACATCTTCATGCCTTATGCAAGCTCTGGGTGAGCAGATAGATTCAGTCTTTAGTCATGGACTATTTTTTTGCATAAATATGCACTCTTAAGAGTTTTTCATATCAATTGGCATCCTGCTGCTTTGTGTCCAGAAATTACAAGGGATACATTTCACTGTTTACCGTCTAATAATAAATTGTTTACCATGTTTCCATTCTTATACACTTTGTTTGTATGCGCTCCTTCTCATTTTAAATTTCATCATTTGAAACTAACTCGTGAAAATGGCTGATGATCAAATTGGACCTGTAAAATGTGATCTCATAAGAAGTTGCTTCATTAATGCTTTGCTGAGATATAAGCAAAATACTAATTTTGTTGTATTTACATTACTTAAAAGCAAGATGCTGAAATCTGTTTTTCTTCGGGGCTTTTAATTTTGAATTTTTAAAAATCTACTTAAACAGCACAGTCATCTTTGTTACATAACTAACCATCTGAGTTAGATAACATTTTTGGTATTTGTTAATTCTTGTCACTATGGTAGAGATGAGAATAGTGTTGAAAAAAAGAAAAAATTATCTCTGAGGAGTACAAGCTGAATTTAATTCCATGACAGTGCAATGAGAAGTCTTCCCTTGCCCCCATCTCTTGTTTTGTGTATTTTAGGGTGAAGGGTTCCCTTTAAAATAGGCTTAATTTGGATGGCAAGAGGTGAGGGTTGTGAGATAATAGATCACACCCTTTTTAGTGTACAGGCTTCTGGCACAACTAGAGTGCTGTCCAAACACTGTGGATTCATTAAGAAAGCGATTTCTAGTTCTGCATTTGGGCAGCATACAAGCTAGATGCATCAGTGATGGGAACTTTTTGTAGTATATTTATGGGATGACTAAGAACTTGTACAAACTGGAGGAAGGCAATGCCCATTAAAGCAACACTTGAATTCCAGTATTTAGTGTTTTGTATAATGAGGGATTTAAAATGTGTAAGTGCCTTATTGCTTGAAACAAATGAAAGGTGTTCATACCCCTCAACAGAGCAGTGTGGGAATTCCTGTTCTGTGGATTCCTACAGTTACATTAAGCCGAAGTAATGAGTTTGGTTTGCTGAGAAAGTTGACAAATGTTATATTAGGGAAGAAGTTAGCCTATCATAAAAGTAATCTGGCATGCTTATTTTAATTCTGATCATCTCATTTCTGTGGCTTTTTTAACTTGCTCTTTGCCCCCATCCCTTCCTCTGACTCCCATCTTCCTTCAGACTTCTGCAGAAATGCATCTTAAGTTGTTAGAGTAAGTCTGGCTCCTCCAACATAAGAAGCCATGAGTTTTCCATCACTGAAGGAAATGCAGACTGTTGGAGAGGAGAATTGAGCACAGCCTGTTGTGGCTGCACCTGCCAGCTCGGGGGCTCTCTGGTGCCTTGTTCACACTGATTGTTGGAGGTGGAAGCACCAAGGAATATGGCAGATGGAGGTGCAGTGCAACTAGACTGGGGCTTAAAGCAGGTTGAGGGCATTTCAGTGTTATCCAGCTGGAGCTAACATATCCTGTTAATACAAATTGGTAACTCCTCTGGGGTGGGTATCTCGGTGGACGAAACCATCAATCAAGATGGTGGCGCAGCTCTGGGATCTCTGCCCAGCCCTTCACTGCAGGGTGGGAGGTGTGATCTGGAAAAGTATTACTCATTTTGCCATCTTCTGATAGCTTCAAAATGGGTGTTGTGGGGTTTATTTCTTCTTACTTCGTTTTCCAGAAGACAGTGGAATTTTACCCTTTCGATTCTAAACTTACTAAAGGACCTGTTTGTTCTCACTAATGTTGATGTGACTGTTGTCCATCTATCAATGAAGTCAGGAATAAGCTACTTTTCTAAAACTACCTTGAATTTCATGAGCTTATGGGAGCAGTTACCTGTCAAAAAAAAAAAAAAAAAAGAAGTATAAAAGGTAATTATCAGAAGGAAATTGAGTTAATGGGGGGTAAGAAGAAAAATTATGCTTAGAAGGTCTTATTTTTTATAGATTCCTGATCACAAGATGGTTTTAATATGTTCCATTTCCTCCACTGAGAATTTGTAAAGGAAAGCAGGAGAAATTAAGATTAATATCCCTTTGAACCTTTTATTTTCCTGAAACTCTTGAGTTTTTCAGAACTGTAGGAGGGGCTTTTTTCCACCCTGGAGTTACTAATTGGTAATATAGCTTTCATATACTGTGAACACCGCTGTGACTGTTTAGTCAGGATTCAGCTTGCATATCTAAAGGTTTTGGTGATAGGGAATTTGATTTAGAGCCATACTGCAATCAATTTATAAGTGAATTATTACATATCTTAATGACTTCTATTTCAGCATTATCTCAAAATTTTAAAATTTGAGCCTTCTATAATCCATTAAATAGAATATGCCATGTGTCAAAATACTCCATCAACCTTATGAGTTACTGTTTATTTTTACTAGTTGTTTTCTTAAATGAATTTTTTTCTCTCCTAGAACCAGCATTCACACAACCAAAATGCTGATAAGATTTCCCCATTATCTTTGTCTTGCATTTAGCTAAAACTATATTTTCTGTTGCCTAGTATTGCAACAGTGGTCTTCATACTGTAATAACTTGATAAAATATTCAGTAGTCTTGGGCAATATTTTACAAATGATTCATCTTCAAGTTGGTATTTTAAATGTACACCAGTAATCACTGTTGAGTGTACTACCTATGTGGCTGCTTTAGTTCATGTCAATGTTTTGTAAGGATTATTTCTTGCTACCCTCTTCAGAGTGCCTTTTCATTTAGGAGGTCTAGAAAGATGGTTCATTGAAATCTTCTGTTGAATCTACCATAGTAATGTCTGATCTTTAAACTTGTCCTGATGAATGTATAACTAAAATCTTGTTCTTTAAAAAGCTATAGTAGACACAGGTTGTATATGCACATGTACATGCATGGATACAAGGGAAGGTATTCTGACAATGTTTGTCCTGCTGGACAGGACCTTTCGAAAGTAAGTGAATTTTTTAACAGTTTTATTTTCAAAATGTTACCTCACTAGTATTCAGTAGTAGATATGTCTCTTTATTGCTTCACTTTGCTAAATACAATCACTGTAGGCAGTTTAATTTTTAAAAGACTCTGATGAATCTGGTGTTCATATGAGACTGAATTTCGTAAGACAGAACTTACGGTACTTTGTTTCCTTTAAAGGCATTCCTTTCACTTACACTGACATCCCAAGCCCCTGTTAGCAGCAGACCGAAAAAGTGCTTCCCCATGATGAAATGGAAGAATGTAAAGTCGCATTTGAATGCACTCCACCCATCTTAGAATGAATATTTAGAAATGGGGGCGGGGGGCAGTGGATTTGGTTAATTGTGGGGAGACATACATTGTAGAGTTCATTCACTTGCACACAAGGGGTTTTACAATGTCATCTAGTAATGTCTACCTAATAAAGTTTTGAAAAAGAAAAATTAAATTGCCTGAATGTTTAACTCTTTCTTTAAGCAATTCTATGTGTGAAGGATAGTTGACAATCTCCAAGGAGTCTTGCTTAAATTTGTAATCCTTTTTATGATATTTATATAATCTTTTTAAAAAAAAATCACACTAAATAATTTAAACTTCAGAATCTTTGCGTTCTCAAACCCTGTGTTAGAATCACTTCACTCTTTAGCTGCTGTAACACTGAAAATGAAAGCAGAGGTAAAAAGCCAGTTTACTGTGGTGAATATTTTAATATAAAATACTCTGTCGTGTGGTGTCATCTCTGGCTACTGCATTCATTTTTAAAAGCATCCTAATGTGCAACACAGAATTTTACCTTCTCATGAAATGTTAAAATGCTAGCTTAAAATAACCCAACATAAAATTAGAAGAAATTTGCTGGAATCCAATTTTCCCATTCCCTTTTTATGACTACTTCGTAAAGATTTACCACTTTCAAAGGGTTTCAAAGAAAGCAGTCTGTAGCTGTAAACTTGAAATTGGTTACCCATTAACTGAAGCAGTTGCCTCTTTTCTCTGGAAAGGAACTGTGTTCAGTTTCCTTACTAGGTGAGCTGTCAGTATTGATGGAATGTGTTTTCTGATGTATTGGGGATTTTTGCACATTCATGAACAGGCACACAAGGTATTACCATTACCTACACTTTGTTTCTGTAGGAAATAAAGCTGAAAACCAATTCCCTGCCAAGAAATACTCAGCAAAAATCTTGAGGCCTATGCTTTGTCCCTCTGATGGAGAAAAAAAAAACTTTCAAGCTTCTCCCCAGGCCCCTCCAAAAAAGTCAAGATTTGCAACAAAATGTCAAGGACATCATAGCAGAGGTTCCTTATCTGCAGGAATTCTAGCGTGCAGTGTGCAGCAATGGAAGGATAGTCTGCAGACTAAAGAAATTGATAGCCCTAGAGCTGAAACTGAAGTTAAACTAACTTCTCCCTTGCATTCTTAAACTGTTTGACAAAAGACACACAGCAGACTTTGATTATAAGCATGGTATTTCTCCAAGTAAATAGGACTAATGTGCTCCACAGAGATTACAGATACAGAGTTTTAATCTCTAGATGCTCCCCTTCAGCTGATGGACGTGTGCTTTTGAGGGTTTTCATGATTTGCTTAATAGTTTGGCTTGAGCAGTGAAATGAATCACTGTGGGGTATGTGAAATACTGAATTAGAATTAGCAACCACGTAAACCTGTTATGCTTCTGAAAGGTCAATACAGTTTTATGAAGGAGTCCTGTTTTTACCAACCACAAAGTTTATTGGCAGGTCAGCAAGTTGCATAATTCCTTGCAGTAGTCTCAAATTAAACCTAGACGTGAGCTGAGAAGGAGGATCTCACATGGACAAGGTGGGCGTAGAATGGTCAGAGCATACAAATGGATTGTAGTAAATAGCTTTTGCCATGAAGGGAGGATGCTCCTTGAATTCTGCAGAGACTTGTGTTTGGCTTTGCTCTTGAACATATTTGCAAATTATATATAGAAAAAGGTAAGCAATAAACAGTCTTGAGTTACCTGGGGGTGTAGAGATGAGAGTTAGTTACAGTAATCAAATAAATGTTGTTTGGACAACAACAAAATAGATGTAGGTAGGTTCTTTGCATGAAATTATATGACTGATGGATATTGGTTATTGTGCTTGTACCAAAGGTCTCTAAGTGATACAGGAAAGAAAATAGTCATCAGATGGGATCTGTAACAAAAAAGAAGGGTGAATCTTAATGAAACAATGAAAGACTGGTGAGTCTCCTGCCAAAGGATATTGTAAATGCTGAGAGCATTTACAGGAAAACTGGAGCAATTACAGGAGAGAAAGTGGTGGCAAGTCACTTAATGTATGGAATACCCAGTTTGGCTCAGAAAGTCCTTTGAGTCAAAAATCTTTGGAAGCCTGAACAGTAGTAGATGGTAGTATTTGTTTGCAGTGTTGCATTCTCCCTCAGATCCCTTGTTCTATTTACTGTCAGAGAGACTATTGGGCTCCCTGAAGCACTGGTCTGTCCCAGTATTTTTAGGTAATTTTCTTTTAATTGGAATTCCCTAGGTAGGGATAGTGTCATAGTGGATCCCAGCAGTGATCCAATGAGAATGGGAGGGAAAAGCCTGTTCCATCCTACTTGACCATAGAAAACACTCTTACCGTGGATGAGATGCTGATGGGTAGGATAGGGATTTGCAAAGTTGTGAAGTGGTACAAATGTATCCCCTTTATGTACTGTTCTCACCATCAGCTAATTTTTTTCCACCTGTTCTGAGCAATGTTCTTGCCTCAACCTAATTTCCACCTAGCTGGGATGTTTCCACAATCATCTCATTTCCCAGGCTGTTTTCCTTAATACTTCCCTTACTGTAATACTGAAATAATCTGAAACTAAGATTTGTTTTTGTGATCCTCTAGGAGTGTTGTATGCATCCAAATCTGTGTTCTGTGCTGACCCAGACCTTGACTTCTTGACCAATTTGGACATAAATAAATAGCACTACTTCTCTAGAAATATTTCTTTCTAAATAACATGCCATTTTAGCTGTCCCTTACCCATTTTTGTCTGTCTTCTATTTCATCAATCCCATTTTATTTTGTAAATTATATTTTTTTCTTTTGTTCTCTTTATGCTAAAGAACTGTTGGACAGTCTCTCAAAACTCCAAGTAGGTAAGAGAAAAAGTGCAGCAAATCAAAATAAAATTACAACAGAAAAGAAGTACTGTGTGATTAAATGAGACTCTGTAGAGATTCCCCTGCCTGAAAAATTGTACACTCCTCATTTTGATTTTTTTTATTTTTTTTGTTTAGCCATGTACATGATGCATCTGAAGTGTTACCTGTGAGCCTGTTATGGGTGTTTGGTTTTGGTTTGGTTTTTTTTCTTTTTTTTTTCCTTGGGGTTTTTTGGGGGGATGAGGGGATCATGGGGCTGCGGTGGTTCTTTCTTTGGTTTTTGTGAAGGAATCTGTATGCACCTCCTGGGTGATGGGGGATCACCCTTCCCTGAGGCTGAAGCCAGCTGAGAGAGGGTTTTGATGATCCCTGTGATGCACAGCTTCCCAAGTCATGCTCCTTACAGCAGAGTCTGATGGGTAAAGCATCATTCCAGTCCCCAGGCCTGGCACCCTTTGCTGCCTTCATCCCCTGGAGCAGGAGTGTGGCCAGTTCATGTTCCTGACCATCCAGCCCTTTCCTGCCTAAGAACTGCCTCATAGATTCTCTTCTTTTGACTCATACTTTGTTGAATAACAAAAATAGCAGGCTCCAGCCATTGGTACATCACCCCAGAACACTTCACAGAGCAGAAAATGGTGTCTGGGAGGAGTGGTGGGAAGGACACGTGTCCGCAGGGGCAGTATGGTGTGGCACCTGTCTCCCTCTGCCCCAGCCTGCTCCAGGCATCTCGCCACAGCTCTCCCTGCTTCTTGATTTTAACTTTTTTATTTTCAAACCCTGTCTATTTTTACCTTTAATTTGATCATATATTTATTATTTATTAAAAAATACTTTCAAATACATGGCTTCATTTTAATTTCATTTGACTTTTATGAGGTGATGGACAAGTCAGAGCTAATAATAAATGGCTTAGTGACAAACTTTTGCCAAATCAAACAAATTTTAATTCAACAGAGCTTTCCAATAACGCCTTCAGTGTTTCAGACCTTCTGTGTCTGTTTTTGCCTTTTTCTCAAAGTCCTTTACAACAAGCACTCTTATGTCACCACTCCCCTTTTGATGCTATTTTTAACAAACAGATTACTTAGATTTCAGGCAACATTGAGCCTCCATTTAGCTATCATTTATTTATGTATTGTAATCTTGAGTTAGCTCTTGTATGGCTTTGAACCTTAGAGATGATTGTAGCAATGTTATCTCTCCCGTAGAGTAAAAGGAGACAAGATAGACAAAGGATGACTTTTCCTCTCCCACAAAGGAGCATTCAAGGACTAAACGTGGCTGTCAGGATTGTACTTCATAAAAATCAACCTTTGTGGGGACCTCTTGTCAGCCTGATGGTGGATAAGTGGAGCAGCTCTCTCTGTTCATTCACCTGACAGCCTGTCAAATGAGTTCACCTCAGAAAAAAGTGGCTGAATGGGACCTGTGGTGATTGCTTTGCTGGCAGCCTGTCCTGAGCTGCCATTTTCTCCAGCTGTTTGAGGGATAAGTCTGGGGTGTGTGCATGAGAACTTCAGCAGGTCCCAGGGCCCTGGATTTGGTGTGTAGGGTGCTGGCTCTCCTAGCCAAGTCATAACAGGTCCAACCAAGTCATAACAGAGCCCTGCCCCTCCCAGTCTTGCTACTGGAAGGCATTACGGGACCCAGTCCTGTCAATGGGCATAAAGGTAACATGTTACTAAGTATAATTTTTTTAACTATCATCTTTTCAGAGACCTATCAACATCCTTCAGCACAGACTTTCTCTGCCTACTGTAAATTCAGGCAACAAATATTTCCTATGTTAAGACACAGAATTTAGAAAAATACATTTACATGTTTCAGTTTATTATGTGTATGCATATGGTATGAAAGCTTTTGCTCTATTACTTTTTAAGTATGTATGTAATATATAACAATTTTTGCTATAATGTAATAATATATAAAATTATATATATATATGTATTTAACCATCTGAAATTCAACAATGGTGAATGCAGGGTCCTGCACCTGGGAAGGAATAACTCCAGACACCAGTATAGGCTGGGGATGACCTGATGGGAAAACAGCTCTGCAAAGAAGGACCTGGATGTCCTGGTGGACAATAAGCTGCCCATGAGCCAGCACTGTTCCCAGTGGTCCCACTGTGGTCAGTGGTATCCTGGGGTGCATTAAGCAGAGCATTCCCAGCAGGTTGAGGGAAGATGCTCCTCCCCCTCTATTCAGCCCTGGTGAGGCCATATCTGGAGTGCTGTGTGCAGTTCTGGCCCCATCAGCACAAGCTGAGGAGCTGGAGCTCTCGCGGCAGGTCAAGCAGAGGGCTACAAAGGGGATTAAGGGACTGGAGCATCTCTTATAGGGACAGGCTGAGAAAACTGGGCCTGTTCAGCCTCGAGAGAGACAACCGAGAAGAGGGGACCTCATCAATGTCTGTCAGTATCTGAAGGGAGCGTGCCAAGAGAATGGAACCAAGCTCTTGGTGGTGCCAAGCAATGGGACAAGAGGTAACGGGCAAAACCAGATTCATAGGAACTTCCACTTGAATATGAGGAAGAATTTCTTCACTGTGCAGGTGACCATGCACTGGAACAGGTTGGTCGGAGAGGCTGTGGAGTCTCCCTCACTGGAGATGTTCAAGAACCATCAAGACACAAGCCTGTGCCATGTGCTCTAGGATGACCTGACTTGAGCAGAGGTTGGACCAGATTGTGGTCCCTTCCAATCTGACCCATTCTGTTATTCTGTGATATCTTCTCATCTATGGGTAGATAATAACAGCAAGCCAACAGCATTCTTCATTCCTTGCTGGTTTGTCATGCTGCATAACAAAAGAACTGCAGTAAAATAATTTACCTGCCTGTTTTATTGTTCATGTACGCCTCTAGGGCTTTTTTATTATTACTCTTTTGCTAATTTGCTTATCTCAATGGCATTCTTTGGCACTGAATTATCTGCATTCCAATGTACAAATGTATTTCTTTGCTTTAGTAATTGCCTTTTTATATAATGATTGTCTACTTCCTTTAAGATAAGAACAAGGTCCTGGAAGATGATTTTTGATTTAAATTTGTGTACATTAAAAAGTGAAACAAGAACTAAAAAAAATTTTCTCAGTTATAAAGAGGATAGCAAAATAGAATACCAGATCAAGGAAAACCGCTGACATGAAGGCACATCTGATGAGAAATGTAAGTTGTTTAGGTTAGAGACTGACCACATTAGACTGATGTACCCAAAAACTTTTATACAACTCAGTAATTAAAAGCAGAGTCCTGTCATTGTTTCTGCTGGCGACTGAGCTTGTTAGACATACCATATTTAAAATTAGCTGTTCCATGAATGGGAAAACTAAAAGTCTGTTTCCTTGTGAATTTATTTTCTGAGCTCCTCTATTACAACCTCTTTTCACCTGGTACAGCCTATATGAACCTACCTCTCCCTGTTAAATATCACTGGTTCTGCCCGGTGTTCCCTAAATTCTCACACAGTGCCTTTTCCCCATCTCTATCTAAGCAAGAATTATCACATGCTCCACATTTCTCCAAAGCACGTAGGTGCCAGTTGATCATCTACTAGAACTGTGATGGTTGCCAGACCAATTTTCAGGAGCTGTCAGGCAGGCTGACTGCCCATCAGGAAGTGGTGACTCTTTTTTCCAACTGAAGCACTCCTACTTCAGTTGCCTTTGTCCAGGTACTGATTTTCAGAAATCCTATTTGAGCATGGTTACACTGGGACATCACACAATGTAGTGTTCTAAGCCTCATTTCTTTAGAATCCCAGGGAAAAAATGGAGATTTTTATATGTGCAGACATAGTTTTCCCTTTAATTTCAATGTGAGGTTTCATTTTTTCAACATTAGTATTAAAGCACACCAAAGGTAATTAGATCATGGAAAGTGAGCAAGCTGTGTGTTGGATAACACTACTTGCAGCAGGTATGAAAAAGTATAAAGATGAGAAGAGGTACATGGAAAAACACAGAACAAATTCTGGAGCTGGGAATAGAAATTAAAAAGTGCTGATAGAGATACTGATATTTTGACCAGATATTTCCTGGATATGGAGACTATTTTTTTTTCTTCAAGTTTTGAGTCTAACTCTACAAAGAATCTCCAGCAGAAATTTCCTGTAACTGGAATTTTCAAATCTCCTTCTGGTACTGTGTGTGCCACCAGCCAAACAATTGCTAGGGAAGGATATCAAAAACTGCTAATAAAAATAAATAATATTTGTTTTCACTTTTTATTCAACGAAATAAATTTTCATTATTTTTAGTTTTTAAAAAATGTGGCATTTATATAACAAGTGAAAAATTATTTAGCAAACTTAACTTTAAATCATCACAGTTGTGCAGAAAAAAAAAGCCATGGATCTACTCTTTTGTTGGTTAGATTTATTCTGTAAATTATCTAGCCTACAATATTTCAGAGTTGTGATGTTTTGGATATTTTTTAATAGTAAAAAAGCTGTTTTAAAAGGATGTCAAATTCTGAGAACTTGTTAAAATAGTTTCAAGTTACTGCACGCCTGCTGAGCTTAACTATGTGTTTTTATCATTCAGTTTATCATTTTGCTTAAGCCATGCAGTTCACCAAAGTCTGTCTCCTTACTTAGATAGATAAAACCAGTAAGGGAAGAGTTCACTTTCAAAGCCCTTTTTCTGTACATAGGTACATTATTCTATATATTCCATATAAATATACCATTAATATACGTTCCATATATAGTTTGATATAAACTAAATGCGGGAAAAGCTTTCTTCTTCAGCTGGTCATATTGGCAAATATATGAAGCCTTAGGAGACAAAGCACTTCATTTTTCTAAATCTCTCACATTCATACCTGCTTATTTTATTGACAGCCCACCATGCCAGAAAAGGGACTTGATCAATGGGGTTAAGAGACGTGGCATTACATTTATTGTCTGTTAGTGGTTTATGTCACATTTAAGCAATATTGTAGGACATACTCTTCTGTGACCAGGCATTTAAGGAATTTGGGCAGGAGTTAACAAAAGTTAAAAATTACCTTGGAGAAGAACAGCACATCAAGCATATTCATTATTATAAATCAAATTAAGGCATTTTTATGTGACCTGTTTCATGTAATAAAAAGGAAAACATGCAGTGATTTCACTGAAGAATATTGTTGAACTGAGTTGGACTACACATAGTGACTAGAGCGTTGTTCAGAAATCCACTGAAATTGGGTAGGGTCACCATATGACCGACCTCAGTGGATTTGATGGATGCAAGGTATTTCTGAAAAAATGCCATGTACTTGGGAGCCTAGCATCAGCCTTATGTGTTTGAAGAATGCTGCCCCAACTTCTGTATTAAAGGGCAAAGAACTGCTTGAAAGTGGATGGTAGAAGCACACATCTTTGAAAGATTTTTGCAAAATAATATGTCGTAATTACATTTTCAAAATAGAGTTTAGCCTGATGCATACTCTCCGTTTTATTGTTCATGAGTTCAAAGGTAGTTGAAGTTAGCATTACCTCCCATGGAATGCAAATGAGTCCCAATCCAATTCACCCTGAATAATCAGGATCTTTCTAGAGGGACTACTAGTGAAATAAATGGGCAGGAGATCTTAATAGGTAACTTTTTATTCATAACAACTAGGAGCCAGGAAAGGTTTTTAGATAGGAGTTGTGTAGCACCAACTAGAAATAAACAAGCATAAGAGTCAAGGCCAGCTGAAGATGGCCCAGGATTTTTAAAAGGTAAGAAAGGAAATTACATAGCAATCTATTCTAAAAAATTGTCTTGGCAGACAGGTTTTTTTTTTTTTTAGACTGATATGTTCGGATGTTATGTCTAAAATTATATTTTTAGATTATACTCCTCACAAAGAGCAATCTTTGTGTGTCATGCTTTATCAATCTAACTAGTTAGAGCTAATTTAGTTGAAACATTACTATAGGTATTACAGAGGCTGAGACCAATGTTCCATATTCACAATTTGAAGTTTTAGCATGTCTGGACATGCTGTTTTCAGCACGAAGGAGACAGCAGTTTGATGTTGACTTTGTGAAATGCTATCAGACACTGAGTGTGCAAATTTCAGAATTAATTTTTAATCACTTTTGTATAATTGTTTAGGATTATGACTAGATTGACCTGAGAGACAATAAGGCAGATGGCTGACTTCTTGCATGGAAACATTCAGTTAACGAGGTGAATAAAACTTTCACCATTAAACACTAAATATTTTCTTCTAGGCACTATGATCTCAAGCTGACAACTTCCATTTGGAACTAAAGTAAAAGGAGTGTGGTTTTCAGCAGAAAAGTATTCAGCAGGGGAAAAAAAAATTGTGTTAATAGCCAGACTGAGATTGTAGATGATAAATACTTTTTTCAGTCTCAAAAATGCATTTTTTCATTATCTCTCTCTCCCACACTCACAATTTGACAGACCACTTACATTTTAGTAAACTGATCTCTCCACTGACCATAAATATCCTGTTTTGCTACCAGAGGGCAACATATTTGCTTCCAATTCTTGGTCTCTCGCATGTCATTTTTCTAACAGATTTTCAGTCCCTTACCTTTCAGTTGGAAGTGTCAAGTATTTCACACCAGACTGTGAACACTAGGACAGCACAAAGAAAACAGTGTGGGAAGGGCCACTCTGAGGCAGATTTCTGGTCTCCCAGACACTGTAATGCTCTCTTGGTAGCTCACAACAGTTTTCCTGAATCAATACTTGGTCCTTGGGAAATTGTGACAGCAGCTGTACTGGATCAGACAAAATCTGGTAACACACAACTTGAATAGTGTCAGGGCTTTTTAAGCACTCTTGAAGGCTCTGCAGGATTTGCTGGGGGAAGAAGTGGTAATTTTTTTGTGTTTTTTTGGCCTTACAGGTATTTTTAAATGAAGATTCCCAATAACTATTAAACAGATGCAGATTTTCATTAATCACGATATTCCACAGCAAGGGAGGTGCTAAGTTAGCACACATTACCTGAATCAGTTGTTTTGTTTTTTTTTTTTAATTTGGAATTAATTCTAGGATCCAATATGCACTGTATAGGAAGGGACAGTGAACTGTCAACCCCTGCCCACTGCCTCCATGTTGTGAGTCTTGTGTACCCCCGCTCTATATAACATAATGTAAAATTCTCCCTGTTCTCCATCACCCAACATCTCTTTTCCAAGCTGAAGAGCCTTAGCCTGTGAGCTGCTCACACAGCAGAAACGTTTCCAATACTTTGACTGTTCTTATTGCTGTTCTCTGGTCCTTTTCCAGTTCTAGTTTTTTTTTGAGATAGGTGATACAGTACAGAACATAGATGAGACACATACAAGGTCCTGAAGAGCTGGGAAATTATGGACTCTCATAATGGCTTTCTCATTGTTCATGCATGATTGGCTTTTTTGACTGCTACTGAGTAAGGAAGTGAAAGTTCTTTAAAAGTCCCTCTCAAACACCAAGGTCTCATTATTGAGTCCTAGTTAGTCTGTACTGAATTGAGATCTGGGTAGGTTGCCAGACAGGAAGAAGAGACTCTAGAATCTAGGAGATTGTTTCAATTTGTTCCTGATTAACTTTTTTCTTCCTTCTGGAAAATAAATTTAGTTCTGATGCAATTTTCTGTCTTCTTTTTTTTAGATTATTTATTACTCCATGTTTCCGCTAATATAGACTTTTCTTTTACTTTGTAAGCCTATATATAGATATGTCCTGTCTCCTCAATATAATAATCTGAGGAATAGCTCTAATTATAGCAGTTACTCTTTCTATTTTAGTCTACCAACTCCAGCAGTGAAGAGCCCCTTCATTATTTCTTCCAAAAGAATTGCAAGAAACTATGCACCAGGCAGAAGATAAATATTCTGGTCAGAGAGAACAATCTTCCCTCTAAATACCAAGAAGTAAACTGCTGATATATGCCCAGCTGGGAAAGGGATTGGGTCCTTCCCAGGCCTTTTTCACAGTCTGGTATTCTTTATTCAACCAGTTTTCAAACCCCATTTATTAAATTACTCAAAATGTTCCACTTTCACCCATCCACTGACTTCTTATGCACCTTGAGAACTAAAGGGCAGACTTTTTTCCACAAGGAAAATTCCTTGCGTGTCATTTTCTCCACCCACACTAGTAAGTTAATTCACCAGAAAAAAATTCAGCCTGCTTATTGACATTGAGGACATATATGTATAGCCAAGCTTTTAAATTGAGTGGTTTGTTTCACTTGGATGGTTATGTAAAACAGTAAAATAATCAAATAATGTATTTCTTATATGCAGATTATTTTTCCCTCTAGCTTATATATGTATATACACAAAAACTCATATTCATTATTACAAATTGCAGTATTAGTTATCATATTAAAGTATATGTTGCTATGTACATTTTATATATGTATGTGTATAATTTGAATCCTGTTAATTTTTAACCATGTTCATCTGATTGCAGTAGGCTCATGCATTAATTCTCACACACATTTAAGCAGCAGCACTGACAAAAATGCTGTATGGAACTTTATGTGCAACCGTGGTGTGGCAATGTATGCTAATAAATCCTTCCCACCATAGGTGACCTAAGATTGGGACATATCTGTTCATTAGCTGGGAATGCACGTTTACATGTCAGGGCATGGCAGAAGTGCTAGGCTGAAACCAGGAGCCCATCCCAGCTAAACAGGTGGGTGCTAAAAGTGAGAATTGGAAAGAGGAGACGTAACAGTTGAGGTCTTGCCACAGAACAGACAGAAACGTTCTTTCAATAGAATCGTGTGAATTGAACTTTTAATTGCTATGTGCTCTTTTCAGCACAACAGATGAAAAACTGGAACTGAGCAGCTGGAAGAATGGACTGTTTTCCAGGAAAAACCTGCCTTGAAAAGTGCTTTGTGAGCATGTTGGAGTTGGAGAGGCAGATGTGTGATTTCACAATTTGATTCTAATTGTGCTCTAACAAGCTTGTGTATTCAAGTTCTGGGGTTGGAGCACTGGCTGAGGACAGGTGCTGTTTAATGTGATTCAATTAGACTTTTGTGAATCAATTTAAAAATACAAAAGTAGCAGATAAATGCCATGCATAATAGTAATGAGATTATTATGCAAATGCCTTTTGCAAATACTCTAAAAATTGTCTAAGTTTTTGGCATTTTTTGAACATAGCTTCTGACACCAGCGTCTCACTCTGGTCAGAAGCTAATCAGGAGATCAGAAATTAAGCAGGAGTGAAGATGATTGCAGAGACATGGCTGACACATAGCAGAGATGTCAGAAAGTTTAGCTAAATCTCTTTGCCCGACTGCAGTAAGTCATACGGCGTCTTTCACAGGACTGGTGGTAATTGCCCAAGTGCATGGAATGGTGCCCACTCAACACCTCAGCTTGCACCTGGGTGTAACTCTTGCAGCTAAATGGCTTCCTAACATCTTCAAGGTGTCCTTGAGACAGGTGCCTTCTGCAGTTTCTCTCCTTTCACTTTTTCATGCTGCATTTATCATAACTTTCAGTTTCCCTTTGCAAATCTACCTCGATGCACAATTTTCTCCCTCTTTCATACTCCCAGAAGGAGCCCACAGACCTTGTTAAGCATATAGCCCCCATAAGCACACAGCCTATCTCTGCAGGCTGTAAAGGAGACCTGCACAGAATTCTTGCTGCAACTTCATAATCAACTTCATTTCCCTTAGTGAAAGTTAGTATTCAAGAGGAGTTTGTAAACCTGCAGCATGTGGTTTATGTCCATCCTGAAGAAGAGCAAGCCAGTGGAGATCTTTCCTCTGTGCCCTAAAAAATGCTATGTGCATAAGGTTTGAAGGTGCAGATGTAGCACCTGGGCAGTCTCCTTCCTGTAACTTCTTCCAAAGTCAGTCACACTACACCAAAATGTCAACTTGCCTGTAAATTCTGCCTGCAGCCTCCTTGGCACAAGTATGTACAAGTACCTTCTCTCACCCCAGTCTTTCACTGCACCCAAGTCCTAAGGAACAAGCACAGATCTCCACCCATATCCTTTCTAATTATTTTTCCTCATCTGATGCTGAAATGCTGCTAAGCATTATCGTAGCTCACTGTCCAAAATAACAAATCAATCCTCTGTGCTAACCAAAGCTAAGAGCCCCCTGAACAATCTTGTGCTTGCTCCTGCCAAATTCTGCTCATGGTGACGCTATGCCAAGCACTATGAGTCAGTCACATTTCACTGCTGAGTCAACCTGCTCAGCTAATTTTATCCTGGACTCAAATATAAATGAGAGTGTTGCAAATGGTGAGGACATGATGGTGATTTGCGAAAGGAGGTGACTGTGGAGTAGACACACTGTCAGGGATGTGTATGGGGAAAAGGAGCACGCTGGAGATCTGTACATGCCTAGTTGTCCTCACCTAGAGGATGTAAACACCAAGTAGCTCGACGTCACAGAGGCCAGAGGAATCGCTGGCAGATTGTGCTGATATTTAAGATACACACACACATACAAGATATACACATTTTAAAAGAGTTTTCAGAATTGAAGTTACAGTAAGTGAATGATAATCTTCAAATAGCCCTGATATCAAATGATAAATGTATGTTTCCCATGAACAGCAAACACAATTCAAGCTTCTACTTAAACTCATTTTCAGAAGATGACCTGGTTTTAAAGGGTTTTCAGCTCTGATTGTGTAAAACACTTGGCACCATCAAGTGGTAAAACGGTGGACTGCTCCTTCATAGCAGTCTCAGTAATAAAAAAGGGAGCAATTATGTAATTGTGTATTAGAAAGGAGCCTAAAGAAACTTTTGAATATATTTTATCAAGGTTATTTGAAAAAGTTTATGAGGTTTTCTCAGGAAAAGTACTGGATTAAATGTTTTTGTTTCCAGCAAATCAAGCTGGATCTGTCATTGTTTCTGCTTGGATATATCATGGCAATCAGTTTCAGTATTTTTCAGTCTAAATTACTGAAGTTGAGTCTATTTGCATACAATCAGCATAGAAATAATGCTCACTTTAGCAGAGAAGCTAGTATGGACTTTTTTATTATTCTCCTTGGTGATGTCTTAAAACAATAGTTCTATAAAATGGAAGCAGAAGTAGTAACCTGCATTGTCATGAGACTTGCTTAACTCCTCCTTGCTGGCCTTTGAATAGGCCAGTGGTAAAGGCAGTCTGCAAAAGAGGCAACTGTAGGCAGGTAAAATGAGTAGAAATCAAATACAGAATTTAAAAGAGCACAATTAATTTGGCCCTAAAATAATAACAGCAACAAAGTCTTTTGCTAGGCCAAACCCAATTCTGAAATCTGAAGAGATTTTAAATTATGCTGTAATCATGCATCATTTCAATTAGTACCAGCTTTGGTACAGATAACACTTAATATATGCATAACTTGATCAAAGAAATAATAGACCTACCTGTGGGGTAAAATGATCTATAATTATAGTTGATTGTTACATAAATGTTTTTAATTTTGCCAATGTGTGCTTATCAAATAAGGATTAAAAGACCTTCTTCTTAAAAAAAAAAAAAAAAAAAAAAAACAAACCAAACCAAACAACCAAAGAACCCACAAACCAACCAAAAGCCCAAACCTGCTCCCATTAAAATAACCTTCTTTATTACTTAAAAATTTATTTTAATAAAATGGATAAAATTGTGTGAATGAGCTCACACAACTGAAGAGATAGAAGAGACAGGCAGATGAGCTGACCTCTGAGAAGGAAAAGCAGGTCATTCAAGCCGGTAGCACACCAACCTGAATAACAGTGAAGAGAAAATCCTTGTCTTACAGTCAAAGGTATTTTTCCTGATATCACTGAATAACACAAAGCATTTATATGGATTGAATCCTCATGTTTATCAGAGGAGCAATTTCTGATGCAAAAAATATTTCTCCATTTTGCTATGGATACAGAAGATTGAATTCAGCTCATCAGAAAAGGAAATTATTAATGATAGTTTAAATTAATTTCTTTTAATATACTCTTCAGACATATAAGCTCAATATTTTAGTAAGAGGTGAAGACTTCATTCTCTACTGTTAGTTGAAATCAGTGTTAACTGAACCTGGGACTCTCATAATGGGAAGGGGAGAGCATTTGAAGACTGCAGCAGGCTCCTTGAAAATCAGGATGCCCAGCATCTTCCTGCATCCATAGCTTGTAACATTATGCTTTTTATACAAGTCTTGGACTTCCAAAAAAAGGGGAGGGAAATTTGAAGGGCCTTTTGTGACATCTTGACCAAATTTTAGGATGTTACATGAAGGAAAAAGTTTTTCAAATTGTCCTTTTTTTTTTTTTTTTTCAAGTACTGGATGCACTTGATTGTAGTAGCTTGTCCAGCTTCAAGTAATAATGTGATCAAAGACAAACAGGACAGTGATTCCAGCAGAAGTGCACAAAACCCTCTCACTGTTTGTGCCAGTGTTAGGTCCTAGAATCCCAAGTACAAATGCAGAGAAATATGTGATAGTTAACAAAACGTTACTCCTTAATGATTAATCAGAACTAAAATACATGAGTGCCATACCATAGAAGAAAAGTATCATAGAAGAAAAAAAGACATTTATGAGGGAACAATAGGGAGAGAGACAAGGGAGATGCATTGAGTTTCATGAAGTCTTCAATAATATTTTGGTGTAATTCCCTTGTAGAGGCCTTGTCACTACTCGTAAGAGAGTGATTGATAGCAGCACTCTGCTGTCATCCTCCCAAACCCCACGTTTGGCAGGGAAGAGGAAGGCTTGCTCTAGGCTTTGTTATCAGCAGGGAAGATGATCTGGGGAACAGCAGCGCTGCTCTGCCAACGGTGGTGTCTCAGCTCCACCCAAACGCCAGACGACTCCCAAGCAGGAGCCATGGATGCCCACGCTGGCACAGACCTGATTCCAAGCTAAAGTACCTTGCCTCCAGCTCAGCTGCTTGGCTGGGGCTCAGTGCAGGACTGGCTCGAGTCCCTCTGAGCTGGAGCACAGGCAGGCTGCACTGAAAACTGCTATTCGTGTGAGCCTCAGGAAGCTTTTGTAGGCATAGTCTGAGTAACAGGGTGTTTTATTTCACACCTTTGAGAGGAATCTGTTCTATAGATCACACATCCTTCAGCTTGATCCTCGTGTCATCTTGACGCTCCCTGAATTTAGAATTTGCCAAACCAAAAGAGCATGCGGGGATGCCGCTTTATCACATGAATAAAGCTGTGGCTTAACAAGCCACTTTTTTTAAAAAAACTCTGCAAAGTACAAAGACACATTGAAAAAGAATATGCAGTCTGCGATTTAATTGTTTTAATAAATCAGGTAAAAAATGAGGAGATATTCAGTATTTGCTCTGTTTCCCACCACTCATTATTTAGCAAAAGGTGAAGTCAGAATGTGTTGTAGATTTTCAATAAGCAAGCTACCTCTTATCACAGAATACTGGCATCCAAATTAGTGGTGCGGCTTACAGATAAGCTGTCAGTTAACCAAACTTGAATCTTCATGTTGATGTTGTTCTGCTCATATGTTTACCAAGCTAAAGCAAAGTGTAGAACAACAAACAGCTGTAGAGCAGCCACTTTCTGAAAAGAGGAGAGAGATTCTGAAATTGCAATGGCTGTACCTGATATGGAGGAGGAAATTTTTTTTAAATAGTGATGGCACAAGAAGAGATAACATGCGATATCAATTGATTTGTCTTATGGTAGTTGGGATTTTAAAGGCACAGGACTCAATTTTAAATGCATTCTAGTTTTGGGAATCAGTTATGTTCTTACAGAGGTTGAAGTCACTCTAACTGGGCATCCAATTCTCTGAATACACTTTGCTCATTGTGATAGATTGATGGCAGTTCTCCTTATTCACTTTTCTTCTTTAAGAGAAAAGGAAATGAAACTTTATTCTCATGTTTGCTGATTCTACAATTGATCCTTAAGAGGCATCCTTTTTACTGTGAACTCCTTTTAAAGAAATCTTAGGGTTTTGGGTTTTTTTTCCCATTTTTGGAAGGATCCATCTCAAGGGTTTTGCATAAATTGGAATTTTTTTTTAAAAACCTAACTTTCCAGTGAAATGTGATTCATGTCTTTGCATCATGATGCTAAATGGATACCTATGTAAGGACATTACAACAGAGTACTTTTCTGTTTCATTCTGCTATTTTTAAAAGAGTTGTTATATTTTTCTCTTGCTGATATAGATAATAGGCAGGGATGCTGCCAGGTTGGTTCAGTCACTCCCAGCCACATGGCAGGATGCACTTCCATTTCAGTCTGGAGATGTAGCATTTAAACCCCAGAAATGGGTATTGCATCCAGCAATGCAGCAATAATTCCACATGCTAGACATTCCATCAGTATCAATAGCACTTCAAAGAAGAACCTCCTTTAAGAAGCTGAATTAAATGCTTTTCAGCAATAGCTTTTGTACCAGATTCCCAATGCACATATACAGAAATGAATGCTTTCTAAACCAATAAAGAAATCTACTTCTGAGCTACACGTGAAAAATAAATTCTGTCCTTGCCTTTAGAATGGCTTCTTATCTTTTGGGTATAAAGAAAACATTCTAAGAAGACAGAAGAAACCACATCAGTTCTGCGAAGTGAAAACTAAATGGCACCTATCATGATTATTTTACCTGTATCAAAGATTGATTTTAACCCATTAAAAATTTAATTGTCTTAATATGGATTGACCAAGTCAACTTTCTTAATACAGCATCATTTTGCCAAACCTGGAATTTTATTGTACAGTCTATTGTACAGCAGGATTGGCACATCACTAGATCAATGGACAGAGAGGTGGATCCAAAACTGACTGAAGGACAGGGTTCCAAGAGAGTAGCCCAAACCCAGCTGGAGGCCAGTTACTTGGGGTGCACTGGTCTGCAACAGGTAGAGTGGTGCCAGCAAGCCAAGTGGGTCGATCCTTCCTTCTCCTTAGTACAGGTGAGGTCATGCATGGAGTGCTGAGTCCAGTTGTGGGCAAACGTGGACATACTGGAGCAAGTCCAGCAATGGAGGATGAAGATGATTGAGAGGTTGTTACTTGAGGAAAGGCTGAGAAGGCTGGGATTGTTCAGCTTGAAGGCTCAGGAGGAATCTCATCACTGGACATGAATACTTGATACTTGCAGACCACTGGGGCAGCCCCTGGGCTTTGTATTTTGCTGGGGAGCACAGGCAATACTGTCTCAAAAAATTTGAAAACCTGAACAAAATTTCACCAAAGGACATGTGCATGGGTACAATAAAGAGGAGCTCAAAAAGGATTCCAAAACCAGACTATATGAACCAGAAGAAGCAGGTGATGGGCCTCTGAATCAGAAATTGCACTCTAAGTTTCACAGAGGGTGACTGGGGGAAGGACCTCCCTCTCCAACAGCCGTTGGGGAACTTACAGATGCCTGTGAGTCTATTCCAGGGTGCAGGTTGGAGCAATGTGGGTTTCCTTTTCCTCAGGTTAACTGCTTTGTACAAAGTTTTCATCTGCGTGAATTAAATTGATTGCCTGGTGTTTAGTTTCTGACGTGTGTAGTAGCAATGTCCATGCCCTACTTCTCAAGGAGAGCTATTGACTGTGTTCTTGGGGAGGTGGGCAGCTTTAGGAGTACAAAACCAGCAAGTTTTTCACTCCATACACCACCAGTGAAGTTGTTCAAGGTTAACGACTGTTCTGAACAAAAGCCTAGGCAAGCTGACTTACAAACCAGGATACTTAGAGCTTACATAAAGTGACAAGGATGTTCTTTGAAAGGAATGATGTGATTCTGGCAGGGGTGGATGCACATTGTCAGGCAGACTTGCTGAACATGCAACAATTCTACAAACACAACATGACATTAAGTACTTCTTAACAGAGACTCAACCTGCAGACATTTAGCTCACACCTGGCTGCACAAAGCAGGATTCAGTTTTATGAAAAGTATTTCAGATATCGCAAGGAGTCTCACCTGGTCTGGAGCTGCTGCTGCTTCTCCAGAGAGTTTAGGGGTCACACTGGGGTTGAACTGCACATCCCCGCTCTATCGAGGCATCCCAGACTCTCCAGGAACTGCTAAGAGGCATTGAATGTTTGTCTGAAGGTAACTGAGTGCCTTCTGTACTGAATATTTCAAGTGCTTAAAGTTAAATATACACTAGTAGTTTAGAAGTTCTAGGATATCCTGCCTGTCCCAATATGACATTTCAAAGAACTCCCACAGATCTTTTGTGATACATGCCAGCTCATGTGGGTATCTCGGGTCTTTTGGACATCTAAAATGGTTCTATGTATATATGTTTAGACATTTAATTGCCTTCCTTCATTCAGGCAGCTAAGTTTAGTCGTGTGCCATCTGGTGTTGAAAGAGCCACGAGGGAATCAGTTCTGAGCTCTCGCCATTGCAGTTCTTCTGAATCACTCTAAAGCTGTGAGCCAAGGTGGCATGAACCCACGCCTAGAAACGCAGGGTTTCTTTTGTATTTTAACATGAGAGATGAGTCTTTACATTGACAAATAGAGTATTTCATCTCACAAGTTACAGGAATGAATGCTGGATTTTTTTTATGGCAGTGTATATATCTTTTAGAATGTCCTGAAAGCCTAGTGACAGCACATGCTCATACTGTGGTATCCACAAGCCCCAGGATATGTGTCAGCAGTTTGTAACCATTTCATGTATAAATTCTAGTTTGAACCAACCTTCATTTTCAGTCTCTCTCTCTCTCTGTTTTATTGGTGAAGACTTTGATGTGCCTTCCCACTTGCTCATCCTCCATTTTTCACCTCACAGTATCCATTTTCATCTCAGGCAAACTGGAAGAACATTTGAGACAGGAGAAAAGACTCAATTGATAGGACAGCCAGAAATCTGTTGAGTAAAGGATTCCACTTCTCAAAAATATTCTAAATAACCTCTGTGAACTGTAAAAACACAGACTCATACTGTCACTGGTAGTCCTATTACATATTTATCAAAGACAACTGCAATGAGTGATCAGAACTTTATTATTTTAATAGAGATGTTGGCATCTGAAAAGGATCTTGATTCAGATTCTTTGACATTAGGAGCATAGTGATCAATGCTGGATCACTCATGTGAAGTTCAGTTCCACTAATCTCAGCTATGAGAAGTCAGGATGTTTGAAGGAAAACAGAGCTATCTAAGAATCAAGCAGATATTTTTAATTCTTATCAATAATAATGAAATAATTTCTTGCTCATGATTCTATCACAGAGCATGTTTCATACAAAGTTAAGCACACTCCAAAATACCACATGAGGTTTATATATTAATTCATACATTCTGTTAGTTACAGCTGGAGAAAAAAAAACATTTTATGGTAGGAAAAGAAAAAATGAAACTACTTTACCATCAGACCATTAAGATAATTGGGAAATTAGTTTCAGAACCATTATGACAATCAGGAAAACATATCTGATAAAAAATGTAAATTTAAAATTTCAAGTTCAGATTAAATCACGAAAGAGCAACCTGTTCAGCCTTTTTTTTTGTTAGCATTGTCTTCTGATCCTGCCTTAATCCCCATAAGCAAAATGCATGTAGTAACTCACTCCAAGAAGACAGACATCCACTGAAGGCTGGCACGAGACTGGATGTTGTCACTTTTGTGTTAGAGGACAAGAACCAGTCACTGCAATGACATAAACATGATGCATTTATTTGAAGCCTATTGCTGTTTTATTGTGAAAATGGTGTAATTTGAAGTGTGTGATAATACATAATTGTTTAAAAAATAAAATAATCTGGCTTTTGTTTTATTCTGTCTGACCTCTTAAAAACCAAACAAAACCCAACTGTTTTTAATTTCAGCATGACGGGAGAGACAATGACCTTTCTCAAGCAACAACGAAGCTCCTACATCTTGATTGAGCCCTTTCAAGACAGAAAACAAAGTCTGAATTATGCCAGTCTCTTCAGAAATAGAAGTGAAACAAAATCTCTTGCAAGGCGAATTTGATGAGGAATCTCACTAAATCAGTAATATATGTTGGACAATATGAAAATGCATCCTGTTGTACTGTAGGTAGAAAATTAATCAGCTATTTTATAATTAAATTTCATCATTTCAATGGGATAGTAATTTTCTAATAATATCCACCTTTAAAATGCTGATTTCCTAGCAGCAGAAGGGTATTGTTAATGAATGGTTTCTTTTTTCTGTCAAATGTGCCACGAGATGAACATATTACTGTGGAACTCAAGACTTAGAGGTTTGCTTTCCTATTTATAACCCTCTTAAATGCAGAACTAGTTTTGTTGTTCACCATAACTTGTTAGGTAAAACACTGGTTGGATTTTCTTTACAGTAGAGGGCATTCCTGGTGTGGAAAAAGAACTAATGTATCTAAATGTAAAGGATAAATCAAACTGAGCATATAAGCATCTGGTAAAATTTCCTGTTGTTCAGTAATTTGAATAGCATATGCTGCTGTAAGATTTGTAATTAGGTTTGTACATAAACAGTATTGTTAATATTGTTGTAGCCCTGTAACTAGATTGGGTGCTGAGTTTTCATCATGCTTCACGGGAACTGCTTAGGCTGCTTTAGAAAGCCCTACCTATAATTGCAGAAAAGTACATTTTCTAATTATGCTGATAATTTCACATGTTGAGAGAAATTTCTTATGGATTTCATGCATTTGTGGCTGGACTTGGCTTTGTGTTTTTTCATGTAGAAGTTGCTAGCATTTCTGAGCTAAATCTTGTCACAGTAAGATGTCTCTGCATTTGAAATTACATGAGTGCAGGAATTCATTCTTCTGACAACCTCTGTTCAGCTTTTGTCAGTGGTAAATTCCAGCTCAAGGAGATGTCAAATCACAATGAAGAGAGGTTTGCCTAGGAAAAAATAATGATAATTCACGCCTTAAGGAAATTATAATTCAAACCCACAAGCGTGTGCATTAAAGGAAAACCTCATTAGATATGTACAAATTAAAGCTGTTTTGGCATTAGTTTTCTTTTTTTTTTTTTTTTAAAGGGGAGAAATAAGTAATTTTGATGCTTTGCTAGAGAATTTTAAGGAAAAAAAGACCTTTTATTTTCTAGCTATAAACGGTCTTTTTTCTTTGACCAAACCACATAATCATTTTCTTCCAGATAATTTTCTTCAAAGTATGACCCATTTGTATAATTTCACAAACAAATACCCAATACTTCTTTCATCTGCCCTTACTGTCTAGCTTTGTAATTTTTAGTAGTACAGGCTTTGAGAAGCTATGTGTCCTCAGTGTGCCCTGGATGCATTCAGTAGTATCATACACTCAAATTAGATACAGTGTCTGACTGATAAATAATCTGACTGATAATCAGCCACGGAGAAGGCAGCCTTGCTAAAACAATATTCCGGACCCTTCCAGAAATGAAGTTAATGTGGACTGGTAACAAAGCGTGGAAGTTATGTTGGCACGAGCAAACCCAGAGTAAATCAGTGCTGCAGTGTGAACTGTGTGTGGTAACGCCACACAGTAATAGCAGGATACAGACCTATGTGCTGGGAAAAAATACAGTTTTTGCTTAAGCTTCTAAGTATACATTATGGTTGTGTTTGAGGGTGCCAGGATGAGTGAAGAGATGAGAATCTTGACTCCATGTTTCAGAAGGCTGATTTATTATATTATGATATGTATTATATTAAAATGATATACTAAAACTATACTAAAAGAATAGAGAGAAAAGAATCCATCAGAAGGCTAGAAAGGACAGGAGAGGAGTGATAAGAAAAGCTGGTGACTCTCAGAGAGTCCGAGCCAGCTGACTGTGACTGGCCATTAATTAGAAACAACAACATGCACCAATCACAGATGCACCTGTTGCATTCCACAGCAGCACACAGCTATTGTTTACATTTCTTTCCTGAGGCTCCTCAGCTTCTCAGGAGAAAAATCCTGCCAAAAGGATTTTTCAGACAATATCATGGCTACAATACATGATAGCGTAGGCTCTGTCATTATTTTGATGCGTTCCCATGCTTCTGCCATAGGAGGTAGAAGTAGAACTTGACATGCACAGGTACTCAGACAAGCCATGAACTCGTTCACGTCAGGCACCTGACCGCTCCACTGCGCCGCTGGCACACCGGGTACGCCTCTGCTCCGGCGGGGAGCCCGTGCCGCCGCTGCCTTGCGGCTCCTGGCTTCCCCTGGGGGGCAGTGCCGAGTGCCTCCCTCAGCGGGGCACAGCCGTGACAGCCGGAGGTGTGCTGCGGTGGACACGGCGAGGAGCAGCGGAGGGGCCGAGGGGCTGGCCCGGGACGGGGCCTGTGCGGGGCGACAGGGCCGCGGGCACACGGCCGGGCCGCAGCGGCGCCGCCCGGGCCTGG
>NW_024523648.1:3096157-3171182 GCF_017590135.1 Pyrgilauda ruficollis
GGTGGCGCAGGGCGGGGGCGGGGGGCGGTGGCGGCGCGGCCCCGGCTGTCAGCGCCGCCCGAGCCGGGCTGCGAGCGGGCTCCGCTCCGCTCCGCTCCGCTCTGCTCTGCTCTGCGCCGCTCTGCGCCGCACGCACGGCTGAGCCCGCGCTGCCATGGAGCCGCAGGCACGCGGTGAGTCTCGTCGGGACAGAGCCCTCCGGGGCGGCTCGGGGGTTCCGTCTCTGCCGCCCGGAGCTGCTCTCACCCCTCGGGGAGGGCCGTGCCGGCGCGGGGACAGCGCGAACTGGGGCGGGGAGAGCCCGAGGGGCACCGCGGGCCGGGGCTGGGGCCGGTGAGAGGAGCGCGGTGAGCGGCGCCCGTGAGCGCTGCCCGGTGCCCGCCGCCTGTGGCAGCCCCAGGCTCGGCCGAGGAGCGCGGCGTGACCCGGCACGGCCCGCGGAGCGTCCTCGCCCCGCGCCCCGTCCTGCATCCCGAGCCGGCATCCCCTTGGCTTTCCTTATGGTTGGGATGTTGGCGGCCGCTTTCTCCTCCTGCTGGCTTTCCGCGGTCAGGTAGCTGGCTGACAACTGTGTTAAGTTAGTGCCGTCGAGGTTTGTTGGTTGGGTGAGGTGTCTGTGTGTCCTGCCCCGCTGTGTGTCCCCTGCCCCGGTCGGGCTGCAGCCGCTGCCTCCCGGGGACAAGCGGGACGGCGCGGCCGGAGCCGGCATCGCCACCCCTGTCCTGAGGCAGCCGGAGGGCGGGAGCCGCCTCCAGCATCAGAGACCCTGGGACTCGGCTTCCAGCAGAGCTCTGGATCCACCGAGAGCCGCTTAAAATTCGATCCGCTGAAATATTTCTGCAGCTTTGCAAACGCGGCATTCGTTCACTTAAAGTGAGCATTTTCTATTGCAACAGTTACGGCTTACTTAGCTGTTCATCTCTCTCTCTGGATAAAGTTAATTGGTGTCCAAAGAAGAGAAGAAACTTTTCGTGCGAGTTACAAATGATGTTTGTGTCAGCCAAAGAGATTTAGCGCACACAGGTCTTGCTCACCTTTATAATCTTCCTTCTGTTTTCTAAAGAGCCTCATGGCTTTGTCACACAGGACTAAGCTGGTGGCACAAATATTTCTGCAAAATCAGAATGTTTACGAAACAGTTTATGTCATCTGTAAAACATGGAGATGAAATAAGCATATGCTCATTGAAACTGACAGAAAAAATAGACTTCTGAATTCCTAATAAGGCAGTGAAAATCTGTCTTAAACACATACACTTAAAAGAGGCAATGTTGGCTGCAAATGTATTTGTATGTAAAGGAATACAGTGGGAAATTTGAGTTCATGATGCTTGTGAATGAGAGCCTTTCTGGCAAGTGTTGTCCATGTGCTGTCCCAATGGATGCATGGCTGAAGCTGCCTGCTGAAATAAATAGATTTGTGGTTCAATTCTCAGGATTTTTAGAAGTCAGTATTAAGACTACAGCATAAGACTGTTATTTAAGGTAATTTTCTGAATACATCTGTATAGCTACTATGATGGGGGCTCCTGTTCACTAAACAGGACCTCCATATGATACAGAATTTGGATAATTTCTTGTTCTGTAGAGCTGATGGAAAACAGTATCAGATTCTGGTTAGCTGGATAGTGATGAATGTACATATGAATCTTTTGCCTTCTCTGACTAGTAAGATGAGTAAACACACATGTTCTCAGTGTGTGTTAAAAATTTAGGTCAATAAATGTGTTTTGCTAATGTATATTTGGGTCAGCAGCTCTGTTACTTCCCCAGGTCTTGAACGAATTCTTCCTCTGGATGACTGTTGGGTAGTGAGATAATGTAAAATTTTACCTGTCTTGAGTCACTTTTTTCTTTGGTTTTTCACCCCTGTGTGGTTTTTTTTTTTCTATAGTCTCTCAGAACAATCTCCCATTACGAAAGAATAAAAAAAAAAAAAAAAAAAAAAAAATTTTTTGTTTTTTTTTTTATAGTCTCTCAGAACAATCTCCCATTACGAAAGAATAAAAAAAAAAAAAAAAAAAGGGAGTATTGCTTCGATAAACTAGCAGTATAATCCCAGATTTTTGTGGTAGGTGTTTGCATGCCAGAAAACCTTTGTTTTTACCCTCCCTTTCCTTCTAGACTTAATTTAGTGCATGCTACTGCAGTTACGGAGCCTTGCTGGCAAAAAGAATCCAACCTGTGTGTGTCCAATGCTGTCAAATTCAGTTGATTACATCTAAGCACTGGCCAGAAGTCTGAAGTTTTCAATCCCAGTTACACATTTTGCAGAGAACAGTTATAGCACTTTACTAACAAAACAGTAGTAATTTCCTTGAAAAACTGCTTTACTTCCAATATCTCTTTAAGCAGCAGGAGAAATGTGTATACATTTGAATGAGTTTATTAATTGCTTCTAAAGAAGTTTCAGATGCCCATAGAGAAATGAATCCTGAATGGTTTGTTCCAGTGTGCTCTGCTGGGGTATTGTATTCCAACTGAAAAGATAAGGCATTTAAAAGCATAATTGTGTTGTTTGTGACATTTTATATTGTCCTTAAGGCAGGCTATGCCTGAGTAGAGAAATTTTATGTTCAAGGAATGCATGCAAGTATAAAAAACAGATTTCTTCAGAGCAGAAAAATAGTTTTTGTCAGCATTTTCACATAGCAGCATGAGTTAACTTAATGAGTCTTAATGCAACTGTGGACAAAAGAAAAGCATTATGTGTAAATGTATCAAGGTACTGGGTAGACATTACAGCTACATTCCACGAGTTTCTGGGTGGTTCAAGGCACAAGGTAGTATCTGTCCATGCCCCGAGGACCGTGAAAGTGAACTGCTCTGATACCTACTTTAAAGTAGTAGAGAGAGTTCAGGGGCTGAAACAGAATTACTGTTATACCTGAACGTATTGAATGTGTCTGGCATCATTCATGTGGATGAACTAGATAAGACCAATCAGAGGGTAATAGTAATTAATGTTAAAATTATTTTCAAAAGAAATAGCCACATGTTCCATGTCAACAAATTCATATGTGTAATAATTTAAAAAATTATTTTATCTAAACTTTGTCTTTAAGCCTCTGGGTGTTTTTCTCTTTGATTACTCTTTGTTCTTAATGGAAGAGCTGATCCGGGAACACGCCAGCTAGTCTTGTACTAGGTGCTAAAAATTTCATAAGAGCATATTTGTTTTCCTTCCTATGGCTGCCAGTCATTTCTCAAGTGACAAGTTTGGAAATCTGAAGAACAGTGTTTCTCTTTGAAAGGGAGGAAAATCCAAACTGTGTATGTGCCTCTCATTATAGTCATTCTACTCCTGATCCAGATTAACAGACTATCACATGTAGTCCTGCTTTCCAGTTTAAAACTGTGAATGTCCTGTAATAATGGCAGTACCATGGATGTCTTACTCTGTCTCTCATCTGAGAATCCCCTTTTTTAACACTGGAGCTTTGCTCATTATATATTTCTCTCCTTTTGCAATAATTCTCTATTTCTTTATGCATCCAGATATAGTTGTACCCTCTTTCTCTGTCACATCCTCTCTTGATTCTTACTCTGATAAAAAGCTTTGATGTGCAGCTTTCTTCTCCCTTTTTACCTACACAGGTAGCTGAGCCAGCTGCTTGCACTCCTGGCCTCTGAAGGGGTTTTTGAGAATGGCTCTGTACGGGCAATTCTCCTTAGAGCTGTTCCTGACAGATATTCTGCATCCTCAGCCAGTTATTCTTTGTAGCCATAATAGCATGCAGTGGCTACACTCCCCCCTGTCAGGTGTAGTGGTGAGAGCTGTGGTTAGTTCAGATGTTGGATGACTCCTCCTCGAGGCCTTATCTCATAGGCTTGCAGCACCTCGCTTCTTCCCTCTGCTGAGTGCAGCTTGCATGCTCCTTTTGGGATCCTCAAGCCAGCTGCATCTGTCCTGTGTAACAGAGCAGAGAGGCAGCACCTTGGCATGTGCGTTTGAGTGGAGCTTGTGATCAGAGGAATATCATTGGCAGTCACGCATTAGCCCAGTGCCCTCTCCCTGCCACAGTGGCACCTGCCAGTCAGGCGGTCTGAAATCTCCATGGTGGGAGGCAGAGGTGAGGAGGACTTGTGTTACCTTGATACAGTGTACAAGACCTGCCAAACTGGCATTGGCAGCTTGGTCAGCATTCTCCCTCCTTGCTAGCTACTCATGTTACTAATCCAGACAGGAATCTGGATAGAGTCAGTCTTGCAGTGAGAAGGTAGGGATAGAGAGCACACGGTGAAGCTACCTCACTGCAGCAGCAGTGCTGTAGCCATCAACCAAAGCAGTGTCATACTGGAGAGGGCAGCATCTTCCCTATCCTCGTGTTTGAGTCGGCTGCTTTACCAAGGAGCACTGACTGTTTTGATCTATGTTGTTCACCTTTTCCGTAAGGACAGAATACAACTAGTGGTTTGGAGCTGATTTAGTGTAACTGTTTTATGAGAAGTGCCTGTTCACCTGCGCTTTTTGAGGCATCAGGATTCACTCTAGTTATCCAGGGGTTTGTGCTGTCTCTGTACTGCCTTCTAGAACTCAGCATTGCCCCACTATGGAAAGCAGGAGAGAGGACTTTGCAAAGGGGCAGGAGGATACTGGAGTAATTGAACCAGCCAGTGATAACCTGCTTATTTCACTGCACGATGGAAGTTTCAGCTGCTGTGTTAATAAGACCACAGGTAGAGGAGGTCAAGTGAAAAAAGCAGGGCTGTAATTTACGATAGGATTCTCAGATATTTAAAACTGTGCACAAAGCTTGAAATAATAGTTCTTTCATGCTTTTTATACTACAAGGAGAGAAAATGCACGTGTGGAATGAGTTATTTGTTTAAGTAAGTAAATGTCTGAAATCAAATGCAGTGCTTCTCTTACATTTTTGTACCTGTATTGTTTTCAGCTTCATGACTCTTGTCACAGGTTGACATTCAGTTTGCTGAGGCTGAAAAAATTTGAGTGGCTTCATGCTACACCTGAGAACTGAAAATAGTGTACTGTGGGATTCAGAAATTAGATATTAAAGAGAGACCTCTCTAAAATCTAGGGCCAATCTTATAAGTGTTTTTAACTTTGACAGTTTTGCAGCCATGGGGACATAAAATGTAGAACATGCTAAAACAAAGACATCTAACCCAAAATCATGTTTTAAAATTCTTGCTCTGTTTTTTTTCTCCTGTGTCTTATTTCCACAGGTCTGATGGTATGAGCCCCAGAAAGCAGCACAAGTGCAATCTGAGTGTGCTCTCTGTACTAAAGTGCATTAGTAGAAAGATGAGTATGCTGATGCTGTCCTGACGTGCCTCACTGACTAGTACAGTAGAGAAATGTATGGAACTTTTGAGGTGCTTTGCTTAAGTCATGTGCTGCTTGAAGAACGTGGCACAGCCTTGACTGAAGATTGTGGAGGGTTTGAAGGAATGTTGCCATATTTTAAAATTTATGTATCAATTGGTCAAGCTTGTTTTAGCACAATCCTGGAATTCGAATTTAGAAAGAATGTACTCAACCCTTGACTCAGAAAGTGTTTTCACGGTAGAATGAATTCTTGCTTTCTAGTTAGAAAATACCTCTTGAGGTAATAAATAAAAATGAAATCTGGGCAGGCTAGTTTTATCTGATTTTATTTGTATCTCATGGAAATGCACAGTTGCAATGATCAATTTTATATATGTAGTACGCTATAGTCATATCGCTGCTGTCTAAACTGGGCCTTTTGGCTGCTGCATGCTCTAAACCCATCTTGTATGAGAAATGGTGAGAAGAGAAATATGACAAATAAGAATTTTAGTATCATGTCACACTGACCTTCTTTAAAATCCTTCAAAACTATGTAAGTGGATTTGTTTCATTCTTTAGGACAGAGGTAATATTACTTAGCCATCTTTGAGGTCCATGGGTCAAAATCATATCTATCATGATTATACTTCTGCATCCATGATGTGGTTAAGTGTTGCAGGTGAGTAATTGCAAACCACATATTTAGCAAGTGCTTGTATTGTACTTTAGCAGTGAATCTCCCTTTTCTTTCTCTTGTGCTGTCTCTCAGTCCCTCTTTCACTCCATACAAGAAATAGAATGGCAGCAGTGAGGATCTTGTTGCAAATGTTCTTATTGAAAAGTGCAAAACAAGTGCAAGAATGCGAAAACTACAAAGTGATACTTCCTGAAGTGCCATCCTACTGTGATGATAAAGCTCTGCAGTGTCTTCAATTTTCCCTCTCCCACTTGGGTACATTTTACCTTCTCTGCACTTTTAGGATTTAAAATCGCCAGATGATAAAAAGGGCTCCTAAAAGGCTGCTCTTGTTAATTAACTACTTCTGTGTAAGATTTCTTGTACTTTTTGACCCTTTGTTACTTATTCCAGCAAAATGTTATTGTTCATATATTAATGGCCTGTGGTTAATTGCATGATGAAGTGAAGGACCCACTATTGGATGCCCAAGCAGACAAGAAAAATTCCACTGCAAATAGTTGCATAAAATACTAGAAATTTCTGTTTCTCTTCACATTACCTGTCATGTTTTCTTATGTAAGGTGATTGTTGAAAAATATCTAATTCTTGTAGGTAAAGCCCCAGTCTTTCACAGCAACCAAATAATAACACAGCAGTAAAATTTATAAAAACAGGTTTACAGAGAAAAGGAAAAGCCATGGTTATGTGTGTGTATCCCGATAAAATAGTTTCTCTCATTTAGTCTGCTCTCCAACTAATGGTTTTTCAGATGCTTAGGAGCTACGTAGTCAGAGATCCAGTTCTTGGATTTTTTTTTTTTACATCTTTGCATTTTTAGTCACTGAAGGAGAATCCAGGGAGCTGAGAAAACTAGGCTGGAGGTATAAAGAACAGAAGGTCTAATGACTTGTGTCATTTCCAGAAATGGAAGGCAATGATATGTCTTGAGCAGTCAGTTCCTTCTGAAACAGGAAGGGCTGTCAGGAAGAATGCACACTTCTGGGGCTTTTTCTATTGGTCTTCTAGGGTTTGGTTTCTGTAAAGTTGTCCTGCTCTCACCACTAATGTACTTTAGCCAGCAATTATCCTTGCTGTCCACCAAGAACATAATAAAAGTACACAGAAACTAGAATGCCAGTGGTGCTTTAGGCAGAGAAAGATCTAAAGCTACATCCAGAAAATACTTTTGATATTCATACAAGTGTGAAGTGCCTATAGATATGGTGTTGATTTTCCTAGTGAAAAGTATTTGCACAAAGTGTTTACATAAGAGGTAGCACAGTTTATTTTCATGTGCTTTCTTGCTGAAAGAGCTACTTTTGTTTGCTGATCAATGAAGTTGTTAGGACCAGATCCTCTCCAATCTGTTTCTTCCTCTATTGCAAACCATTCTTTCTGAGGTTTATTTTTTAGCATTTATACAGTCTGATTTTTCTCTGAGCTTTGCATTAATTTGTGAAACACCCTTCCTCCTTAGTCATTCAAGTTGTCTCTATTTTGTACCTGTGCCATGGTTTCAAATTGCATTTAATAATTGCCTAATAATTAAAGTTGCTAACATATAAATTGTAAATTAAGCATAATTTAAAACTACATATGATATGAATTTAAAAGGCTGTATGATTTATATTCTGTGGACATTTATAAATGGTAGCTGACAGGAGGTAATGCTTTCTGTGTTTGCTTCTTCAGTAAAGAGTTAGGTTTTTCTCTGTTCACCTGTTTGTTTAACTGTGTTTTCACCAGTTTCCTCACCAGGAAATTGCCTTGCCACCTGGGTGGGACTAAGGTGATGTAGGTTTGTGGTTACAAAAAAGTGGCTCATCACCCTCTAAGAGTTTTAAAATACTTCTGCATAGTTGCCTCAGAATATCTGTTTTCATTGTGCTTTAAGTGAATTTAGTAGTAATTTGTCATGCTGATATTGGCATTTTAGGTGCTTATCCTATCCTACAATTCCTCTTTCTATGTTTCTCACTTGAATTAAAATGTTCTTAGATGCACAGATTAGACTTCAGGTCACACTAAGGTGATCAGAGATAGTTGTATTTAAACACATCCAGATTTTTCTTAGAGACGAGTAAAATATATATACATTACAGAGCTGGAAGGGCAATTATGCCAGGAACAGAAGATTATCTTCTGCTCAAAGTATTTTAGGTAGATGGCAGCTATTAACTTATTATTGTGGGAGGAAGGAATCAAAGTCATAATCAGAGAAAATGATGTTTGCAATGTCATTACCTAACCAGTGCTGTGCACTGTTACGTGCATACGAAGAGCCAGTTGAGCCATGTGCTCTTGCAAGAGAAAATCCTTTAGTCATGTAGTGAGATAGGTGGTTCAGAACTCTTGATAGCAAAGAAAAGATGACAGTGAAGAAGGAGCAATTACTTGAATAGCCTGACTGATTAAAAAAAAAAAGGCTGCTGCATAATGTCATTCAGACATTCATATAAACTGAATCACAATGCAGACTTGAAGACTTAAATAAGGTCTTTGCAGAGCTAAATAACAGATTTTATCAGGAAACTGGAAGTCAAATACTACAGGTGGAGGAAAAATGTGTTCTCTTGGTTTTAAATTGCTTCAGAAAGCAGAGAAGCATAGATAATCAGCAATATAGATGAAGCCTGCAGTAAGCACAAGGAATAAAGAAGAGTATGTAATGATAGTAGTTTTTACCCGTTTAGGAGAGGCTCAAATATAGGAACCAGATTTAGACCTAGATCCAGAATTAGAAGGTTACTCAGTTGTGTCCAGTTCTGCACAGAAGTATGGAGCATGGACATGTCCTGAAAAGGGAGCGACAGTATTTTGGTCTTGGTTATGTGCTGTGCGTGGGAGTCAAGGATGGGGAGAGTAAGAAGAGAGAAAAAAATTTAACAATTAAGTTGAGTAGGGATGAAGATGTCAATGAAAGCTATTAGCAGAAATGCAAGTATTGGAGTTCTGGTGTATTTCAGAAAAGTACGTTGTGTTATGTCCCTCTTGCAACAAGTTCCTCAGGAAAATATTATTACTTAAGCTAGTAGAAGAGTGAAGAGAAGATAAGGGCTGTCTTGTGCTCATTTTCTAGACTTTCTTGAGTTGCTGAAGTTAAAATAGGCATTATTTCACACTGGGTGATCTGTAAAGATTCTAGATTGGAGGTGTGAATGATATTCTTGCCACCTGAGTGTGGTCAAATGCAACCTCAGTGGCATGGCAACTCATGCCATGTGCTTAGCTAAACCCCATCCTTCTCTTGCCCATTGGCTTGCCATTGCCTGTGCCCACAGCAGCTGTCGTAGAAGCTCACCCACTTTGGTTCAGGGGTTATCTTCCCAGCTGATCTTCAAGGAAAAAAAAAAGCCCAAATTCTGCCTGTGTCAGCTGCCATTTTCTGCTGGTATTTGAGGGTGAATTGGGGACCTCGAAGATTGAGGCTGTATGGTGCGGCAGGATGTGCCAGTCTCTGTTGCCTGGTCCAATAAATAGCCCCTCTTCCTGAAGCACTGTCTTTGTGTCACTAGGATGGCTGCATAGCGCATGCCACCTGCTTCTACACAGATAGCCAGGGCCCTAAACCCCAGGGGCCTCCACTCAGAGCCCCACTAAACAAACACATTTCTTTGTAATGGTGTTTTACGTAACACTGTGTGGGCAAAGCCGCAAAGTTAACGATTCCAAGAAATCTGAAGGCCTTAACATGGATCTTAACACTAGAAACAGAACAGTAAGTGCTTCATTTCACACCTCAGGATGCTGGCAAAAAAGCTTGTGGGGAAAAAAGGGAAACTTGGTGGTGGACAGGCCCAGATGGATGGTGCTGTTCTGACTGAGAAGTGTTTTGTGTGGCCTGTGTGCAGAGAATGACTGTTACACCAATTCCAAGTTCCAGGTTTATCAGAGCAAACCCCTGCAGCAAGACATCCTGGCTGAAAAGCAGTGTATCTGCAGGAGGTGGCGTGGCACTCAAGTGAGCTGTTTGTCAATATATTTGGACTACTTCCTTTAAAAATAAGAAATTGTCTCATCTAGAATAGAGGGCCTGTGCAACAGAACATGACCGTTGTCTCTATTAAAATGTGTTGTTTTCAAATAATATTCATGTAAATGAGCTTTGTTTTTATTGGTTTTAAATAAATTGTGTTGCAGGTAGATGCATCCAAGAGTAGGTCAAGTTTATTTAGGGAAGACTAGGGGAAGTTTAGACTGTCACAACCCCTCCCCCCCACTCCCCCCACCCTGTTAGGAAGGCAAAAGTGCACCGGTGCAAAGTAGCTACTCTTAATTATGAAGGGATTATGGGGTGAAGCAGGTGGTGCTTAAAAACTAGGGGGGCTGGGAGGGAGGAGGACACAACACACAAAACATATCTGCTCTGAGAAGTGTTTGATTCAGTGCCTCATTTTTGTGGCCATGAGCTTTTACATAATGTAACATAAAAATTAGGGAAAACTCTGGGGAAAGAAACTGTACCTTTCTCCCAACTTAGGGAATGATATCAGCTCTGGGGCCTCCAACTGGAAAAAGGCATGGAGGGCCATAGAGATAAAGAGAGAGCTGCCGAACCTGTTCTAAGAAAACAGGTTGAGAGACTTAGTGTTTAGCTTGGAGAAGAAAAGGCTTTGAGGAGATCTTACAGCGCCTTCCAATACCTGAAGGGGTCTACAAGAGAACTGGAGGGACTTCTTTCCAGGGCATGCAGTGGCAGGATAAGGGGAAATGGCTTGAAACTGACAGAGTAGGTTTAAATGTAATACCACAAAGAAATTATTTACAGTGAGGGTGGTGAGACAAAAGAACAGGTTGCCCAGAGAAGTTGTGGATGCCCCATCCTTAGAAGTTCTTAAGGCCTGGTTGGATGGGGCTTTGAGCAACCTGGTCTAGTGGAGGGTTTCCCTGCCCATAGCAGGGTGTTTGAAACTAGGTGATCTTTTAGGTCCCTTCCAACTCAAACTATTCTATGATTTATTGTTGCTAATTTGTAATTATGCTGCCTACAAAGCTTAGTCACAGATCACAAACTTTTGTGCCAAACAGTATGCAATAAGGCAGTCCTGGTCCTTTAAAACTGTGATCTTTACTCTCCCAGTATGAGAGATTGATCACAGAGGGGAAAGATCATTTGTCCCTTTTCTCCCAGCATTCCTAAATATGAATTTTAGTATATGTAACAATGTAGAGACATTTATTCTGTGTTAAAAAAATGGAAATAATGAACTTGAGCCTGAAGGAGATACAGAATCTATCATGTACCCAAGTATAATTGTTTCCTGTGTATTTTCCCTAGTACATTTACAGGACCAAAAGTGACACATCGGTCTTACATGTTGAAATAGCTGAAAGGGGGTGTGAGAAAAGCAGGCAACCTGCTGGCTGCAGCACGATTTTACTCATTTTTAAATTACACTTTTAAAGATCTTGTTAGTTATGTATTTTGTGATCTAAAGGACACAAAATATGACTACATGAAGAATTTATTTTGTAATTAAAAAAAATAATTTTATTACTTCTTGTAGTACAGATACATTGTTGGAAGTTAATTGAGGAGGCTTTTGAGTTTAATTATACTGCAGTTAGATTGCTATCTAATTATATTCTTTTGCACCTGGCTTTAGAAAAGTACAATAAACTGATTCATTCTTAGGAGAGAAAGGTTATTAAATCCTGCCATTAAGTTTCAGTGATTCTGATTCAGTGAAGCAGATGCATGATCTTAATTATACAATTGATGGTATTGCCGTCACTTCTACCAGCTGAGGATGGGACCCCAGGTGCCTCTCTGTTCAGAGATGAGAAAAATGTACTGTCATGTATTTTTAGTATGGAAGGGTGGGTTTAAGAAATGTGACTGACAACTTCCACCTCTGACTGCCAGCATTTCCATGTCAGATCTTATCTTCTCCTATATTACTTTATCTCTAGTTTGATTATATATGCATTATTCCTTCATTTGCTTTATGCTGTGTGTTACAGTTTCTAGAGTACCTTATTTGTAGAGAACAAGTCCCTTTTGTGATGTAATGTTATCCACTTTCTCATTCCCTATTATTCTATTTTGACTTCATCTTTTTCCTTCTTTTCTCCTGTTCTTCCTAAAGAAAAAGAGACTCTTCCACTTGAGGCATTTTTTCTCACCATTGACTTCACAGAAAGTTGTGCAGCATGATCAATAGAAAGCACAGAGAGTGGTACAGTGCTGTCATTACTTTCAGTTTGACATAACAGAAGGAACCTTCTACTATCTTTAAACTGTTACCTTTCACAATTGCTTTGTTTTTTTCCATAGCTACAGCTTGAAAATGTTACCCTTGTCTTGTCCAGGCATTCAGGATTATTATTCTGTACAGAGAGATCTTGCTATAGGGTAAAATGTGCAGGGTCATTCTTGCATTCCTGGACATTTCAGATAATTATTTTGCTTGGAATATCAGTTCCCAGGTTGAAATCTTAGGTTGAAATAAGTGATATGTATTTTTTAACTGTTATTGCTATTCTCACTATTCTCATAGTGTTTCCATGTTTGGCATGATTGTCAAACTCCTTATCAGTGTATATGGTTTCTTGGTGCAGCGGTCAAGCTGTTGAGTCTCTTTTCTGCCAGTTTTTTTGTGTGTAGACTGTCTGTTTTCACTGGCATAGATTGGCAGCTGTGTCAGCAGTTTCTGGGAGAAAAAGAAGGTAGAGATATCCTCAAGGTATGATTAATTTCTTTTTTTTAAATACTAAAACAGACAAAAGAATCAGCACAGTACAACTGGCTGTTTGTCCAGGGGCTCCAAATAACAGTTTTCCTTTGTTTGGAAATCTGCCAATCTATCTCCTAGCTATGGATAGATTTTTTTTACTGCTGGGATTTGCAAGGGTTAAGAGATGGAAGGCAAAGCTTTAACAAAGTCAGTAATAAGCTGCTCCAGGATGACCAGGGACACCTACTCCAAGATTTTAGACTATGTCCTAGAACTCTTGAATACCCAAAAGCTGTACTCTCCTATCCTTGACACTACTGCCAGCCAAAAGCTCAGTTGAGAGAGGGAATGAAGACACTTGCCCACCCATCTCTCTCTTTGAAGGAACATACTCAGAGCAAAAAAAAAGACTGAGCTCATATGGTTGCAGAAAGTAGAGACTACATTTTTCTGTTATGTTTATTACATTTTTAGTCTACATCACCTGTGCATCTTGAGTATTTCCCTCTCTTAGCCAAGGTGAATCCAGCCTCTGAGTTGTTTTTCAATCATAACTTCAACATCAACCTTATATTTTCAGTTCTAAGTCCTTTAGGAGAGTGGCAGGCTGTATATAATTGTTAGGCTCAAGCCTAAGCAAGGTCATGGCAAGTTCAGACTTGTCCACAGTTAGAACCAGACACAGAAGGGAAGATCTCCCTTCAGTAGTTTGTTTTCTAGATGAATTAAATGATAACATATTTTCCTGTTTTGATCTTCCAGTAATAACTCTGTACTGGAAAAAATGGTATAGAAATCCTTGCAACTTCTGTTAGCTTTTTCTGATCAATTTAGTTATTTAGTACATGCTTCTAGTCCCCCTTGTCTCCCCCTTAATCTCTATATCTGGCATTAAGACTACACTATAAAGAAGATCAAAGACACTAATGCAGTGTCTGGACAGTTCCTTTGTTCTACTTACCATTTCATCCCTTTGAAGACTTAATTGCAATTTAAATTTGTGGACAAATGTTTTCCAAATTTAAATAAGAAACTCTAATGACATGGCAAAAGAAGCTGTAGCAAGTAATTTTGCTTACTAGAAGGGTTATGTAATATGTTTTCTCACTATTTGATGTGAATGCTAGATAACAAGGTAGATATGGTATTTTTAATTTGTTGGAAAACAAAAAAGCAGAGCAGTAAAAGCACTTCAATTCTTAAATGCTTTGTTAACACAAAGGATCATCTATATATTTCCTTGAATGAATGGTTAAAAATGTACACAAACAGAAATTTGATGGTTTTTACCTTAATTTTGCTGTCATTATGGTTAATTCAACAAACAATAGTGCCTATAGTGTAAGCTTTTACTTTGCTGGTTTCTTTAGGGGGGTTTTGGGATTGTTTTTATTTTTTAAACAGTCAACATACAAGAAATAGTCTGACACGTAATACTCTAGAACATGGGTCTGAGATGAATACAGGGAAAAAACACAAAAAGCACTAACTAAAACATCTTTGTGTAGTTAATCTTTAGATACCTGAGTAAGTAAAAAAAAAATCTGTCATGGATTTTATCATTGTATTATTTTGATTATTTTAAATTTTGTAGAATAGTTACAGATCTTCTAATTCTAAGTGTCTTATTAAATTTGTCATCCCTACTATTCTACTAGCAAACATATGCACAGGTATTGATCAATGTTGAAACAGTTTCTTGCATTAATTCAGTTTTAACAGCAGACTGTAGAATTAGGGTCACTAGCCTTAGCTACAATTACCATGAACTTTGGGAGAAAACAAAAAATGCCCATTTCAGCACACTGGAACTACTTGCATGGTTGTTGTATTATTTTGTCCTATGAATCTTTCAGAAGAACACAATAAATGTGCTTCCCCAGCTATTCATCTCCTCCTACTTCTTTCTATATAAACCTCCTAATACAAAGGAGGCTCATTTGTTTCGACTTGTGTCCTTCTTTATGACTTGCAGCTCCTATTTACTGATAATCCCATACTTTTAATGTTTCATTCATATTTTATCTAATGATATATGTGACAGTAATTACTAAACCTTTCTCTAAACTAGAAGCCAAACCATGTTTTGCGCTGATTCGAACCTATTTCATGATTTCCCACACTTTATGGGGGCAGGGTTTTTTGTTATTTTGAAGTAACATAGTTACTAACTACTTCATAGTTAGGCAAACTAGTTTGCCTGTTTGTGGAGAATAAATTAATTACACATGAATATATTCTTAGTGTAATTTGCTGTAGTATCAGGAGGTTGTATGAGACCATAGGACCTGCAGTCTTGTCTCCAGAAGTCCTACACCACAAGACGAGGCTATCTAGAAGAGATAATAAGGGAGGTGGGCTGGGTCTTGCACCTGTCTCTGGGCAGAGTCTTGTGGCAGCATATCCCAGAGCTAATTGTTGATTAATTCATTAAGCTCTGGATTGAGCTTCATTGCAAATGGAGAAGTGGAGAGAAGGGGATAGGTAATGAGAACTCCTTAGCTGACCATGGAGAATGAGGGAGGGGAAGTTCAAGGAACAGGTTCTAAGACAGCTCCTGTTCCATTGATGCCTCTTGTGTGATTTTTTTTTTTTCAGTGTAATAGAACTGCTGGGCAGGCACAGCAACTGAAATTAAATTAGGAGCAACAGAATTAAGTTAATTTGTGTAAGACATAGTAGGAGAAGAAACCAGATGTTAGTTAGAGGTAGTGTCTAGTCTCTATCCTCATGCCTTACCTGTTAGTGGCCTGCTTGAATGAAACTTGGAAAACCTGTGCTTTAGATCAATATGTGGACGTCAATGCCTAAAATAATGTGCTGTTAGTAAAGGACATAAGAGATAGAGGACATCACCAATGCCACAGGTTCTTGTAAATGGCTGGTAAACTACTGGATGAGCTCCTAATTCATTCAGGGAAGCTTGTAACACCTATACTACAAGATAAAGCAAAAGTTATTCAATCACCCAACAACTGAATTGCTCTTCTGAAAGGGTGGAAAATTAATTTCCAATTTCACACCTGGATATTAGTGCAATTCTGAAATAATAGCAGCTCTGCATCTGAACAATTAATAACAATTTAATCACAATTCCAGATTTTCCAGATCTGACCACAGCTGGAAGCAAGGCATGATCTTCAGTATTTCTGGGAGGAGTAGGTAAGAGGAAAGTGGATGCAACTTGAGGGCAATGTTTTTTCCTACTACCAATGGCTTTATGTTAATCTTGAAAACAACTCAGCTATTTGTACCCGATCACCCTTTCCAGAGTGATCAAGCCTTCATGGCTCATAACTAATACCTATGCATCTTTAAGCAAAAATACTGTCTTTCCCCAGAGCAGTTCCTGTGTGTTGTCAGGTTATGTAGCTGGGCAGGAGAGGAAAATGCCTCAGTCTTCTTCAATACTGAGAGAAGACATAGCAGTCTACAGCTTTATCATGAGGGGAAGTGTAGAGGCTGACGCTGATCTCTTCTCTCATGACCAGGGGACGGGACCTGAGGGAACAGCCTGGAGCTGTTTCAGGGGAGGTTTAACTTGGATATTAAGGAAGGGTTTTCACCCAGAGGGTGGTTGGATACTGAAGAGGTTTCCCGGGAGAGTGGTCACAGCTCTAAGCCTGACAGAGTTCATGAATTCTGACAGAGTTCTGACCCTGCACAGGCCAAGTCCTAGAATCATACCATGTGTTTCAGAGTGCTTGGGCACTCTGAAACACATGGTATGATTCTAGGACTTGGCCTGTGCAGGGTCAGAAACTGGGCTTTGATGATCCTTGTGGGTCTCTTCCACCCCAGAATATTCTATGATTCTCTGCTTCTATTCCATGCCCACCCAGGATTTTGAGGCTGTATGAGATCAAAACTTGTAGGTGGGCTTACATCCCTTCAGTTGTACTGGAGGGTGCTAGGCTGCTCCGTGTCCTGCATGGTCAGGGAATCACAGAACTTCCTTCAGTCTGGAGACCAAAGTGTGAGAGATGACAGTATCTAGAGAGAGAAACCAGTGACTGGAAGAAATGTTCTGCTTGCCTTGCAGCGTCACACAGTGCAGAAACACCCACAAATCCTGAGCAATAGGTACACCTGTGATCCAAAGCATTCTTGAGTCCTACCTTGAGGCTCCAAAGCACTGTGTTAGGTTATCAGCACACCTGGGCTGATGAGCTCTGTAACTTCAGTGGAGAACTAGTACAGTATGAGTCTGAGCTGGTGGATGCTGACCTCCGCTGTGCTCCAGTACAAATGTAATGTCCTAATTGTAACCACTCTGCTATTGCTGCTGCTAGAATCTAAGTACTCTCACATGAAGAATTTTCAGAACTCAGACTGGCCTAAAGAAGGCTGTGACTCACAGTATGCTGAAGAGATGTTCAGACTGGAGCTGTGAGATGGCCAAAGTGAAACATTTGCAGAGGGACAGTGACCATTATGGAGGACTCTCGTAGTTTGAATAAGAAAGTAGAGACTGAAGGATCAGACCAGATTTTAGAGGACTTAAACAAGAAGCAAAGGACAAAAACTGAGAGAGTAACTGGATGAGTTTGCAAAGTATCATAGAGAAGATTGACATGTATTTGTTGTTTTGGAGTGGATTGTAATTTCAGTCCAGTCTTGAAGTTTAAACTTGACCATTGGGCCAAGTGTTAAGTGTTATTCAGTTGTTTCTGAATAGCTGTTCCAAAACTAATGTTTTCCCTTGAGCACGGATGGATCTGCCTTCTTTTTGGCTTAATGATCAGTTGTTCTGAGATCACCTCATCTCAACATCTATCCCAAGGCTTCCCTTAAGGGTTTTCAAGCCTGTTGCCCCTTAGATCCTTCCCAGCATTTCCAACAGCTGCCCTGTACCACTGCTCCTCCATCCATGAAAAAATAGACTGCTTTCAAGACTAAGTTTAGCTTGAGTCCCATAGCAACACTATTAATTCTCAAACAAATACCAAATAACAATTGTGTTTAGAGATGTAGGGGTGTTAATAAAGGTAATTTGGGAGCATTCCTACTGAATAAATATGCTTTCCTTTGTCCTGACTTCAGCAATCTAGGTTTTCCTGGCAAGCTGCTTTTTGGATAATAGCTAAGATTTCAGCTACTTCTATATGCCATCATGTTTTTAAAAGGTTTTGTGCTTAAGGGTGGTGATCTATTTCTGCATAGAGTGCCAAGCAGGGGTTCAGCACCTGTGTTGCTGCTTTTTGTCTTCCCACTCAGGGAAGATTGTAATTAACAGGGCTGAATTCACTCCATCATGTTCTGCAGGGAAGCTGATGATATGAATTGAATCAGTTCTATTCTGTTAAATAGAAAGAAACCCAGGTACACTGGGGGACTCTAGGTGAAGGAAATGGCAGAAGGCTGGAGGGAATTTAGTTTTCTGCATGAAAATGTAAAGTACTCAATTTCAATAGAATTGTTCCTTGTAACCTCCGTTCCTTAATGCCCAAACTTAACTAAGCTGTATTTTAATCTTTGTATAATAGAGTATACAGGCCTCTGTGAAGTTAGGAAAGAAATTGTTCGCTTTCATGTTAAGCAGTATACAGGTCTCAGGAGTCAGCAGAGATGGGTCATTACCCTGCTAGGGAACTGAAATAAAGGGAAAAGTGTTGTCCCAGGTGTAACCTGGAGGAGATTTTTGTTCCACAACAGAAGAAGGTCTAGAATTTAAGGCGAGTTCCAAAGTGACTGGAATGTTTTCTGTTATCTCATGGTTTGCTTTGTTTTCTCTGCAGACCATAAAGAATGAGAGGCTTTTAGCAGCTGGAGCCCCAGAAATCTTCTCTTCACTGAATGATTAGGAGATAGGAAGTATTTTGTTTCATCAGTACCTATTATGCCAGGCAGGCCCTGGTCTTGCAGGCATTTATGTATGCACTTATCTTGCTTATTACAGATACTGACCCTGATCTTGGGCATGCAGAAGAAGAAAGTAACAAGGTCCAGTGTATTTGTCCCCCCTTCACAGGCTTAGATTGAGCAATCAAGGAATTCTTCTCACTAGCATTCAGAAAATTCAAACAATAGGTGTGACATTTGCTTCTGCAAACTGTGTGCATCTGTAAGGTTTCAAGTTGCTGCAATCAGAGGTACTTTTAGAGAAAACTTGGCTCTGTAGTATACTTCCTTTATTATTCGGTGTACTATTGCTACTCTTCGCAGCAGTGATCCACATTAGCTAGCTTTCTTATTTTGAAGAAAAAGCTTTCTTTTTTTTTCTTCTTTATTGTTAGAAGCAAAAAAATGCCTTATCAGGGATTAGTAGGGTCCAAGGTGATTAATTTCTGGAAATGAGTGGTGTTTACACATATTCAATTGCTCCTGTGCAGACACTCTGATACTTCCAATAGCTTTTCAGAAGCAAAGAGAAGCTGAATGCAAATGATTGTAGCAGGAAAAGGTTGGGTTTTGGGGGTTTTTTGTGTTGTTTTGTTTGTTTGGGGGGGTTTTTTTGTTTGTTTTTTTGGGTTTTTTTTTGTTTTTTGGTTGTTTGTTTTATTTTGTTTTGGTTTTGGTTTTGGTTTTGTTTTTGTTTTTTTTTCCTAGTGGGTAAATACTATATCATTCTTATATTTTAGGGGAGGCCAATACAATAGTTGAAATAATAATGGTTGTCTTGACCTTTTAATTTTTTAAGGCCTGTTGGAAACTCAGTCGTTCCATGAAGCAGATGAAGATGTGGTCGCTGATGTTGATTTCACCAATATGATTTCTGAAGAAGAAAAAGAAGAGTTAAAGATTGAGCTAGCCAAGGTAATGAATTTGAATTTCTGTGAGTGTTACTGTTTCTACTTCCTTAAACTGGAAACTACTAATTTTAGCATGAAGTATACATCATAAAGGCATGCCTTACCTTTTTGGTAAAATTATTCTAGGCAACAATAATGCAGCATATATACCTATTTTTTGAAGGTTAAATGTCTTATACTTGATGATTGTACTGTGAAAATCAAATGCACGTTCTCATCTTAGTCAAGATGTGTCTTTATAAACGTTCCTTGAAAAAGAAGGAAAGGTGTTCTCATTAGATCTGTGGTATTGTTGTTACAGTGGTTGTGCCACCTGATAGAAAAATTTCTTTTTGTGGTGCTAAGAGGAAAAGGTAATGATGATGGTTGCAGAAGAGGCTGATAATAACAAGCACAGTAATTTAATCACATTTTTGTTTCCTTTGGCACTGATGTGTTTTGAGAAGGTAGTATCTTTTTTCAGGAGTCTGGAACTCAGGACACTGTGAAGAGGCTTAAAAATAATGAGGAGATGGGAGCAAAAAGGTGTGAACCACATGATCTCTTTATTACAAAGATTAAAGAGACTGTCTAAATTTGGTCTACCATGGAAGGATAGACTCAGTTTTAATAATTGCTGCTGGATACTGCAGAAAAGTGAAATTCCAGAACGGAAAATGAAATAATGGGGGAAAACTGTGGATTTAATTTTTTGAAATATGAGTCAAATAACAGAAATCACAGCCATATGAATGTGAGGAGTTGGTTTTGCCTTAACTGGAATACTTAAATTGATATTAAGTTGTAGTACTTACAAAGTACTTACTTACAAAATACTTACTTACAAAGTACTTACAAAGTACTCTAAGAAGTAACATCTGTAATAACTTTCAAGTAATTTACCTGCAGTGCTGATTCAGGATGTTCAAGTGAAACAGAAGACTGTTTTTTCACTTTAATATTTTATCAATCTTTGTGTTTCTGAGTTACTAGTTAACTTTTACTTTGCTGATCCTGTCACATCTGTAAATAATCAGAAGGAAGCTGAAAGTTTACATGATCACTTTATCAAATTAGTTAGGAGTTGGCATATTCATTACTGGCTTTTTATGAGGACCAGAGGCAGTGGGCACACACTGAAACACAGTAGGTTCCCCCTGAACATCAGGAAGCACGTTTTTATTGTGTGTGTGACTGAGCAGTGTACCCCAAGACATTTTGGAGTCTCCATCCTTGAAGATATTTAAAAGCTGGGTACAGTCCTGGGAAACATGCTCTAGGTAGGGCTTGAACCAGGTGTCCTACAGTGGTGCCTTCCAGCCTCAGCCATTCTGTGATTCTCTTCTCTGGTGAAAGGTAGAAGCAAGAAAGGAAAAAAGGCCAGAACTTCCTGCAATCATCTGAGAATGATTACTTCTCTCAACAGAAGTAATCTCAAATGTTTCTGGGTGTCCTTTCTGCTTACTGATTGCCATAGGAGAGAGAATTCTCATTAGCTCATGCTGGAAATGCTTTAATGTCTGTACTAACATGCAAGTGAGAGATTGCCTGTCAAATATTATGATCTTTACTGACTTAGGAATTATTTTCTGAATTCCTCACAGCAGTTTACTGGCATGAAGCTGACGCTTAAAAGCAAAATAAAACAGATAATTATGCTAAGAAGGGTTTGGAAAACTTGAATGTAGAGTGAACAAAGTCTGAACAAAGTCTAAAGTTAAATGAGGCTTATGACTCTTATAAAAGACTGCAAAAAAATGTGTGACATTGCCTCCTTCAGAAAGAAAAATTTGCTAATGTGGGAATTGGGTAACGTTTCCTTTTGAAAATATTTTAGTCTTTACTTACAAGCCCTTTCTTCTCCACCAATGATAGTTTTGTTTTCTTCATGTGCTTATGTCCTTCATTTCTTAATGTCCTTATGTGCTAAATAATATCTGTTTGAGCCTGTAGGAACAAGCACCTCTCCTACTGTTCAGAGGGGTAAAAATCATCCTTAATTCTTCCATCAGTAGTTGATAAAATGGGGACCTGTTTGTGAGCACCTGTTCTGCATTTATTTAAGCAGAAAATATGTGTTTCATCTCTGTGTTGTTTATCTAATGTATATATTCTTTGTTTTCTTCCTCCTTCTCACTCTGACATTAGGAAAGGAACAAGCACTACTGGTTTTCTGGCAGGATTTTTTTGTATCCTCTATTCCTATTCTCTTGCTAATCTCTTTTTACTGGAAACTTCTCAGAACATGGACTTGCTCTTTTCTTGTATTTGTAACCCAGCTAAAACAGCAGGGCTCTGACTCTAATCAAGCCTTAGGATTTCTACAATGCAACTAAAATGAGTAACTCTTACAGAAACTTCTAACAGTCATTTGAATTTACAGAGGTCAGTCTGACTTCTCAGAATAACAGCAGAAAATTGTAGCCCAAAAGCTTTACATAAGGCCAGAAGATTGTTAGCAGAACAGATTCCCCCCGCCCCCCTCGCTGTGAGGAGCATTGTACAATGACTCTTGAGTCATGCTGGGGGCTGAGATTTTGAGCTACCTTGCTCACTGCTGTCAGTTGTCCTTCCATTACACTCATCAAAGCACTCATTTACTCTTTGGTGTCTTCCCCCTCCCACACCTTCCCAGGAGGAGCTATCTGCTTTGATCTAGCTGATGCACAGCATCAGCAGTGTGTGCTACTGCATGTTTGTTCCCACTTTGAGGAAAGATTATAATAGTACCTTTTTCTGCAAACTTATGGGAGAAGAGAACTTTGCCTTTGTATGATGTGCCTATATTCTTCTGACTCTGTTGCACTTTGAAAGAAGGGAACCATGAGAATTAGAAGCTTGTATTTCTCTTGACCTAAGCCCTAGTTTTATAATGGAGTTATAAACATTTACAAAAGTGGACTTAAAAAATTCCTAAACAGGTGATGCCTGACTTCCATGAGAATTAGGTATGTTACATGCTTAAATGCTTTTCAAGATCCTACTGTAAGTCCCTAATCCTTTCTACCTACTTCAGAGTCATCACTGATATTTGAGCACTTGAGGGCGGCTTTGTATCTGTCATTATTTCAAAGTGATGGAAGTTGAGGAGGATTTTGTCAATTCAAAACTGATTGCTGTGTTATAAATAATAAATTACTTTTCTTTAATCAAAAATGTTGCTCATACTTCTGCCATTGAGCACATGGCTAATACTTGCTTAGGTTATCACAGCTTTAAGATGTCTATTCAATGGAACAGATGGAAAGTAATTTTAATAGAAGACCTGAAATGTTTATGTATCCAAGTACCTGATGATCAACCTAGTACTGGCCCATAAGTGTCCTTTAGCAGTATTGCACAGGTAGTCATGCACTAAGGGGTTTGCTCTTGGTGAGAAACAACCAAAAAGAGCTCTGAACTGCTGCCTGAGGAATGGTGACATTTGTGCTTTCTTTCTGTAAGCATATGACCAGTTACCTTCTCAGAAGAGAGCCTCTTGACACCTGCCTCTTGACAGTATTCCATTTGCAGGTTAGGAAGATAATGAAGCATAAAGGACATGGGGAGGAACAAAGCAATTTGGATTACAACAGTACTGGTGAGGTGTTGGCATCGCAGGCATTGGTGAATACTAAAATCTGGTTCACTCAGGTTAAGATTTTGCTTTGTGTTCGTAGCCTTGCTGCTTAATTCCTGAGCTGCTTGTACATTGAAATAGCAGGTAATGACAAAAGAAACTGATAGCTGAGGGATTCAAGTATGAGACTTTCCCAGTAACAGTGAGCTTGCAGCCGGTTTTACAGTGAGGCAGAATGCATGAATGTGTACAATAAAATAATGCTGGTACTGATATCCTAAATATAGCCTTGGAGGTCAGTACTGTTTCAGCTGGTGCTTGCATCATTCCCTGCAGCCAATGGAGTTAAATCAGAGGGAGACTGTGGTTCCAGGGAGCTTAGCATATGGTAATCAGATAAGTTGCCATATGTTACCTTACTAACATATGGAGGAAAGAACACAGTTGGTAGGGGAATTTCTAAACCTGAAGTGAAAGGCAGCTGCTCTGGTGTCACTTGCCCTTGTTAGCTTCAGTATCTCAGTGTGCTGCTTGTATAGATTGGCTTGGGAGGCTTCCAGATGAAGAATGCAAGCCCCTGCTCACTTGCAGGAGTGCTGCCCAAGGAGCAGGATTCTGAGCCAGTGGCAGGTCCATTCTGGAGTCCCTCTTCTTACAGTCTTATCTTCTGGTTCTTGCCTTGGTAAAACACTGGCTTTGATTAAATGCTTCAAAAGAATGTGTACTGCAGAGATATTTATATACAGCTTGAAATTGCAGAGTTTGGTTAAATACTAGGATCTCTGGAAAAACTAATCTGCTCTGTCTTCTGAGTGCTTTTATGCTTTAGGTACTGATCACTCATGTTAATAGTTCAACTACAAATTTTTATGTTACAATTTTGAAATATGTAGGGCCTAAAATACATAAATAAAACTCATATGACAAGGATATAATGTTTGGTGGTACTCTCAAGTCATATATTATCATGCAGCTTTTTCTGGTTTTTTTACCTGCTTCCAAGAGTTTGCATATGTTTTTTTCAGGACCAGAAGACTAAAAACCTGCAAGTATGATGTTCAAAGCCTGTGCATTTAAAGGAAGATATTTTTTTGAGTTTTCCAGTCTTCTCTTGTCCTGTCTATTCCCATTTTACTAGTGAATGAAAAGCTGGTATTTGAGACTCCTAATGCCCTAAGGCAGACTTGGGTGAAGTCGCTTCCTTACTGGATAATTCTCTCTTATCAGGTGCATGTGTGTGATGGTGAACAGAGGTGACACAGAGGCATTAATTTAACATGGTGTCAGCTGTGTTCTGGGCATGCCTTTGTGACCTCCACAAGCATTTGACTCAGTCTCTCTAGGTACCTACAAAAAGCACGAGTTTGTGAGATTCCTTTAGCCTCTTAGAACTGTATGTGTTTATCATTCTGTGGGAACAGGCTAACTCCTTTCTCCTTGTTTCCCTCAGCTAGAGGATGAAATTTCAACTTTGCGGCAAGTGCTAGCAGCCAAAGAGAAGCACCTGGTTGAAATTAAACAAAAACTTGGCATAAGTCTGATGAATGAACTGAAGCAGAACTTTAGCAAAAGCTGGCATGATATGCAGACAACTTCTGCGTGAGTACTGATCTTTATACTTACACATATGAACATACCATGTTTTTTTTAAAACTTTCTGGACTGAATTAATAGCAACATTGGTAGAAAGAACCACCCACCTTCATCAAGTGCTGTCTGAAAAGTAATTTGCTGTTTTTTTCCTCTTCATTTGACAACTGAATTTGACACTTAAGGAGAAGGAAAAGTGAGCTTCTCCATAACTGAGCTGAGCTGGGAGTCGACAGCAAGGAAGGCAGGGGGCAGTGGCATGCATCATCCATGAAGGAGCAGTCTCACAATACCTGAACAAAGACACCAGAGCAGGTCCAATGAGGGTCGAGCCAAGAGTTCAGATCTCCAAGTGCCTCTGTACTGATGAGTCAGGTCCTAGATCAAGCCAGGGAGTCAAATCTGTGAGTTCAAGATCTGAGGTACCTGGCCAGATACAGGCATATCAGTAATATGACTTGACATTAAATTCAGTCTAGGCTTTAGTATAGGTCCCAAATGAAGGGAAAAGGTGCTTAACAAGCATTCTCCCAACTCTTGCACAACATTTTCATCACAATCTTACCCAAGGTTCCACAGCTGTGCAGTGGCAGATCTCACCTTGAGCTGCCAAGTTCAGGGGAGTGGGGGAGAAAGTATTAGCAGTTCCTCTTGGTGCATTCAAGGTGCTGACAGAGACTTGGTAAATATGTTAAAATGTACACTTTTACATTAAAAGAACTACTCTTTGTATTTTCATGAGAAGTCAAATAAGGCATAAACCCCTTGATAAAAATACAGTTTGTATGTCCCCTGTCTCTCACTGTTGGACAGCTTCTCGTCTAGGTCCTGTTTCTCATGACATGTAATTAGCAGGGGTATCACTGTTGCCTTGGTGAGGATGTCTGGCTTGTGCTAGGAGAGAGCAGTCTAGAGACACTAAGCTTTAGAAGAGAGGAGAGGCACAACACATCTGAACTAGAATTACTGGGAGAGACTACCAAAATTTTGAAGTAAAAACTTTCATTTTTACTTGAAATTTGATAGCAAGTTCCCAGATAGGTTTTAATTTTTCCTCCACATTGGAATTTGCCACAAAGATAGACTTAGGAGACTTTTTCAGTGTGGTAGCTGCTACTTTTTATTTAAGATGTGTTTCAGAAACTAAGAAACTAAGTGTCCAGTAATTGTTATGTGGGACTGAGCACCAGGAGCAATTTTTGCCTCAGAAATTTCTCATGTTTATGGTCCAACTGCTGTATAATTCTGCTAGATCCTCATGCCAGAACACCAGTGCTGATACAAATCATGGTAATCCAGCATTCATAAGGATGGATGTGTTGAGTAATACAGGTGATTCATTGTTGCTCTACCAAAATAGCAGTGGGACAGCATTATTCACCAGGATTCTCTGATTTAGGAAGGATGAAAAGCTTGTTTAAAAAAAAAAGTTCTGAATATTTACATGCCTGTGGTTTAGGTTTCTAAATCTACAATTGCTCATTTTAATTTTTAAAATGACCTGGTTTTAAGAGGTGAAATTTTGTTTCACTTAGCTGGTGTGCTTTCCTGTAAGTTAAAACTACTTTTCTTTAGCAGAGAACTTTTCAAAGCCACAGAGCACCAAAGTTTTTGTCCACTTATTGGTAATGTTTTTAAGCTCTCCATTTAGGGATGCATTCTTAGGTTTAGAGTGGACTTAGAGGAAGAGGGGTGGACTTGTCTCAGTAACAGTCCTGTAAAGTGTGTTTGACCACTAGCTAAGAGTCACGACCTAACTTACAGGGTGCATGCCACCCCTACTGACTAAATTTAAACTTGAGCTTTTCACTATTTTAAAGCATTTACATTTTAAATGGTTGGCCCCAAGTTCCTTGTTAATTTCCTGTACTATTCAGTGCACTGATGTTTAGTATAATCTATTATATTTTAGTATAATGTGTTGGGGGAGGCAAAGGGTTCTGCTATAGAGGACATTAGTAACTACAGAGCAAATGATTGCCTTGAGTTTGGTTTGGTTTCTTGGTGGTAAGGCATTCAACTAGAATGACTTCCCACACACACCTTTTTAATGATTGGGTTTTCAGTGAATAGAGGTGGGTGGATAGTCAACTTCTAGCAATGCTTGTTTTTTTTATATTTTAAAAATAGATAATTCATTCTTATTTAGATGCTAGAAGCAGGGTCATGTTGGTGGATTTTGGGGTTATTTATTTTAGCTTAAGAAATAATTACAAATGTCTTTACATGGATATTTGTAAAGACCATAATTGAGCTTTTCTAATTATTGCTCTGCTACAAAAGAAAGGTTTTATATAATCTGAATGTATCGTATTCAGTTGAAGCTTCTTGGTGGTGCTTCTGTAAAGTTCCCACAGGTCTCCTTCCATACTTCAGATTTTCACCATATAGTGGATTAAGGTAGAACATAGTATTTATGACAATTAACCTGGTTTTATACAGAATCACAGAATATCTGAGGTGTTGACAGCAGTGTCAGAAGACTCTGGTTAACTGACTCTTTCATGCAGGACCAGCTAGAGCAGAGCCCTCAGGACTATGTTCAGTCAGGTTTTGAATATCTCCAAGGATGGAGATTCTACAGCCTCTCTGGGCAACCTGTTCCATGATAAATTGCGCTTGCTGTGAAAAACATTTTTCTTAAATACTGAAATATCAATATATTTTAATATTTCTTGCATTAAGTTTGTGCTGGTTGCCTCTTGCACTTTCACTAAATACCACTCAAAAGGGCTTGCCTCTATCTTCTTTCCTCCTTTCATCATTTATACACGTCAATGAGATCCTTCCACGAGCCTTCTCTAAGGTGTCCAGCCCAGCTTTCCCAGCCTCCTCATATGAGAGGTGCTCCAGTCCTTTACCATCTTTATGCACCTTTGCTGGACTTGTCCCAGTTTGTCCATGTCTGCCTTGTACTGGGAAGCACAGAACAGGACCCAGGTGTGGCCATAACCAAGGCTGATGGGAAGGATCACTTCATGCAACCTTTGCTGCAAAGGCGCATTGCTGACTTATGTCCAATCTGTTCTCTACCAGGATTCCCGGCTTTTTTCTGCAAGGCTGCTTTCCAGCTGGTTGATCCCCAGCCTCTACCGGGTTATTATTCCCAACCTGCCGGACTCTGCATTGCCCTTTGTTGAACTTACTGAGAGTCCTGTTGCCTTATTTTTTTCAAAAGTCCCAAGTAATTGTATTCTTCAATGCAATTGCAGAATTGCATTTCATTATATATGGAGGTTCCAAGGGTTATTTTAGCCTTTCACTAGTCCCTCATATTAAGCGCTAAAGATATAGATCCACAAGATATCTTGCCCTTTGCTGAGCATTTATGTTGTAAACATGCTCAGCTTTGTCCCTCAGCTTTTCATTTGATACTCTTCTATTATTTGGAAAAAAACATAAGATACTATAGTTCTGTCCTCTTGGGAGATATTTCAATTCTACTGTGTTTCTAAAGAGCAGTTTTATCTGTAAAATTACCCACCAATAAACTCACTCCAGCCTAGTAGTTCCCACAAAATTCTTTGCCATCCTTTCTTAAAATGTTATCAACTGTTATAAGACATAAACCTCCCCTGTTTTAAATGGTCAACCTTTCAACCCATGGATGGAATAATAACTATGAGAGAACTTCTAGGGAGATGAAAATGCTTGATTTGCTACTAAACCTCTCCAAAAAATAAATACTCCAGACATTCAGACAGCTGTAAGCATCAGTACTGCCATGGCAAATTAATTATTATAAGAGCTAGAAAATTAGAGGAAACCCATTCTATCTTCAAGAAGTGAAATGATGTGAAATATTTCAAAGTCAATATGTTTAGTGATTCCAACAGGGGGGCTGGGAAACCTTTAATGTGATGGAAAGTGGACCCATACAAGGCTAACACTCAGGATAGGAATCTGAAAAAACTGTTTTCAAAATGGCTTTTCACCTTTCGACCTCAGAAATTTTCACTTGTAAAAAGGGAAAAGCCTGTGAATTATAGGCCAAAGTCAAGAGAACTGTAAGTGCTGGCTCCCAACAGCATGTTTCCTAGACAGGGCCCTGGGGGTTTTTTTAGATGGTGACTGTCTTTTCAAGCCTTTTTAGGAAGGTTTCAGTGTTGCTCTGTTCTTGCATGATATTTATTTAAAATTTGGGACAAGAACATTCAACATGGACTTAGCCTTTTCTTCCAGAGGTAGAATAAAGATCTATTCATTGAATACTGGCTGAACTATGTGAGCAATCTCAGTTCTGCTAGTAGGAAACCTGAGGACAACTGCATAGGTTTCAACAACCATTGGAAACTTACTGTTTTATAGTTCAAATTTCTGCCAGGTCATAGGAAAATAGAAGGTAATAGTTGCACTGCATGTGTTTTAGGCTTACAATCTATGGTACAGGCAGTCTTTGTTAATATAACTTTAAATATATAGTAATGTGTTCCAAAGTTTCAGAACTTTTTTCAGTAAGTCAGATACAATTTGTGGACAGTCACAGTCCTACTGTGACTTCTAGGAATTAAGTAAACTGTGTTCCCACACACATATTTCTCGTGAGTGGTAGTAAAAGAAATGTGGGTGTTTCTGTTCTTTGCAATGTGTAATCACCTTTTGACATTTTCTTCTCTAAATTTGCAAGTAGATGTAACAGTTGTGTAAGTGAGGAAATTGTGTGTTAGCTTTAGCAAGTACATTACCTGTGTGTGAGTCTGTACTATATGGAAGTAAAAGGAGCCTCTCCCTTCCACTGCCTTTGCTTCCTTCAGGTCAGATCAGGCAACCTTCATGCTGTCTTCAAAGATAATTATTTTGTTGCTTTTTCACGTGTGTCTCTGGCCTTGAATTTTGAAGGGTAGCGAAATAAGGAGAAAGGACTGCAAGAAGTTAACTTAGTCTGTTCTCATTATTCCTTGTCCAAAAGATGTATGTCCATTTGTTTGCACGAGAACCTTCAGGTAATGGAAATTCCACAGCAAGGTCAGGTGATCTGTTCCAGATGTTCCTTTCTCAGGGAAAAACCCACTGTAATTATCATGGGGCACCAGAAAATATATACATGTGTATTATAGTGATCTTTATGTGTGTATATCTAACTGTAAGGATAGGAAGGGAGGCCTGAATGTAAATTGAGATCTCTGAAATTACAAGGATTAAAAATATCCAGGAAAGAGTTAGTCAAAGAAAGGGGAAAGGGAAGGAAAGGAAATGAAAGAATGCAAAAGGAAAAAGGGAGGGGAAGAAAGGAAAAGAGAGACTGGGATGTGTTTAATCTTGCATACTTTTTTTAATCTAATATACAGTACATAGCCCACAGACAGTGTTACTGATACAGTTGAAGGTGTGATGAACTGTCTCTAATGCCTTAAGATCATCTGTGCTTCAGCAAACATATTTTGGCTTTTCTACCTGGAGTGTAACCGTAGCACACTTTTTTCCCCCCTATTCTATGCTGCATTGCACAATTAATGCATTTCAAACAACTGTATCCCATATTTTTCCCATGTGTTTGAAGATTACAGGGCACTACAGCCCAGAACATTTGTCACCTTTGTTTGGCACCTTTCCTGACCTCTCTCCAGCCTATTGAACAGTCACCTTTCATGTGCTGTACACAGATTTCTGCTGCAGCCTGCAGAGGTTCAGTTCCCTCAGTTCTCTCCTTCCTCTCCCTGTGGGAGAGGAACTACTTGGGGCTTACTTCCTTAGATTTAAGGAATATGTACCCATCCAAATGCCAGCACTGTTTCAGTTAATTCTTAACATTCCTGGCAATGGGAAGAATGACAAAAATACGTCTGTCATTTGGTTTTGAAGTTGGAATGAATTTCAGGAGAGTACTAAAAAAAACTACCAAAACAAAACCCCAGAATAACGCACAACTGCTTAGAGTTAATTTGTGGCAAAAAATGACAATAAGAATACTCTTAGAGAATGTTTTATGTACCTTTTATCTGTCATATATGCATTTATCTCACTTAAACATTAGCATAATTGAGTTAATGTTGAGCCCTGTTTCTCCCAGAAAATCAACAGAAAAAGAGTTTTGTAGCTGAGAGTTTCTCAGGGATCCAGATGCTTTAGATCAGTGGCAGAAAAGTCATTCTTAAGATGACTAATGGTTTGAAAACTGAAAAGAAGTAAGCTCCATAGGGCACAGTTTGTGCTACCAGGCTCTGCTCTACTGTATGGTTTTATTGTTAATTGTTTGCGTTTTGTTACATCTTCTGTGAACCTTATCACAGGTGAGGGTTTCTCAAATGAATTAATTTTGCCAGCAAGCATTGATGGAGAGGCATAATGCTGAATGAAGATGTACTAATTAGCAAATGTACTAATTTTACAGAAGCTGAATTAAAATTCTTTGTCATTTACTGCAGTACATCAAATGTGCAGCTTGACATGCAAAATATAAATATTATATGTGTAGCCTACTTCTGTCAGCACACTCTGTATTGCACCTGTGAATGAAGGGTACTTTTAACTCTGCCATGTGAAGGGCAATTCAGTACTGAGATGAGATGAGTGTGATTGTCCTGTCATATCCTGCAGATGATGTTGGCCATTTAAATGTCTAGTTCTCTCTGTATGGCTGCTGCTTGGCTGTTCTCTCTCTAAAGCACTGGTTCCTTCACATGTTGTGTTTTATGAAACAGTATCTCCTTATATTTCCTTTCACTGTCTGTAAAAATCACAGTGAGATATATATAGTGAGATCTGGTTGTCACAGGATAGCATAACCTAAATGTAGTATATAGCGCTGTCAAGTGAAAGTGCAGTCAAAATATGCTGCAAATCTACTTTGTCTAAATAGTATGTTACAGCACTGGAGATGTGAGTTATCTTTAAAGCTCTTTTTAATTATGTTGGGCATGTTGTTGGAATATAACTGCAATATCAGCATGTTTTGTGATAACCTCTGATAATCACTTTCATAAATAATTGCTTCTGTTAAAGAAATAATTGCTTCTGTTAAAGAAATACCCTATTTTAAAAAGAAAATTATCATCAGAAGTTGATGGATGAAATTCTTAGGTCAGTGTCATATATAAAGGAAATGTTCAAATGTTCACAGGTGAGTGTTATTTACATTTTAAAATTGAGACAGCAGTTGATACAACTTATTTATTTAATCCCTCTTGTCTATGAAATACATTATAAATATTTATTGTTAAGTGCTGAGAGAAAGCAAGGAATATGACTCTTGGTAACCATTACCAGCAATTCTTCTGTGCTACAGAGTATTTTCAGATGCTACAAAATCAGAGCAGGAATTCCTACTCTAACTGAATAAATCAAGTAGGCTGTTTCTACTTTTGCTGACGCTACTTGGTGTACTGCTGATGGTGCCTTTGTATGAGTGTAATGATGTATTTGTGTAAAAATGCACTCAATGGCTTGGATGGAAAGTGGTCTTGAATCCCTGTATCCTAAACTATCTGAGTTTGTTTTTGCTGGAGTATTTCTGTCTGTAAGTTTTGAGGTCACTAGTTGACCTGAGCTTCTGGCTGACTGATTCCTAAGACGCTGTTAGCTGTCTCCATGAGCTGGTGGTCAGCACTTGCCTAAGGATTGCCAGCAGTGGCTGCTGAAAGGATGAGTGCCCAAGTGTTGTTGCACACTTAGTGTGCAGAGCACTTGGTGGTGCAAGGGGGGACTTAAAACATACATAGAGCACTTTTTCCAGTTACTAAGTGTTTGTAGTTCTTACCTGGAATATCCAACTTTATTTCTGCAGGTAAAGGTTTCTGAAAATTATGTAAGCTGTTCAGTGCATTAAAACAAAAGTACAAACTGCTGTGAGTTACATGAGATGATGAAAACTGCTTGGTCAGATGATTAATGTGCAATACAACTGAGCAGATTCCCAGATGACAGAGAGAGAATGTGTTGAAGAGATCATTGTTACCAGAGTCTTGGCAAGATATCAAATGGATGCTGTAAATATGATATAACTATGAAGATATATTTATCTGAGCCAAAATACAGTGCATCATACATCCAAATATCAACACAGCACATAGCTAACTACAGGGAGGCACTGTGCTCTATGGAAATATTATTTATGTAGAAGGCATAGTGATACACATAATGCTGAAGAGGTGGTAATGGGCAGGGGGGTAGATTTTTAAGCTATCAGAGACCTCTGCTGAGATGCAAAATATTTTTCTTGTCTCTGCTGACAGGTATTGCATGTTGTGCTCCATTTTCACCTTTGTTATTTTGTTATTCCTTAAAGCTCTTCTTCAGCATTGCTGAAGGGAGGAGGGGACATGTCATAGGTCATTTTTGCTGAAGTTGGTGCTGAAAAAAGACTAGTTGTGTAACAGTTTTAGCTGGATTTGTTCTCTTATGTAATGTCAAAAGTATTAGGAACACAAATGCAGTCTCCATGTCTTCCTCGCTAGTGGAAATACTGGAGGATGTTTGATCTCTGGGATTTACAGAGAAAACACAATGTTGCTGGAATGCTGGAAAATCAGTGGCATTCCAGCCAATTCCCTGAAGATGTGTTCTGACCAATATAATGTTCAGAAATATGTAGGGGACTCCAATGTTTCTCAGTGAAATTTGGGTCTCTCCTCTATGGCGCATTTTGGACTGTTCTCTAAATAGTTTTACACGGTGTGAAGAACTTGCAGTGAAAAGGTAAGACATAGAGATATTTTATCATACAGTTAAATGTGCCTATAAATAAAATTAAATCCAAGGTGTCATTTCAAAAAATCAGTTTAGAGGGATATCTGAAAAGTATTTTTACTATGCACATTCAACCTGTACATAAATAGTTTGCGCTACAAAGGACCTTTTAGACTTGGGTGTCAAATCTGGGTCTTCATTTTGTCATCAGTAAAATTCCACTTGTGTTGAATAGTTTAGGAAGCTTTTCTGTTAGCAAACTCTTTAAGACTTGTATGCCACAGGCAACAGAATATTTGATTTTTTTTCTTATTCATAGGCAACTCTTACCAAAAAGCTATGTGCTTATAGTTTGACAATAGCATCCTTATTTTAGGGTCTCATCCCATTCTAGTTCATGAGAGTATATCTACTGTCAGCAAGAGAATGACATAGCTATTAAACTAGCTAAGCTAGAGGATGAGGCCTCAGTGAAATAAGAGTATTGCATTCTTGCTGTGTCCAAGGACGACTGGCTAAGAAGAAAGGAGGTTCGGTAAAAGACAATCTTTTCCATTGTCTCTCTATTGTACTAGAATAAATAAAACAAGTGTAATCATTGCTTCTTCCTTTCTAATTATAATTTGTGTTCCTTCTATCAGTGTTGCAATGTTTTAGCCCTTGTCATTCAACGTTGTGAATGTGTTTGGTTCAGCTTATCTAACTGGATAGAACCTAGAGGTTCTGTACCCTGGTCTTCAGTTGCTCCCTGTGGATTGCCTTGTTAGTCAGTAAAAACAGAGACAAGCACCTTCATAGAAGGAGCCCTTTCACTTGGCAGTTTAAGAACTTGTTAGGTCAGTAGGATGTTGTGGCTTAGGGACATAAAATCAAAATATATTGTCTGAAAGGACAGAGCATTATGTGGCCTCTGCCATCAAACTGGTGATTTGTAAAACACAGTCCTGAGCAGAGGACTTCCAGTAACAGGTCCTGCTGGGGCTAAAATTATGTGACATAAAATGTGATGTGCCATACTGCAAATGTTAATCTTATTTCCCCTCCTTCCTCCACAAAGTTATTACTTTCATATACGTAATAATAAGGAGAAAATACCTGTTGTAACAACTTAGGCAGCAGTATTTTTTTTTTTTTTAATCAACTGTCAGTTTATTTTGGTACATGCTCACAATCCTACAGTTTTTGTTCAAATGAGAATGAGAACCCAGTGGAGTTTTATTTCTGAATTTTTCTTGATCATTTCTTCTTGTCTGCCAACACACACCACAGGATAGAAGGCTGATTATAGTGTGCTCTCCTTTTGTTACTAGGTCAGTACTTCTAATTCTGAGCTTGTCTGCGTCACTGGGAGTATCAGATAATTTTCTCAGAAGGAAGCCTCTGACAATGCTCAGAATTAGTTTAGTCAGCAGAAAATCATCTTTGCAGAAAAGCTTACTGATTACTCTGAGAGTCCAAGTTACCTGTACTGAAGAGTCTGTATGGGTCAGAGTGTGTATTCTGAATCAGTAAATTATGATTCTGTGTTTGAATCTGCATGCTATAAGTGAAATTAGTGACATCTTTTAAAAGAATTCAGTCCTACTAAGAATATGCATTCACGCTCTAGGTTTCTTCATCTTCCTTTCTCTGTCCTTCCCCAAACCTTGTTCCTTTAAAGAAATTTTTAAAAGTGAAAAAAAAGGAAAATTGTGGAATGTGGAAACAGATTTGATGATTTTTTTTTCTATTTAAATATCATAGAATCATTTTGAAGTGTATCTGTTAAATGTACCTAATATGTATATGCTTGAAAGAGCAGAATTGTATTTGTCCTGATTCTTTTCTGTGCTTCAGACAGCAGATTTTGCCAGAAGGTCAGTGTCTTCTGAAAGAATACTTACTTGATGTAAATATGATTTTTTGTAAACAGAAGTTGTATCAAGCAGGTATTCAACAAATCACTGCATTCTACTTTTAACCAGCATGCACTGGCCCATCTGGGGGATGTTGTCTGCAAGGGGGAAAGAGAGGATTGCTAAGTTGAGGATTGCTCTGGAGAACTCTGCACTTAGGAAGCTGTGCAGAAATGGGCATCCTCGCCCATGTTTGTTTTGAGCCAGTTACTATGTTTATTAACATTTCATTGGATGGGACTTTTAGAGGGAAATTAGTTGCAGGGATTCTAGTCTCTCTTTGTTAATACTTATCACTATTTCTGTTCTATTTTTTGTTTCCAGTTACAAGAAAACACATGAGACCCTGAGCCATGCGGGGCAAAAAGCAACAGCAGCTATCAGCAATGTAGGAACAGCTATCAGCAAGAAGTTTGGAGATATGAGGTATTGGCATCTGCTGCTTCTCTGGTCTTATTTAGAGGACTAAATGTATAAATCATTTGTCAGCTCTTCATTTCCTTCTACATTAGTGTTTTAAAGGTTCAAGTAGTTTGTAGTTAGAGTATTTAATAACACTCATGTTTTTAACTGGAAAGAAGGCATAATGATGGCCAAAGATAGAATTTTTATATGAGTCCTGTTTTTTTTTTAAAAAAAAAGTACAATCAGAAATCCTTTTGTAATAACTTTGCAAACTCAAGGAAACATATAAGTAAAATGGAACAAAAAATTGATATTAGATCTTTATTAACCCAGTTTTGTTCTTATGTGGATGCTGGAGAAAAATATCATCTGAAGAAAAGAAGCCTACCTAGGAGCTGCCTGTGATAAGAAAAAAAATATTTCAGGCTATTTTTAATCAGTTTTTATTCAAGATATATTGCAAAGTTTTGTTCTGCAGTTGTAGAAAAATAGATATGATAGAAGTAACAGGAGTTGAGGTCAGTAGAACTGCCACTTAAAGGCAACTTCAGTGTCAGGCTTTATATGTTGATGTATCTTTCAAAGTGTTGGCTTTAAAGTTCCTCAGTATGAGAGCAAAAACTGTATACTGTAAACCAGCATTCCGGCTTTCATTAGGTAGTAGAATTACAGAACTTCCTGAGTGTTTGAAAGAGTTGATTGTTTTTGTTATAAGATAAGTGGACATGGATAACTCCACAAGTGCGTAATTAGGGTCTCATTTATTCATAGTGCATATTATCCCATTGGAATGTATTCACTTTTTTGTTATGACATCCTAAGATAACCATATCCTAAGATCTGTGTATGTTGCAAATGACTGAAGCTTAGTTCATGGCAATAAAGTAATTTTTCCGCCTTTTTATTTTTATTCTGGATCTTAAATCTTTAAAGTCCTCCCCTTAATACTTACCTTTACATACAGCTTAATAAATCCTCTAAAGAAGTACTAATGTTTTTCTAGGTGAAACTAAAAAGGAAAATCTTCATTACTATATCATGTGCTTTACAGTGTCTTTTTCCACACTACAGTTCAAAATGGGAATTTAGTGAATGACTTGCAACCTTCATACATAATTTAGTTATGTTTGAACATAACTAAGAATTTTTTGGTTGACACAGTTAAACATTCATGAGTAGTATATGCCTATCATAGGATAGAAGAATAAGCAGACATGCAATTATGTTTTCTTAGTGTATTTTTTAGTGTTCAAAAATCTAAGAGCTGAAAACTTTCTAAAACATAAATTTGAGCCTTCATTTAAAAGTTTCTTGAAGGTTTTTCTTCAAAATTTGTCATTATTTAGAATTTACTTTAACTTGTATGAGCTGCTGAAATTCATAACACCTCATGTCTCCCCAGAGGAATAGGAATTTGTGTGGTAAAGTCTGTGGTTTATTTGTTCATTCATTCATTCCCTATTTGGAGTCTCCCTGGTCTTTCCTTTGGTGCCCTCTGGCTGTTCCATTATGAGAAACAGTGAGTGAGTTCTTCTTCTGACCTTCATTTCACTCATTATTTCTTGTGGGTTTATTGTATTTCACTTCAGTTCCCTCTTTCCAGGCTCCAGTTGGATGAGTCACTTTCACAAGCCTTTTTGTTACCTTTGTTAATTCTTTCTGCCTTCCCTGCATTTATAGTTGTATTCTGTGTTTTTGAGAAATATATAAGACGTGTGTGATGCATGTGGCACCAACACATTTTTTGTTTTCTTAACACTTCCTCTTGCAAAAAAAGACAAGCTCACAGCTCAGCAAAAAGGTCCTGTTGCTGCTTCTTTGCTTTAGATCCTACAGCAGTGACCAAAGAGTTTCTGTGTGAATACCTTGAGCACTGGCTCTGGATTATAAAGGGAAGGATGACTTAGCAGTTCAGGATTTCTCAGGTCCTATTACTAGTGCTTTGCACATGGTATGAGATTAACTGCAAAGGCAGAAATGTCTTCAGTGAAATACAGCATGTTCAGCCTTTAGTATTTCCCTTAATTAATCAGTGTTACCAAATGCCTTTGTCTCACCTATCAGTGTCAGCCCTCATGCCCATGACAGTCATGCTCCTGACATGGCAGATGGGAGGTGTTTATCTCATTAGCTCTTTAGCCAAGGGCTCAAAGCAGAGGCTGAGTCCACCAGCATTTTGATTAATCAAAAAGAGGATTTCTAATAGCTTTCTTTGATTGAAATTATCTTGAACCTGGTTGGGTATTTTTCAGGAAAATATGAAGTACCAGCACTGCCTTTTTTGTGGATATTTGCTGTTTTCAGTTAAGTTCTCAGTTAGGAGTTTTCTTGATGTTTGATGATGAAGCAGCAAGTGACCTAGCCAGGTTCCCATAGTTAGAGGGAGAGTGGGGTGACTTGGACCTTCTGCATCTGCTGCACATCCTAAATCTGGAGTGATGGTCAGTATGCTTCCCTTAGCAACAAAGCTGGCCCAAATTCTTGGCTCAGCTTGGCCAGGTTCTCTGTGGGGTCACATTACAAACCTTATCACTTAAATAACCTGATTATTAAAAATCTTCCCCCTCCCTTTCCAATCTCACTTGTGTTTGGGGGAGTAAACTGTAAAGAGGCAGGAATTTTCTGTGTCATTGTTGGCTTGCTTTTTTTGCTAATCCAAATAATTTTATTTCAGTGATCTAGTGTATGGATTATCACCACCCCCTCCCATACTGCTGTTTTAAACAAACATCAGACTCTAGCTTAATTCTCTTGGTTAAGTATTAAGGCTGACAGTCACCAATGACATCCAGATGCAAATCCCTGTTCTGCTTTCACTCAGAGCACACACTTGAAACTGATTTCTAAAATCCAGATGTCATCATAATTCCCAGTATGTTCAGCAGCCTTACCCCCCTGGTGATGGTGATTTTGAAAGGGTGTGTAGACAGACTGACTAAATACTGAAACCTGCCTTCTTTATGAAACAAAATTCTGTTTTCTATGTTACCTGCTATGTCAACTGTGCAGAGCACTACATGAAAAACATATTTCTGTTCTGAAGTTGTTGGGTCTTAATTTTAATTTTGTTTTATCTCTAAAAATATTACTAAAATATCATATAAAAACAGGTCAGATAGACTCCCCCAAATGTGCTATTTTGCTATGTTAGCATTCAAGAAGATAAAATCTGTAAAAAAAATGGCAAAATTCTGTGCATCTGAAAGAACAGATGCCACCCTTTGGGGACCAAGTGCTTTTCCTGCAGCTGCTGTGCTTCTCTTTCATCCCCACCCCATCTTCCCAGTGTCGCAACTCTAATTCATTTTGTGCATGAATAATCACTAGTGTTTTACATTTTCTGAATTTTGTATTAATAAGCTTGTAAGGGATCTTTACAGTCATAGTGCATCCTATTTGATATTGTGTTTCTAGAAATACAAGGAATGCGTTTAAAACCAGTGTACAGATACTTCTGCTTTAGGATACAAACCAGACACTAGCAATATAGCTAAGATAATAGATTCTTCATTAATAGGCCTTGTGACTAATTATATGCCCTCAAGATTTTTTTTTTTTTTTTTTTTTTGCTCCTCCATCTCCAGCTCACATTGTCTCTTTTAATATTTAGCTGGTGTGGAAAGTTAAGAGGAAGGGGGTCACTCGCAGGGCATTGATCAGAGGTTCAGATCTCTTGGCATTAGAGATTGCACTGACATTTTAACATGGCTCTTGCTAAGAGCACAGATGTGATAGAGTTGAGGGGCTTTATCCTTTTCTGCTTTGCTTTCTGCTAAAGTTTGAATATTTTCATGCTATACTGCTGGACTACTCTGCAGCTGTCTGTATGAATCTGTCTCATCCCTGCTGATGACCTTTTTAGAAACAAGTTGTGATACCAAGTGAGACATTTTGTGGTTTTGGGTTGCTTTAAAAAAAAAAAAAAAAAAAAAAAAAAAAAAAAGGAAAGAAAAAATAAACCATGTGCACTACACTACTATATGCACACTACCACATACATTGCTGCTACTCAAGTAAAGGTATTTAAAGATTAAGCTAACAAAGGCATGCATGCAAATTAGGATGTCAGCAGTTACATTTTGTATAGCTCCTTCATTCAGCTGTCTGGTACATTTTCCTTAATTACATGATCACACAGACCCCTTTCAAATTCAGTGCCTGGGATGAACCAGCTCCCAAGATGAATGAAGGTAATATAATGCCTCATTCCTGCCAGGAGTTGGAAGGCACAGGTGGAAAGACACAAAAGACTGCAGGGAGGGACAGCCTGGGGACATGACTGCAGCAGTTGAATGTGCCCCTCAGAGATCAGTACAGAAGGTTTAGGAGGCACCAGAGGGGTGGAGGAGGGCAAAGTTAATTCCTCTCCGGAGGTGCAAGGGGGATTCTGGGAACTACAAAGCAGATACTGGAGGAATGCATTAACCTGTTATTTTCTAAGCATCTAGAAGATAGCGTGATAGCAAAAACATAAAAGGGTTTGTCAAGAACAATTACCTTGAACTGACAGCACCTGTCAAAGAGGATAGATGGAAGGTAGGAGATGTGATAGAGCTTGACTTTGATAAGGCTGTCTGTACTGTTTATGCAGAACTAGAGAAATACAGCTTAGGTGTTATTGCTTTAGCAGGAAGAGAGCATAGGGAATTGAACATTTTATTCAAAGAATAGGTCTCAGTAGCTGACCATAATGTAGGATTTTGCAGGCATCTGTCCTGAGTCTGTTACTCATCAGCATTTTCATTGGTGGGTTAGATGAAAGTGCCAGGATGGCATCGCTTAGAATTTCCATATAAATGCAGTGGCAGGGTATGCAAGCACTTTAGGCACCAGGATTAGAAATCCACATTATTTGAAATGATAAAATAAAATTCAGTGTAGGAAAGTGTAACGTGCTTTATTGCCAAATGGGGAAGAAGTTCAAAAGCAGAGATGGGGAGCACTGATCAGGCAGCTCTGCAGAGAAGGGCTAGCAAGTCTAGCCCTGTGGTTCACGAGTGCAGCCGAACAGGGGTTATTTCTGAAGGCTGTGAAATCTCTGTCATTTAAAGTTTTTAGGAGCAGGTGGGGCCAAAATCTTTTGGTGATGGTTCAGGTATGATTAATCTGCTTTACCACTTTTTGAGTTGATTTTTGCTGTGCCTTTACTGTTGGGCCTTTGGGGATTTTGTTGTTGTTGTTTGTGATGACAGAGTTTTTGCACAGCCTTTTAGGATTTCTGTGATGTAGGGATGTTCTGGGCACTTAAAACTGCTGTCAGATCTGAATTTCTTCAAATGCTGTAGCTGTCATGCCTGAAACTACCATTCTCAAACCTTTGCCTTTTGATACCCCTATAAAGGAAATAGCAATACTACCTTGCTTCAGAGCATAATTTCATAAGCATTTCTTTTGCTGATGGGTGAGGAACTTGTTTTCTCTCACTTTCATGGACATTTGTCCCTTAATTTGTGCTGGTTTTTAGAAGTCTGCAGTAACAGAGATTTCCTTATCATATGTCTGTGCAAGTATCTATACTGGCATGGAGAAGGGGGTGGCTGTTACTGGGAGCCAGCAGGTAGTAAAAGGAAGACAATAAAGGGGTCTAAGCAGAAATGTGTTGGGAAGACAAACCCTTGAATGCTTGAGAAGCACCAGTGTACATGATGATGTGCATAACCTTGTAAATAAACCTGAAGAAATTAGTGCTTTTCTTTGGAGCAAAGTATGGGCATTGCACGGTAAATAATGCATCACATCACACACTGAGAAAGGATGAGAAAAATAAGTATTTGAAGAGATGTTCATTAAGTGTGCACCACCTCACTGGCTCACTGCATGAGGCAGGTGTTCCCTTGAAGTGGTCTGTAATTAAAGACTACATCAGTAACACAGATGAAGGAGAGGCTTGTCTGCCTCATCATTTCTCAACTTTGGAACATTAATGACATCCTTTGAATATTGTATATCAGTGTGTCTCTCCCAGTTCCGCCTTAATTAAGTTTCCTGTGAGTTGGAACACAGTGTCAAGGTGTTTCAAGTATTGTTTTCAACAAGGAACAAGTATTTTAGAAAATGTTGTTTTAGGAATTAAAAACTCATTATTTTTTCCATAGCCTTTTTTAACTGAGAGATGATTAAGGGATTCAGAGGGGGAAAAAAATAATTTGCTGTTATGTACCTGTGCAATTCCAGTTCACCTATACTTTAATGATATTAAGAGAGGATATGAGAAGAGAAAAACAGTTAGCATTGTTTAAATCTATTCTAATGAAGAGAACACAAAATTTAGTTTTTAAAGATAAAACTTCTGTTTTTCAATAAATACAGAATAGGTGACTGCATAGTGAAGGACTGTGTGAAAATTTTTGCTTTGGAGAGATCTGAACTGATCCACATTCTACTGTGAAATCCAGCATAAAGATTTGAATGCAAATTATTTTATTTTTCTCCTTGGGCAGTTTGATATGCTACAGATCTGTATGTCTATTTTTGTTACCTTTTCCTAATACTTTTAACTCTTGCTTTTCTTTCCTTGTGCATCCACTCCAGATCACATTCAATTGGGTAAGACACATTACTCTCCTTGAATACTGCCTCTGTATTTGACAAGATTTGTTTTATGGGCTGTGCTGCAGTAACCTCTTTCCTTTCAACATCATTATATGCTACTTAAACTGTTATGCCTCATTTTTACAGCATAGTGAGTGTAACAAGAAAAGGATTGGACTAAGTGTTTGCCTTGAGTAGATTAGTCTTAAATTCAAATAATGGACACATTCAAAAGACGTTGGTCTTGGGAAAACCTACTTATATATAATCCCATCCTCTCAACCATATTCTTTCTGTCAGAGGTTTGAACATGAACAACAAACAGTAAAAATTCTATTCAGCTGAGTTTTGTAAAGATTATATGAAGTATTTAATTACCTCATCTTCAATAGGGCAAAAGTATCTTAGTTGTGATTCTTTAAAAGTCTTGAGTCCTGGGGAAATTTCCAAGTTCTGAAGATGATAAAAGAGTTCTTTATAATTACAGTTTGAGTTTATTGATTCTGTAAAGCACTTGAATATATGATAAAAAAATTGTTAGAAAACAATTTTTTGTGTTCTCAAAGATTCTATGAGCAGTCTGGCTTTAGATCAGTTCACCGTGAAGAGAGGCTGAACAGTCCTGAAGGCCTTGCCACTCCCTCTGGCCTTGTAGTATCTTCAGAGCACTGAAAAGCTCAAGAGCATTTTTTTCATTCAGCTAAGTTATCCTAACAAGGACTCTAATTCACTGAGTAAACTTCAAAATATTGCATAGATTGACCTTCTAAGCTCACTCTGACATGAAACGAAAATGTAATATTTACTGGCCTCTGTCATGAAGGATCCCTGTTCTCTGCAATGATCACTATCACAGTCATGCATGTCTTTTAAAAAAGCTTAATATTTTAAGCTTGTATTAAAAGAAGATTTTGCACTGTTTCTATAACGTGCATTCTTACCTCTTTAGAGAAATTAAAATATGAACTCAAAAAATAAGCATTTGATATTTTGATTGTCTGTCATGTGGCATCTCTTAGCTGTGTGAATTTAATATTCTGATTTAAACCTTTATATTTGGAATGTTTTGCTATTAAAAGAGGAGCAGTCTATGCTGAAATATTTCCAAACTCTATTTTTGCCTATTTGTTGTGTGTTGCAAAACTAAAATGGCAAGGATGCTTGCTTAATTTAATGAGGACTGTTAAAGATTTGCTGCACTTGTGAAATGTTTGGGCTAATCTTTCATAAGTCTTAAAAATTGTGTGAAAAATTGAACATGAAACATTAGCATTGTCTGCTGTCAGTTCTTGTCTATCTGATCTTAGCAGAATCCTTAAAATGTATACAACAGCAAACAGTTTGTATTAGATCTCACTATACCACCTGCTTGCCAAATAGCTCTTCCCTCCCTTCTGCACCCCCATGTCTGAATCTTTAATCTGGAAAAACAACTCTGTATATAGAGTCAGTGCTGCTCTGATTCTGTATAGTTTATAACAAGCACGTGTGCTATTTGTATGAGAGCTTTCATTTTTTAATGCTATAATCATGGTTTGCTTGCAGCCAAGTGTTGGTGATGCTTACAGTAAGGCTTTCCCTGTTCTCAGTCAGACCAGGCTGCAGCTGTCAGTCAACACTGAAAGTAGCAATGCAGGGATTTTTGGAAAAAGACACACTCTTACATCACACACTTTACTTAAAGTGCTCAGATTGAAATGTGTTTATGGAAAGTTCTTAAGCTTCAAATAAAGATTCATATTTAGACCAGGCATGATGCTTCCCAGCAGCAGGGAATAGGTGATGCTGTGAAAACAGAGTTGGTGTCTCAGGTGGGATAATTTGGCTCATGTAAGTCAAGCAGTCAGCATGGGTGGCATCTGGAGGTCTAAAGGTGTGCAGCATGATTTGGGGATCTTTGAGTAATGCAGAGGCGCCATCCTCTGCTTACAACCTTCCAATACTCCTGCTGCTGGGAAGTCTGAGGAGGGAAGTCACAAACAAACTGGATGACAGCTGTGGAAAATAGCTCCGTACCTTTGGTAAAGTTGAGGAGTGAAGGAGGAAGTGAAATGACCTGGAGAGGTGCAGATATGTGAGAGTGCTGCCTTTCTGGCAGAAGAAACCTCTTGTTTAGGTAAGCAGTTGTGCAGGAGCCTTTTGAGATTGGGAGTCAGCTGAACCAGCTCTGCTGATGTGCACAAACCTGGGGTGTATCCCTGCTGCCCAACACAGAGCTCGTCCTCTGTCACTGCGGGGCATGGAGGTGACTCTCTGTGCCCCTCTCACGTGTCTCTGTAGATAGCCGGGGTCTGCACCATTTAAGTGGATTTTGCCAGGCGCTGTTTTGCATCATTCTTTGAGCCCCATTGCTGGTCAGTTGACATGAGAATGTGGTGGGAAGATCTTCAGTGCTGAAAGTTTGACAAGCCCTTGCCATCAGAAAAGGAAGAATACCAGCTCTCTTGACTATATGTATATGTACATTTAAACCTTAGTTTAAAAAATACATTATAATCATATTGGAAATCAGATTTTACAGCTTTTTTTTCTTATGTTTTGCTTTCATCCCACAGCTATTCTATTCGCCATTCCATAAGCATGCCTGCAATGAGGTAATGTGCTACCCACATTCTATTTGCTGTGGTGATGTTGAACAGAGTAATGAGGGGGGATTTGCATACTTTGATCCTGATCCTGCAGTTTTTAGTTGGATGAGAAGTCTCACTTCAATCAATTAAGGTTGTTCATGTAGATGAAGGCTGCAGGGCAGGCTAGCTGTGGTTTTTGTTTTTGTTTTTTCATTTTAATTGTATTAACTGCTTAATCTCTTGTACAAGCCTTTGAGTAAATGAAGTAGTTCTGAGATGTATTTGGGTAGCTGATTGTTATCAGGTTTGTATTACTGAATCTGAAATTCAGTTGTTTTGCTGTCTCTAGAACATCATCCAAAGCCCATTAACGTCAGAGATGCTTTCCACTCCAACAGGCTTTGGATCATGCTCCTATGGAGGGATTTTACATTAGTGCTTTCATATTTTAATGGCTATAATCACGCTTTACTTGACTGCAGCCAAATATTGACGTCTGTTCAAGTAAAGCTCTGACTGTTTTCAATAAAATTAGTATCCAGCTTTCTTTTTACTCCCTTGGCCTCTAAATACATGACTGTCCCCACTCTGTGCTAAGCATGCATGAAAAACAAACTCACAACTAAATGATGGATGCTAATTCATTCAACTTCAGCAGGTGGGTAGTTTAAGGCAAGCATTGACCAATGTGACCTACAGATCAAATATAAGTTATAAAACTCAGTTTCTCTCTCCTTTTGGCCCTTCTTGCCATATGAAAAAATCTGTCATCTAAATAACAGAAACTAAATTCGCATTATTTTTTCAACTGGCTTCTGTTTGCCCTTCCCTTAAATTAAGGGAAGGGCATTTTAACTCAGCCTGATGGGGGATATGATATAAATGTATTTGCAGAATGAGGAATTGTGCTGGACAACAGTGCCTGAGCTTCAGAGTATTCACTAATAATGAAGCACAACGTATGCTTTAAATGAGGTCTCAGGTGCCAAGCAAGGAGCAGAGAACCAGAAGAAGGTCCCCTTCACCCACTGTAGACTTGTCTTAGTCTCCATTGTGTTGGATGAACACAGAGAAAAGCTTAGCTTAGTCAGAGAGGCAACTTAGGAACACAGTCTCTCTAAAGTCTTTGTCTTTGAAAGCAGCAGTGACAAAATCACAGGAAAGGGTGGGACGGGACAGGATTCCTCAATGACATTTGGGACCCACTTCCTATGTCATTCTAATCTCCTTCTTCCCAATCTTAGGACATTAAACTTGGCATCTTTTTAATAATGTAGGTTATGAACTTGCTCATCAGCTGAAAAAAAATGTTTATTTCTTTACAGCAACAATACAAATGGATAAAGACATAGAAAAGCAGCATTACAGGCAGAATTGTCTGCTTGTTCTGAGAACATGTATCATAGAGTAGGCATACCAGTTATAATTTGGTTTCAATATACTATGCAGGTTCTACTTTTGAAAATTTGTAGCTAAAAAGTACTCATCCGATTACCATAATTGGATTTGACTGACAGCACAAGTGAGTGTTCATAGCCTTTTGCTGCCAGCCAGCCTTCATTCTGTGCTGGCACTGTTGCCTGGTAAGGACTGACCAAATTGTGGAATTATCCCATGATGTTGGCAACTGACTCTTTTTCCTCCCTTCAACTTTTTTTCTCTTAGGAATTCTCCAACTTTCAAATCATTTGAGGAGAAGGTTGAAACCACTGTCACAAGCCTTAAGGTAAAGGTTAGGGGCAGAGTTTGCATGCCCCGTGTGTGTTAAAGTGTGACAGCGTAGTTGTTCTTATCATTTGTCCAGGAGACTGATTTAGTTTGTTGTTCCATCAAGAATTCCACTGAGCACTAATGGAAAATTAAGGCAATACACAAAGAAATTGTTTTCCTTTGCTTTGTTGCTGAGAAATTATTTCTGATGTATGCCAAAGTAAGCAAGTGGTCTCGGAAATGCCAAAAATAGTGGTGGTAAGGAGTGTCTGTTCCCAGTCATCTCAATGTGTCATTCAGAAATAGAAAAAGGTAATTCAAACTGCACAGCTCTGAAGACCATTTCTGCTCACAGTGATCTGCTTGAGAAGCCTGATCTTATTTTGTTGATTAAGCAAAGGTGTTTTAGAGGAGAGTATTTGTCATGCCAGCTCAGCCTGTTGTGTTCAGAGTGCTCTTAGATCATCCTTTAAGAAATCTGTAATTAAGCAGGACAATATAGTAAGTTCTGAGTCCAAAATAATCCTCCATATCTCATGAAACCTTCATTGTCTATCTTTATTGACAAACTCACTGACATTTTCTCAAAATATTTTCTTTCTGTATTCTCTTTCTTTCATTTCCTTATGTGAATGGGGAAGGGAAGCTGGAGTCATGGATCTAGGGTGCCACCAGGGTAGACTGCAGAAAAATGGGAATGTTTCAGCATTGCTCTTCCTTTTTTCTACCTCTGTTCCAAGGCTTGCTGGATTAGGAAGACCAGGGGATGGAGGCAGAAATCATAGAGTTACCCTTCAATTCTAGGGTTATGTTGTGGTCTCAAAAAGTGAAGAAATACCCAGAGAGGCCCCTGAAAAAAGAACAGCAGTAGTCTTATCATCTTTCCAACCCCCATATCAGTTACAGATCTTCAGTGATCCTACAGTGTTCTGCAGTTTGCCAAAACTGATGTTCAAGTTTCATAACATTTAGAACATCAAATTTCAAATTAGATTGTATTTGTTCTTGAAGTCTGGACTTTGGGCTGCAGCTTTCTTGGGAGAGTATACTAGTTCATTTTTCCCTGGAAATCAAACAGGACCAGGGTGCCTCATTCTTCTCAACTTTTCTGAAAATCTGAACTCTGATGAATTAAATGTTTTATTGGACTTTCAAGCTAGGTAAGCTGCTGTGCTAGCTAAAGAAACAGGATTACGTAGGATTAACCCTTTGGAAACTTAGAACACAAGGTTCATTTAATTAAAATAATCTTCCTAAGCATTCAGTGGCTGAGAGGTTGAAAAAATGTCAGCTTGTCTTTGAGTTCTGTTTCAATTCTAGGATGGAGTAAAAGGTTTTGCCCTATTTTCAGGCTTGAATCAACTTGAAGCGGGCATATCAGCAAGCGAAGCCACAAAAGAATGTTCTCTTACCAAGAAAACCTAGTCACAACAGCTTTGTCTCTTTGTCACTTAGTCTTGATCATTTTCAAATCTTTAGGTACAGCTCTGTCTTTGTTAGGAAACTTCTTTTTCAAAGATTTAGTCTTACTGATTTTTATTTTTAATACTTATTATAAATTCAGTGACCTGAAGCATTCTGGAAGTAGATGTGTAAGCACATTGGATATGTTTGATTAATATATTTTGGTATCTCTTCTCTGCCTTCCCCCATGAAAATGCCACTGGCAGTTTTATATTCCAGTATCTAGCAGCTATAAGTGCCTGAAGAGATTCAGGTCCTTTGCTTACTACATTCTTTCTGCTGTCCGAAATCCCAGTATGTTTTATGAATTTTGCAAGCAGCTGTGTTACTATAGCTGGCATGTGGGCCAGAGCAAATGAACCAGTTAATTTTAGTATCCATCTCTTATCCAGCCTGCATAGAATTGGAAAAAAAGCAGTGAAATCAGTGTGAGCTACACAGGTAAACAACCACATTGGGTTTACTGCTGGGGTCTAGGATCCTACCTGGGATCTACTTAGGGACTTTCTCCTTTAAGCATATGAGACATGACACTGTCAGATTTTATGATGGCAGCCTAGTTTAGAAATAGTGGAGTAAAGAAGTTGCTTTATTTGACTGGTTTTATAGCTGTTGTTCTAAGGAACCATCCCTACACATTCTCTGCCTGCACAGTTCCTTGCTCTCCTTGGCCATGGTGGGGATTGGAAATGGGATTTGCTTCAGTGTGAGCAGAGGATCTTGCTGTTCTCTGTTTGCCTTATTTCAGACCAAGGTTGGTGGGACAAGCCACACGGGAGGCAGTTTTGAAGAAGTTCTCAGCTCTACAGCCCATGCTAGTGCTCAGAGCTCCCTGGCTGGCACCCGACTCCCTGAAAGCGAAGAAGAGCTTCAGTGTTAAACAGCAGGCTCTCCTGAGCCCCACATGCCTCTCTTCAGAGACTTGCCCAGACAATGATTTTCAGCTCTCCCTCACCACACAACTTGCGCAACAAGGTTTTGTCAGCTTTGGAAAATTGCCATCCTGGCCTTGTGTTGGAAAAATGTTTCCTCTCCCTATTTCTATTTTAGATGGGCCATTTTATCACCAGGTACTTTGTACATCATCAAAACCACATGAAAGTCATTGGCAATAATGCACTAAATTCTGTGTTAAGTGACTAAATAGTGTTTTCAGTTACATGTAACTTCCCTCTAACAATCTCCCAGTCTCTGTTTCTTATTTATTTTGGTTTACTTTTTTCTATCTGTTGGTTTCTGGCTTCTCTCTCAGTGCCACATCAGACAGATGGACCTTGAGCTGTGCACAGTATTCAGCTGCCAGCAGTAGCCCATACACCAGCTGTCTACCATCCACACCAGGTGCCCTTTGCTCAGGAGTGTCTGTACATCATCTATTTCCTAATAGAATTAAAATCACTTACTGTCACAAAAAGCTGTTTCTCCTTCACTGGTACAGTCTGGCATTGCCCTACACCCGTTAGGCAGCAGTTAAGGAGGGCAGGAAGAGACACCTGGTTGTTCATAGAGAAACAACTTATCACAGCTGCTGATTTCAGATTGTCATTTTGGCTGGAAAGGTTTCAGTTTCAAAATGTTCACCATTGCTTGCTCTCTTTGGTTTGGTAAGACTTGGCAGTGAACTTAATTAGAAAATCAAGTGGAGTGGAGGGAACCTCTAATATTTTTGCCTCTGTATCTCCCCCTCAAAACCAAGGGAAAATATATTTACGAGCCTCTGTCAAGATACAGCCTTAAAGTGAAAGAATACAAACCCAACATTTGGCTTCAGATGTGCCATAGGTTAGAGAGCCCATGCCTTCAGAGCTGCTAGTGTAGACCCTGTCACCTGACAATGCACAGGATGAGTAAGAACTTCACTTTTGGTGTCAAATTTTGCTGTGCTTTGCTCCAGGATGTTAATTCCACCAACCGCATTATCTCTGCTCAATCACCAAGAGCCAGACATCTCTCAGCTTTGATTCAGCATGTTTTCTGAATTGCATTCTTTTAACATGTTTTCTAAGGAAAGAGCAGCGCATTTGTGACACTATCTATCTTGCTGTGTAGTGAGCACGTGTCTGTCCGCATGTTGCGTTGCTCAGCTCACCACACTCCGAGGTGGGCACGACGTTATCAGTAAGCAGGATGGAAAAGAGCCTGGCTACTTTGAGAATGGATGCGTTTTTGAGCATACGCCAAAGCTTCAAATCAGTGTTAGCGAGTTTGACATTACAGACTGCTTAAAATTTTGTGAGAAAATGTGGCTTTAAGTGATTTTTGTTTTTTCTTGTGTGGCTTTTGTTAGTGTTTACAAAGTTGAAAGTCCTTTTGTAATGTTCTACTGGACATAGGCTAACTTTGGACATTTATATCACATGCCTCTTTAGCGTGATTTTTAGCATGGAAACAAATCTAATTGTTTTTCTAGTATTCTTGTGACAATTTTCTAGCTTATTTTACGTGTTTTTGTGCATAAATGTGAATTTATTTAAAATGGAAGATATTGACAACTTAGTTTGTGTAAATGAAGTTCTTGATATTCTTATTAAAAATAAATTTCTCTCTCTTTTACCCTTTGTGATGCTTTACTTCTGTTTACCAGTAGTACTGAGCAACCTAGTGGAAGGTGTCCCTGCCACTGGCAAGGTAGCTGGAACTAGATGATCTTTAAAGGTCCCTTCTAACTCAAAGCACTCTATGATTACTGTGCATAGGGTTCCACACTGTTCCCTCGGTACCCTGCAGAATGGGGAAGCCTGCTATGCTGAATGAATGGACTGTTCCTGCTTAGGGTAGTATTTGTGCTGCGCGTGTTTCTACCAAACATCTATTCAAGACCACTTTGCTGCTTTGTCAAGAATGTTGTCAATTCTGCCCCTCCATGCCTCTGTAGCTTTTGCACTCAACATTCAATGCAAGCTAATGGACACTGTGATTTGTGTGCATCTAGGTGGAATAAAAAGGCTGACAAAAGCTTGGTGGGCCCCCTGCATCCCCCTGTGCAGTATGGCAATCTGTTGCCAAGATCCACTAATCAGCTCAGCAAAGTGCAACCTGTTGTTCTAGGGTTGCCACGGGACTTGACTGCTGCCCCGGGGGTTCCTGAGCAGAGCAGGCAGCTCGCATCTCCTCTGCACCAGACCAATACACCCTGCAGATATTGAGCACTGTGCCAAGCCACTGAGGCAAGAAGCTCCCAGCATCTCTGCACAGCACACTGTGCTCTAGGAAAGGCAACAGCCACAGAACACTTTGTGAGTTCAGTCAGGCCCCTGAGGTTTGTGTTAAGAAAGCATTTCCTGAGTCATGGTGCCTGAAAATGTGTGTTCAGATACACTACCTACCTTCAAAGGATATGACAATTGAATTTAGTTTATGCTGCTTCATTTAACATGAGGTGAAAGACAGAGAACTCCAAATCTCTACCATGCAATTTTTACAGGTGCAAATTTTGCTTATTTAGTAATCATGGCATTGCCCTCATCTCCAGCTGCACACAATTCAGCAGTTGGGTGTGCAGACACTGGCCTCACTGGTGGCATTTACGACCACTACAGCTTTACTTCACAATCATTCTGTACCTCTACATTAGTGTCTACTTCTGCCAGAAACTCATTTATGGCACAACTGGTACCAGCGTGCCATAGCCTGGAGAAGGGAGCAAGCTCTACATGGATGTACAGCTTCTGCATTAGATTGCACAAATTCCAAAGGTCCCTCCCAACCTCAGGTATTCTGTGATTATTAATTTGTGGAAATGAAGTTCTTGATATTCTTATTAAAAATAAATTTCTCTCTCTTTTACCCTTTGTGATGCTTTACTTCTGTTTACCAGTAGTACTGAGCAACCTAGTGGAAAGTGTCCCTGCCACTGGCAAGGTAGCTGGAACTAGATGATCTTTAAGGTCCCTTCTAACTCAAAGCACTCCATGATTACTGTGCATAGGGTTCCACACTGTTCCCTCGGTACCCTGCAGAATGGGGAAGCCTGCTATGCTGAATGAATGGACTGTTCCTGCTTAGGGTAGTATTTGTGCTGCGCGTGTTTCTACCAAACATCTATTCAAGACCACTTTGCTGCTTTGTCAAGAATGTTGTCAATTCTGCCCCTCCATGCCTCTGTAGCTTTTACACTCAACATTCAATGCAAACTAATGGACACTGTGATTTGTGTGCATCTAGGTGGAATAAAAAGGCTGACAAAAGCTTGGTGGGCCCCCTGCATCCCCCTGTGCAGTATGGCAATCTGTTGCCAAGATCCACTAATCAGCTCAGCAAAGTGCAACCTGTTGTTCTAGGGTTGCCACGGGACTTGACTGCTGCCCCGGGGGTTCCTGAGCAGAGCAGGCAGCTCGCATCTCCTCTGCACCAGACCAATACACCCTGCAGATATTGAGCACTGTGCCAAGCCACTGAGGCAAGAAGCTCCCAGCATCTCTGCACAGCACACTGTGCTCTAGGAAAGGCAACAGCCACAGAACACTTTGTGAGTTCAGTCAGGCCCCTGAGGTTTGTGTTAAGAAAGCATTTCCTGAGTCATGGTGCCTGAAAATGTGTGTTCAGATACACTACCTACCTTCAAAGGATATGACAATTGAATTTAGTTTATGCTGCTTCATTTAACATGAGGTGAAAGACAGAGAACTCCAAATCTCTACCATGCAATTTTTACAGGTGCAAATTTTGCTTATTTAGTAATCATGGCATTGCCCTCATCTCCAGCTGCACACAATTCAGCAGTTGGGTGTGCAGACACTGGCCTCACTGGTGGCATTTACCACCACTACAGCTTTACTTCACAATCATTCTGTACCTCTGCATTAGTGTCTACTTCTGCCAGAAACTCATTTATGGCACAACTGGTACCAGCGTGCCATAGCCTGGAGAAGGGAGCAAGCTCTACATGGATGTACAGCTTCTGCATTAGATTGCACAAATTCCAAAGGTCCCTCCCAACCTCAGGTATTCTGTGATTATTAATTACCTGTGAAGGAGTCTGTAAAACCGCCAGTCTTGAGTGATAGGGAGTGAGGAATACAGACCTTATGGAAATACTGGCACCATTCCCTGATACAATACATGAACAGGGGAAAAATTATATGAAACAAAGAAGTTACTGAGAAAATACAATTAATGAGATTACCAGTTTTATGCACCAGCACTTAAGGCTTATGCACTCCAAAGAAATCTCATCTCTAAGCTCAGCAAAGAGCTTCTACAGATGCTGATTGGTCTCGTTTCTGTGTAGCACTGAGTGGATATTAACCCACTTTGAAGGTACTTAAATCCATACATATTTAGAAATTCACAGAACAAGACCACCTGCCCCACACAGTGCATTACATGAACAGATTAGGTTGCAATCAACTAATTTTTAAATGTATATGGACTTCCCCAGTGGAGAATCTATTTGTAACTGAGATTGCATTAATCAGAGGCTGATTAAAAAGAAGGAAAAACGCAAATATACTAATTCTTTGTTCCCTGACACGACCTCTGATCTGGGAGGCAACTACATTACCTGCTCCCCTCTAAGAGGTCCTGGGATTTTCAGCAGTGAATGCACAGGAAAAAAAAATCTGCTAGCAGAATCAGTGATGTTAGAGGAGAAAAAATAATGACCAGAATATAAACGAAAGTATTTATTATGGCTACAGCATTTAGGAACACCTCAGGAATGTGGATGAGATGTGGCAGCTATTCTTTTTTTCCTTTCTGTGTTAATCAGAGATACAAGCTGGAGTATTTCTGGGTGAACAAACTTCCCTGCAAAACAAAAGAAAGGGAAGGTTAATGAAAAATGCTCTCATTTTGCCACGTGTGAAAGGCTGGAATTGAAATGATAGCAGAGATGTCACTTTAGGCTCAGAATAAATGTGAAATTATTCCTTTAAGAAAGTTAATGCTCCCAGTTCAATCCAGCTATGGAGTAAGTGTAGCTACACCCCTTCTTCACAAAAAAGCTTGTATTTTGTGCTCTATTAAGACATTTAAGAGCTGAAAAAGGGATGCAACCCGACCAAGACAATCTGATACTACGTATTGTGCTACAGGAAACCACTGCAGTTACAGGTGCACTTGGGGCATATGCTGCAGGCTCTACTCAGACACCAGCTCAATTTAAGTTGTTGGATTCTGGTAGGTAGCAAAGATGTCAGTTAGAAAATAAAGCATTATCAGCTTTGTTTACATTGTCTTTTCTTTTCCTTTGCTAATCAAAGTCTTACAGTGAGATTATTATTTCCCTGGAGAATCACCAAAGTATAAATGGGACTTGTCAGGGACTCTGTTGGGTGACTGATGGTCCTCTCATCCCTAGAGTTTGTCTCTCCCTAGTTTTTTTCCCAGGACAGGATGAATTAGTTACAGTTCTCCTCTGGTGTTAACTACCTTGCCAAAATGATAAAGATTTTTTTTTTACTTATCTCTGCTTTAAACTACCAGTGTATTTTGCAAAGGATGAAAAGCAGTGGATAGAATAAAAAGTAACACAGTTGCAATCATTTCACTGAGGTGGTTCTCACAAGAACCTTGGGTTGGTCACTCAGCTCAACTGGAGATAACAAATCCTACTTCACTGGTTCCCGAAACACTGACAGAGTACAATCAAGCTGCTGTCAGAGCATGGGTGAACACCGAAGACTCATTTATGAAGACTCTCATGTTTCAGGGAGATCCTTACATACATGCAAGTGTAATGAACACTGAGCCTCTCTCTAAGGTGAAAAGTGATGTAAAAGGAATTTGGCATAAACTAAATTCAGGTTTAATACCTACAGATAAATGTCAGGTATGTTCACAATGCATCAAGTTTCCCCAGAAATATTAGGGGACTTGAACAATGAGTAAAATAACTAGTTCTCACTTGCTCTGAATGTCTGTCAGAAAAAAAAATAAAAATTTATATATTTCATTTATGAAAGAGGAAAAAGAAAAAAAGCCCAAATGTCATACCAGCAGTTGAATCAAAAAAATCCTGCAGTCTGCCAGGTGTCTTTTCCAACTCTTCATACTCAAATGCTTGCAGTATCATCTCACACTGATCCAACTGCTTTACAAACTTGGCCTCTGCAGTAGACTGGTTTTCATATTCCTGAAAAGATTTGCAGTTTTAAGAAAATAATTTCGTTACTCTGAAACAGAACACTAAAATCTCTTTATATATCTAGAATTTTCTTCATTAGTAAAAGCCACTCCAGAAATATCCAGCACAAATGTATCTTTCACTTCGATTTTACAAACACACAGTGGTGAGCAAAACACTTGAAATATGTGCCAATTTTATATTAAATGCAGTGGGATATAAAATACAGCCTTTTGCATAATCTAACTCTAAATATACCAATTCTTTTGGCTGAATCAGGGATGATATGGAGGCAACTCCGCATGACATACAAGTTAAACAATAGGTTTAATTTAACTGTATTTTATGTAGAAAGATAATTTCAGGCCTGGTTAAGGCTATTAATTACCACAGTGTGTGCCTATGCACTGTCATCACCTATTTTTAAGACCTATTTTGCACTTTTCTCACCACTTACTGTTTCTATATGGAGTTGTTCTTTATATTTCTCTTGTCATTCCTGCCTAATCTTTTTGCTCTAATCTGTCTGAGCTGCTTATGTCCTTATGTCTCTCCTAGGAGATAGGGAGTGGTTAAGGGGTTTCCTCCCCTGCAGAATTTAAGTCCTTTAATCTCTCTGCTATCTTTTCCCTCTCTACAGTCATCATCAGTATATATTTATGAGTGATTCACATTTCTACTCAACTTGAACAATTTTGCTGTCATTTGCCTCCAGTGATGGCTGCAGACAGGTTTGGCATTGGATTTTCTCTTTTCCAAATCTACTGCATTGTGTGGGATGTCTCATGAGCAGGTCTTCCTGACTCTCCTGACTTCCAAAACCAACCCCATGGAAAGGCGTTTTCTTCTTCTGTGCAGGTTACCTTTACCTTGATACCATTGGCAGGTCTGACCCTATTCATCATCCCCACCACCATTAATCACACCGAAGTACACACTGGGACCATCTAAGCTCCCAGATCCACAGAACCTGTGGATCATAGCACTTCCACAGAGAAGAGCAACATGAGTGCAGGAAGAGGTTTGCTACTGACAACAGAACCTGGCATTCCTTTCTGCATCTTAAGACAACAACTGTGGTGGGAGTGGCATTCACAGTGGAAAGACCCTGGCTTTGTAATTCCAGCACACTGATGCTCAGGTAAGTGTGACAGTCATTTTCTTGTCTTGCATACTATTAGGAGCCTGTTCTTGGGCTTATTACTTTACCTTTGAAGTCAGAAATCCAGATTTCAATAGCCATGAGTCAGAAATCCATATTTCAATAGCCATGAGTACTATTCTATTTAGATTTCAATGGTACTTTGAATTTTCAGTTACATCTTCATCATTATTTTAATAATAAATTTAATTTCAGTGTTTTTATCTTGCTTTTCTCTTTTCAACCTGAGCTTTGCCTCATTTTTAAATTGTTTAAGTACTTATTTTCTTAAATCTATTTGTTTTATAATGTCTTTTGCAGGGGCGAGGGTCCCTCAAAGACAACAAACTCTTGGCAGCATTACAAAGGAGAACTTCAAGAAAAGAAGAAGTAGGGCTGTTCACCTGTAAAACTCAGTCTCACCTCCAACAATTAGGGGGGAGTATCAATCTGTTGCCAACCTCTGTGCTATAGACCTGATGTTATTCACACCTCAGCTCACACTGCCCTCAAGAAACATCAGCTATTACATGTGCAACTGTGCACAGCGCTGAAACAAACACTTACTGTTTCCTCCCCACAGGTGGTTAAGACTCTGAAATAACAGTGTACTTTGGAAAAACACTAACTGTACTTTGGAAAACACTCCAACACCACAGGCCATCTTTTAAAAATCATTCCTGTGCTTTTGCACTTGAGAATAAAAAAGCAGGACAGAGCTGAAACATGCTGATTAATTTATTTTACCGTTTTTTCAAACATGTTTGGGAATAAGTTATAAAGTGAAAATATATCTGAGGCATCTTTCTGCTGCCTCTCCCCTACACAACACTCACCAAGTACCCACCAACACCATCCAAAGCAGCAGTTCTTGTAAAGCTGAAAAGCGAAGAGAGACAGAGACAGGAAGGGCTGGCTAAGAGTGTCAAGAAATCTTGTACTGCTCAGCACTGTTCAGCTCTGGTCCATGACCACCTTCACTCACAAAAAAAAAAAATCATAGGGAAATGTCTCTGGCTAGCTGAGAGCAGAGCAGCACACCAAGTTATCAGAGGCTTCTTATTTTCTTTCTCTCTTTTTTTCTCTTCTTAAGGAGCAACTAGTTGTTCCACTTAAAACAAGGGAGTACATGTGAATAGTAGATTTTTAGGGTACCCTCTCTGCCAGGTGGGTTGCACTCATGCTAATGAATTGCAGACACACTGCCAATAAATAATCCTGAAGGTATAAACAAAGACCAAATTATCAAAATTGTGCACATATTAAGTTATGGTTAACGAGAATGATGAAAAGCTAACATGCTAAAGAACTGACTCCATACTGAACCAGCTCTTACAATGTCACTGGAGAAGACTGAGACCAGCAAAGAAAAAAAAATACACAGAACTAACCTTATCTATCAAAACCTCATTTTCCTCAATTATAACAGTTTCTCAAGGGAGAAGAACCAGCACTCCCTAAAAAAATACACACATATTATTTCCTATATCTGATGATGTTGGTCTACCCCCTTTACCTTAAAATATAGCTCTCTGAGTGCCCATTCCCACTGCCTGTTCAACCACACAACTACAACAGGGAAAAAAAAAAAAAAAACCAAAAAAAACCCTAAACCTAAAACAAAACCACAAACAGGGTGTTGTAGCAAAATGCAGAAATTGAATGCAAGTATTTGGAATTAAATACACTGGAAGTAGAAAAGAATATGAATGTAAGATACAGATTCAGGTCATATAGTCCAAGAAACACAGAATGCTTGCACAAGAGGTTGTGGATTCAATTTCCCCAATATGTCAGGAGGAGATAAAGCACAGTAATTCAGTAATTATGAACTTGAATTGTTTAGAAATAACCTAATCATACCTCATTTGCAAGTATAAAAGATCTTATCAATTAACAGCATGGGTTTGCATAAAAATGGTTAAATCACCTTCAAACACAAAAGATACTTTATAATACAAACTTTTAAATAACCCAAGACCAGAAATCTCCAGTTTGTAAAAAAGTGCATTTTTTTGTCACATTTAAGTTTAAACATTAGTTTACTTAATCATTTTAAATTACTTGGTCTAATGGACTTTATTAGAAAGAAATCAAAGCCACAGAAATTACTTGCATAAAAAGCAGAAGATAAACCACAGCACCATCACCTACCATTATTTTTTTTCCTGTATTAAAAGCTGCATATGGCCAGATATGAACGAAAGTGACAATGTAATAAAAAATCAGATTTATATCCAGAGGGCTAGATGTAGAGGACAAACCCCTCCTTTAGCTGTACAAACCAAGCCCTAGACAGGTTGATCAGGAACTCTGAGAGGCTAGGGGCAGAAGATGGTTATTTTATTAAAATCCAGGCTTTTTGTTTGAAAAGGATCCAAAAGAGACCTTGACTCATACTGTTAAGCTTTATCTTCTAAGCAAATAAAACTCGCTTTCTTGAGATCAAAATAAGAGATGGCACAATTTCACAGGTACATGGGAAGAAGGGAATGGGCCACCCTGAATTTTAACACAGGATTAAAAGAATGCAAACTTACTTCCCAGAGTTCAAAGATTTCTTTTCTGAGGTCCTCTGATAGAAGGTGGGTCAGTCGTTTCATAGCTGTCTGAAAAAAAAAAAGCCATTTCCATTTATCTATTTTCTGAGCAACATTTTTATCATTGTATTTTCTGAATAGTTATCTAGTTGTTACCAAGCTAGCAGAAACATCCACTACACAGCAAATTACTGTATTGTTTTGGCATGGCAATGTTTGGCTACAGCTCTGGCCAAGGTGGTAGCACCTCTGGAACAACGTATTTAAGGGCAGGGGAAAGCCCAGTGCAACTTCATCCAGGGGAGGAGTGAGAAGTGAGAGGAAGAACTCTGCAGACACCAGGGTTAGAGAAGGAGAGGGAAGAGGTGCTTTAGATGCCAGAGCAGATTCCCCTGCAGCCCGTGAGGAAGATGATGGCGAGGCAGCTGTGCCCCTGCAGTCCCACAGAGGAGCAGAGATCCACCTGCAGCCCCTGGAGGTCCATGGTGGAGCAGATATCCACCTGGGGCCCACGGAGGATTCGAAGCAGAGGGATACCCAAAGGAGGCTGTGACCCTGTAGGAAGCCTGCACTGGAGCAGGCTCTCAGCAGAACTTGTGACTCCAGAAACTGTTCTGCATGCTGTTTGTGCTCCCCCAGTTGATCAGTCTCACTTCTGTGTCATCTCTACTGTTTGCCCAGTGACATGAAGGGCTGCTTCTAAAACAACCAACATCACAGGCAAGACAAAGGTTTCATGCCATGATTGTTTCTCCACTTCCTATACAGGATATAGTGTCACAATATGGTTCCAAATTGCTTGCCACCACTGAAGCATCAAGGTCTCATTCCTTCTCACCTCTTTCCAGCTCTGGAACTCATCAGATTTCAAGGACAGGTGACTAAAATGACTTACCTGTCAAAAACCCCTATTCCAAACAACATTTTCCCGCCTCTAAAAAAACTCCAAAACTTCTTTTATTAATCAGGTTCATTTTCCACTGCCTTAGTGTTGGTGAGACTCACTGGTTAAAGTTACTGCACAAGCAGCAAACTTTGGAGCCAGCTCAATGTCGGCTATAGAGCAAACAGAAAAAAGGAGAACTCTGCAGTGGAAGCAGAGTATTGATAACTCACCTCAAGCCACCTCCTGAAGTGGCTACCCATGGTCTATTTTTACAACAAAGTATTTCAGAGTCATCCCAAATATTTAATGCTTTACTCTCCTTCTCACAAAGTCAACAGAAAGTCCTCACTGATTGAAATGGGAGCAGAAGGAGCTGCAAATACTTAAGAAAACTTCTTAAACATACCTAGGCATCGAAATCTCTTTTTCCTTGCCTAAATTCAAATGAAACCAAAGCTGAAGGCTGATCCTCAGTGACACAACAACCTTTAGAGGCTTCCAGTAAAGAGGTTTCTTCTGTTCAGAGTTTTGAAGCTCTTTGAAGAGTGCAACAACCACTCCAGTGATTATTCATCACGCATAAAAGGGGTTGTCTTTGCTTGTCTGGTTAAAACTAGGGGCTGGGGGGCCATGACTAACTCTAGGAGTAAGCTCTGCTAAGAAAGTGGAAATTAAAGATCTAAGGTGCATTTGGCATTCTTGAAGTACTATCTTTACTGACTGTAATTTTGGTGGGTTTTTTTTTTTTTAAATATACTTCCTAGTGTGTTCTTACACTGAATGAAAAAAGCCTCTGAAGAGTTTCTGAGGCATGACATTGCCCTCTAGCTGTGGCTACAGAAATGGTTTACATTTTCTTCAAATAACGCCACAAACCAGAAACCGCAAACCAGCAGTTTGGATAAGTGCAAGGCCAAAAATAAAGTGACTCTAGGCATGCTGCACTCAAAGAATCACAACAACAAACAAGACACCTGCACCTGAGGTTCTGTGGAGAAGGCTTAAATGAAGTCTCTGTCAACCTCATGATCTGGCACCACACACATGATCTGACATGAACTGTCATCCATCCTACTCAGTGCACCTATTCCCTGCTCCTCAACTCTTGGTAAGGCTGCTGAACATGACTAATTCAGGCTTACCAAAAGTGCAGCTAGCTCAGGAATAAATGTCCAAGGTGAAGATTATTTCAAAGATTCTTCCATAACTTTGTACTTGGTAATGTTACAGGTACAAAAATCTCAATGAGCTGAAAACTCTACTTGGTTGTGGCAGGTTTGTGCCAGAGATTGTATTATATTGCTTATTATATTCCTTCACCACCACCAGAAAATTAAAACACACCGAATGCTCTGCAGCTGTGGCTTCACACCTTATATTCATACCTCTTCTCTCCTGTGTTTCTCCTCTTTTGGGATATTATCTGCAGGAGCAATATCTCCAACAATGCATTCAGCCATATCATGAACCAAAGCTAATCGTATGCATCTGACAAGAAGGAGGGACAGAATAATTAGTTTTTCAGCATTTTAAGTTGAAAACTTATCCAAAAGGCTAAGAGACTGGAGAATTTACTCCCCCTTCATGTGCTCTAAAGGTTGGTTGGAGCCTTTTTTAAACTTTATATAACATTTTTTACTTGTTTGTTAAAGGAAGTATTTTCCACCTAGATATGATTTTTATTTTTGATTTCTAGTCCCTACTACTTGTAAATGTAGATCTAAGTATAAATACACTGTGTACCAGAGCATAATAATCAAAAGTAATGTACTTAGCTTTTGTATACTTGACTTTTGGAGATGTTGTGGTAATTAACTACATTATACACTTCACATTATTCCTGCAGCAGGTAGAAGGTAATCTGATTGGAGCAATCCCAAATTCAGTATATAATCTGTCACTCACAGCTCTGCAGCTATGCCAGTCTGCAGCAGAATAGTCAAGAAAGCCTTCATATCAGCTCCTAGAGCTTTCTCTGCTATCCTAGAGGCTTTCTGTGGCTCCTTACGTCTGTCAAAACTGACATGGTCTATGGTCTGACACGGCTGTCTGTTGCTTGACATTGGTTTTTAACAAGGGTCTGCAGCCTGTTTATTTACTGCTTGAAAGAAGACCAGCTTTGAGCCTCTGCACTAAGGATTTGCCTCAACACTCCCAGTTAAGCAATACAGTTTTTAGCTCCTTTCAAATGACCAGGTAAACAGGACCCTGTCCGAATGACAGAGGGAAAAGAAGAGGGGAAAGGTGTGATTTAAAAGCTCTTACTGGGGACAACAGCTTCTTTTAGCATTTTGTTTGCAACTCACCCACAACGCTAACATATGGTCGTGATAAGCAGAGGCAGTCTCACCTGTCCTTGTTAAGGCTTTTGTCTTCAGTCACCAAAGCCATCATCGCCATCCTGTACATATGGTCGGAGACGCTCTCTGGCTTTGTCACGTTCCTGTACACCCATCCCGTCCGCGGCACTCTCTGCGCCCGTGTCACAGAATCAGAGAATCAGTTAGGCTGCAAAAGGCCGCACAGATCATCGAGTCCAACCTCTGGGCGGATACCACCGTATGGCACTGCAAAGGTTAAACCCCTCGGTTTTGCAGGCCCTCGTTTAAGAGGCACCGGCAGAAATCCCCCCCAGCACGGCCTCCACGCTGCGGAGAGCTTTGATGCTCGCAGCGAACACCTGCCCAAGGCCCAGCCCGGCCCCCCAGGGCTATCTCCGGCCTGGAGCCCGGCCCAGCCGCAGCCGAAGGGCCGGGACACGGCGGCACCCACGAGTCCCGGCCGGGCCCGCTGCGCTGGCACAAGGCGGGCGGAAGCCCCAGCTCATGCCGGCCTCCGTCCCCTGCCAGCCCGGGCGCTGCCGAGGGAACCCGGCCCCAGCCCCCATGCCTGGCCCTTGCCCCGCGCCCACCTTGAGCTGCCCCAGCAGCCGCAGGAAGGGCAGCAGCCCGACCCCGCCGCCCGCCGCCATCGGCCCCCGGCAGCACGGCCTCGACCGCGGCTCCTCCTCCTCCTCCTGCCAGGACGCGTCCGCAGGGGGGCCCGGGCGCAGGCGTGTGGGGAGAGTGTCGGTGGGGGAACCGCGTCCCCAAAGCTCCGGCGCCTCGGCGTTCATTCACCACAAAAAAAGAACGAGACGGGCTGCGACGAGAAAAGCAGCAAAAGAAGCCGGGCTGCTCACGGGCATGAGCGCTGTGAGTGGGGAAGGGAAGGTGGCAGGCGTGCCCTCTCCTCTCTTCCGCTGGGGTACAGCAGGGAGGAGCGAAAGGCAGCCTCCAAGGTAGGAATAGCTCGTAATTCTGTCAAACTGGGCATCTCGGTGATCTTTACCATGAAAAAAAAAAAAAAAATTAAAAAGCGCAAACTCGTTTATTGTTCAGAGAAGAACGGATAGTTATCAGGGTTGCTGATGGGTTTTAATTATTCTGTGGACTCCCGGCATCTTGCTACAAGCACATGCGTCACTTTTATGAGTTGAATAAATAGCGCGGTGACTTACCTGACAATTTGTGGATTTTCAAAATACACTGCATTTCTTTGCTACTTTTATCTTGCCAACTGAAGTAGCGGATAATGTTTTCACTGTGGTGATGAAATAGTCTGTTTCAGGAAGAAAATCTGCAGTTTTGCCAGCTATCAACAGATGGCAGAATATTTTACTTTCGTTTGTGTAAATATTTAATATTTGCATTATATATATAATGTAATATTTACTTTAAACATTAATAATAAAGCCCAGACTACATTTTAGTGACCATTTCAACGCTGTTTTCCCACAATAAAAAACAACAAGGAGCAGGAAAGTCATCACCTTTACACCTGTGTGCACAATCATAGATGCCTTGGGTGTTGCAGTACAGCTTTCCTGGTTGAAGTGAATCACACATCTGTTGCAGATTTGTCTTGACAGCTCTTGAAACCATCCATAATAAGAATTTCATACTTTGTCCAAGCTGTCTGCCTTCCATGTGAGTAATTTGTTTCATAATGGACCTCCTTTAGAATGAACACTTGAGCAATAATCATGAGGCTGGACTCACAGGCACTGGCCTCAGCATAATTTTTGTAATATTTGTCAATTTTGTAGCATTTATATGTATATAATTCCTCTGCATGCACTTTGTGTGCTGTTTTTGCATATTGCTTATTGACACTGGTTTTCCACCCAGTTGTTCTTTGACAGTACTTCGAGAGACATCATTTATGTGCTTTTCCAAGTACCTAACAAATGCATCATGGACTCTCAGTAGGCTGGAGGACCCCAGCATAGTACAAATATTAGCTCTGTCAATATTTTTACTCTTCAGTAAGTAGCCTGAAAACAGAAACAAATCAGCTTCATACAATTTTAAGCAGCTTTTTTATGTAATTCAGAAACTTCAGCAAGGATTAGCAAAGTCTCCCTACAGGATATTAAGGTAGTGCTAAGGCTTAAGTCTCAATCTTTCATCAGTCTCAGCTGGCTTTCTTCTCCATCTTTTGCCAGAACAGATGGCAATTTCAAAAAAAGAAATCCCAAATAAGCAGAGTAGTTAGGATTTATAAGCTGGAGATGGCGCTCTCTGCCCACAGATTTCTGCTTCCCGCATTTGCTGTTACCCAGTGCCAGACTGAAATTGTGCCTCCATTTCTTTAAGAAATAGCCCTGGAGGAGAGGAGTTGCTTTGCACACTTGGTGCAGTAATGTGAAAATCATCTCCCCAAATGCCAGGCTGGGAGGAGACCCGGTAATTACTCCTAAGGTGGATCATACTCAGTTTGTGGTTTGTGTAATGTAGCACCAATGACAACACAACGAGTTTTGAAAACCCTTATGTGTTCTGCCAGCATGGTAAAAATTGTATTGGAAAAATATCTTCAGGAAAAGTAATTGATTGATGGGATTCATTCATTCCCATCTGGCAGGAAAAAGAAAAAAAAAAAAGAAATGCTGTGCAATTCAGTGGACAGGGCAAAATGGTTGGATATCACAGAACCATCAAGAAGGAACAGCAGCCTTGATGCCCTTCCTAATGGAAACACGATTGATGAGCACCTGCCAGACACTATAAATGGTCATTTTAGTTCTCCAGACTATAATATCTTCCTTTGTCTGAGGCAATCTTAGCAAATATATAGAGTTAGCTAGTGAAAATCTGTTGCAAGAATTCTTCAGTAAGGGTACAGAAGTGCAAACCTCTGGGGTGAGAGTGTTTGTGTGCCATGTGGCTCCCTTGATTCTGCCATGCACCTCACAGTGCTGGACTGTGTGTCCTTGTGTCCCAATCTCCCCTGTGTGGGCTGTCAAAGCTGGTGAGAAGCACCCGAGAGAGGCACCGTACACTGATATCTGTGCCAAGGGCTGCACGTCTCCTGCTGAGACTTCACAGAATCACAGAATGGTTTGGGTTGGAAAAGAACCTTAAAGATCATCTAGTTCCACCCCACTGCCGTGGGTGGGGACTCCTTCCATTTTAGCAGTTTGCTCAAAGCCCCATCCAACCTGGCCAGGAACACTTTCAGGGATGGGACATCCCCAGCTTCTCTGGGCACCCTGTTCCAGTGTCTCACCACACTCACAAGAGAGCATTTCTTCCTAATATCTAATCTAAACTTAGTCTCTTACAGTTTAAAGCTGTTCCATCTTGTAAAACATCCCTCTCGGTATCAGGAGAGTAGCACTTATGGTAGCATTCCAGTAGTCAGCAATAAGTGCCCAGAGTGCCCTGTTCAGTGTAGCTAACCAGTGGCATCACTACCCAAAAGAAACATGTTCTTGCTGCTGTTGTATTAATACCTTGGGCTTTTTGTGATTAACAAGAGATTTTCTATCAGAACCCTTAGGATTAGCCTATCTAAACCTTCAAAATGAAGAAAAAGTTGTTTTATCTTATATGTGTAATAGATCTGCAGGGCCAAGAGTAGAACTTTAGACTAGCACATTTTGGAAAAAAAAAAAAAGTCAATTTAAGAGCAAATCAGTCTTACATGAGCAGAACATTTATAATGTAAAAAGGCAGCTGAATTAGAGGATTAGGTCACACTGCCTGATTAACATCATTTGATCTTTTGCTATTGCAAAGCCACTGGTCTTCTCAGAGAATGGAAGCATTCAAACTTTAAATGACACCACAAGCCTGGCTTAGAAAAAAACCTGCTAAACTGAAAACAACTTGCCTTGCTTCAGTAATTGTTGGTTTGTCTCTGCTGTGGGGGGATGCATCCAAATCAGGATTTAGAAATGCCTCACATTTTGCTATAACAAAGGAGGACTGGAAAACTGAATGAGGGCATCTTGGGCACTATGTGGGAGAGGCTCACAGCATGTGAATCTTGCCTCACTTTGCCATATCATATTTATCTCTTGTTTAAAGGTAGAAGACAGATACTCAAATATCTGTTTGATGTTCGTTTTCTTTATGACGCATTCCCTGTTGGTTTTGCCTTTTTAATTAGACTATAATATCTTCCTTTGTCTGAGGCAATCTTAGCAAATATATAGAGTTAGCTAGTGAAAATCTGTTGCAAGAATTCTTCAGTAAGGGTACAGAAGTGCAAACCTCTGGGGTGCCATGTGGCTCCCTTGACTCTGCCATGCACCTCACAGTGCTGGACTGTGTGTCCTTGTGTCCCAATCTCCCCTGTGTGGGCTGTCAAAGCTGGTGAGAAGCACCCGAGAGAGGCACCGTACACTGATATCTGTGCCAAGGGCTGCACGTCTCCTGCTGAGACTTCACAGAATCACAGAATGGTTTGGGTTGGAAAAGAACCTTAAAGATCATCTAGTTCCACCCCACTGCCGTGGGTGGGGACTCCTTCCATTTTAGCAGTTTGCTCAAAGCCCCATCCAACCTGGCCAGGAACACTTTCAGGGATGGGACATCCCCAGCTTCTCTGGGCACCCTGTTCCAGTGTCTCACCACACTCACAAGAGAGCATTTCTTCCTAATATCTAATCTAAACTTAGTCTCTTACAGTTTAAAGCTGTTCCATCTTGTAAAACATCCCTCTCGGTATCAGGAGAGTAGCACTTATGGTAGCATTCCAGTAGTCAGCAATAAGTGCCCAGAGTGCCCTGTTCAGTGTAGCTAACCAGTGGCATCACTACCCAAAAGAAAAATGTTCTTGCTGCTGTTGTATTAATACCTTGGGCTTTTTGTGATTAACAAGAGATTTTCTATCAGAACCCTTAGGATTAGCCTATCTAAACCTTCAAAATGAAGAAAAAGTTGTTTTATCTTATATGTGTAATAGATCTGCAGGGCCAAGAGTAGAACTTTAGACTAGCACATTTTGGAAAAAAAAAAAAAGTCAATTTAAGAGCAAATCAGTCTTACATGAGCAGAACATTTCTAATGTAAAAAGGCAGCTGAATTAGAGGATTAGGTCACACTGCCTGATTAACATCATTTGATCTTTTGCTATTGCAAAGCCACTGGTCTTCTCAGAGAATGGAAGCATTCAAACTTTAAATGACACCACAAGCCTGGCTTAGAAAAAAACCTGCTAAACTGAAAACAACTTGCCTTGCTTCAGTAATTGTTGGTTTGTCTCTGCTGTGGGGGGATGCATCCAAATCAGGATTTAGAAATGCCTCACATTTTGCTATAACAAAGGAGGACTGGAAAACTGAATGAGGGCATCTTGGGCACTATGTGGGAGAGGCTCACAGCATGTGAATCTTGCCTCGCTTTGCCATATCATATTTATTTCTTGTTTAAAGGTAGAAGACAGATACTCAAATATCTGTTTGATGTTCGTTTTCTTTATGACGCATTCCCTGTTGGTTTTGCCTTTTTAATTTTGCTGAGGTAAGAGGTAACAAAAAAAAAAAAAAGAAGCTCACCTTGGCCCCCAGAGCCCACTCAGAATCTGAGAGGTACCTGCTGATGACATTTGATAAGAGAGGGAGTTCTAGTTACAGTTTTTATTGTTTTTAAAACTGAATTTGTTTTAACTAAGGAACATGTTTAAACAAAGAAGCTTTCCTTAAAATTATGCCTCTTTCTTGTGAGCCTCAAAGTAAAATTGTAACAGATCAGCCTTGGTCATCTGAAATTTTCTAAGGTACAGCAAGAATGAGGGAACCATTCTATGATATAATTAAGCCTTTTGCCACTAGAAACACCAAGAACAAGAATAAATCCCATGTAAAAAAAAACCTCTGGCTACCTCTCATATCTTTTCTGTTGAAAAGCTTATACTGTTTTCACTTAATTGTACTTAAATGAGTTTTGAAGGAATTTTAACAATCACCTGCCACTAAGTGCCACTCTAGTAAACAGCACTTAATAAACAGCAAGCAGACAGAAATCAAAGAATTTATTTTCTCTAATGATCTGATGATCAGTTTGCTCAAAGGATTTTTCTGTGCTTTTTGTGAAGTACTAACCACTATTCACAAGCAGTGTATTTTTATTATTTAAAAATGCTCATTTAATATTCGTTATATTATTTTTCATCACAGTATTATTTCAGTTGCTAGAGATGGAGAAAAGAAGTATTTTAAGATACAGAAAAGCTGTGAATATTCTTGTTATTCCCCCAGTCATGCATTTAAGCGTTGCACATTCATATAATGAGCACACAGATCCTGCTCAGACTCTTGCTTTTCAGCCATCTCCCAAATGTCAGCCAAGTCAGACCCTGCTTAGCTTCCAAAATCAGATGTGATCAGGCATGTAACAATGTAAAGAAAAATAAACCCTGAAAGGCACTCTGAATTATAATGTACATTTTTTTTCCCCCTGACAGGCAAGAAAGAACAAAATGGAAGTTTTATCACAACTCTGCTTCCTTTTGGGTGCCCCCACCCTCCCTTATTACTGTGAGCAACGTTTTCTCAAAATAAAGGCACACTGATTTGTTTGTTATTTTAGGCTCTGAGAAGCAGGTCAGGCTGGAACCCTGTCCAAATACATGCCTCTAGTCCCATGAAGGGCCTATGAAGGTACTTATCTCCATTTCTTGCACACCAGTGCATTGTCTTCCAGGGAGAGCTCCTGACACTGCCCAGCTCCGTCCATCCTTTATGGCTGTGCCCGCTTTTGCCGCCTGGCGCGGCCTGGAGCCGCTGCGCTCCTGTGGCTTCTCACACAGGGAGAGATGCACGTAATTAGCTGCCTGAGCTTCCTGCCCCCCTCTCACGCTGTTCGGCTATTATTTTGACTGCTGGTGACAGGGCTCTGGAGCCTCCCTTCCCCTCTGTCACCCTGCCTGGCAGCCGCAGCCGGGCGGCCTGATTTGTGCCCTGCCAGCCCGGGAGGGAGCCGGAGCAGGGGAGAACGCCCTGAGGCCACCGCGCTCCGCTGCAGGGCTTCAAGGGGTCTTCTAAGGGCAGGGTCGCTGGCCACAGCTGGGGGTGGCACTCCCTTCTCTCTCATGCGACCAATACAGCACCTACTCTATTAAAAAAACTCTGCTTTGCTATTTTCGTCCGAATATTTGAGCCCTTCAGACACCCCTGAACAAAACACGCCAGCCATGGACATGCTGTTGCTGATCCAAGGGAACCTCTTGCATGGGCCTCTGCCTTCTAACCTGAGATTGACTCTAATTATCCATTATTTTGCCTTCCTCCCTGTGAGCCTCTTGCTGAATGCATTGTGCCACCCAGCATATTAGTCAATCATCGCAGCTTACGGAGCGCTATACTTCACATCTTGGCTTCGGTGTCATTCATGTGCACTGAGTGGAGACAGCAACCACTTTCAAGACGCTGGGTAGATTTAAGCATGCTAGGGCCTGTCTGTCCCTGTAGTAAATAGCTTTGCCGACATTTAAGCTGCACATGGCTTGATGTTAGGTCAAACAAAAATGTCACACTATAATCACTTTTTAAATAGCTGTTTCCGGCTCAGTTAGTACTGTATAGTTCCAGAAGAGAAAGCACTTACAAGCTGACGGGCAGAAAGGGGAACCGTCTGTATAGGATGTTTGCCTAATCCCATCCCTGCCCTTGCCTGTCAGGCTTGGAGGCTTTGTTTGTTTAAAAAAAAAAAAAAAAAAAAGAATTGCGTATACAATTTAATGCCACTGTACTTTTCAGCTGGGCAGACTCTAAAGAAAACTCACAAATAAGTTCTGGGGAGAACTCACAGCTTTGATGTAGCTGTGAGGGGGTTGGGTGGCCCAGGGGGCACCCAGCCCTCAGCAGTTTTGGGGCTGATGCTGTGTATTGAGGCACTGTGCTGCTGAGATTCTATTGCTGTGAGAAGGCATGTAGGTAAAATCCTAATGATCTTTGACAGCAGAAAATGTGAGGGTTTTCACATTCCCTGATACCACTCCTTAAATTTGTCTCTGCCTCTGAACCAGCCTGTGAAAGACATAGACCATGGAGAAGCCATGCCAGACTTGCTTTTCATGCTTCTCATATGCCTCAGTTTGTGTGTTGCGGTGTCCATATAGAATCACAGAATCGTTTAGGTTGGAAAACACCTTCATATGGTTTCACTGAGACTCTGGCATCCTGCCCTACCCTAAGGAGGAACTAGCATCCCCATGGGGCTCAGCAATGGCTTGCCAGAGGGCACCGCAGTATTCCTCAGGTCCTGGTCCCCCGTTAACACAGACTGCAGCTGGGTCAGAGCACCCTGTGATGAGGCTGAAGTGTTTATGTCTTTACCTACCCTCCATCCCAAACATGGCTGAAGGGAATACTTTCATCCCACCTCTCAGACCCGCTGTCCCAAAATCATCTGTGTATTCAATGCTGCCCACGTGTAGTTTTGTCGGTGCCCCACAAGCTCTCCTGCGCCTTATCAGCAGTTTCTTTTGTGGCAAACCACAGCTGTAATCAGAAGGTGGATCAGTGGATTGAGAAGCACTTGTAGAAGACAAGACAAACACATGAGAGATCTACAAAGACAAATAAGAGTGCATTATCTTTTGGGAAGAACAGAACCCATGAGGGAATAAAGCAGTCATCAGCAGTTTATCAGGGAGGAGGAAGCCAGCCTTTCTTGGCTTCCACTGTAGCCTTTTTCATCTAATTTGATCTCTGGCTCTATTATTTCTAACTAGAGGAGCCAGAAGTGAGTGAGTGTTCCTGAGAAAGCACAAAAAATGGCATGCACTGAAAAACAAATGCTGTGATTTGGGGTCTTATACAGATTCACGAGCCAGGGAAAAGGAAAGGCCCCACTGATGACTGAAATAGAAACTTTCTAAGTACGTGTTTACATCCTTGTGTTGATGAGTTCTTCCTTGTAAAACATACAGAGCAGAGTAGGGGTGGGCAATGGCAGTTTTGTTACCAGTTAGATGTGACATCATGTGTGCCATGATGAACCATCAATTAAATGCAATGTTTAAAGATGTAAGCTACCACCTTTTGTTCTGTCTGCTCATCATCAAATAAAGACTTAGAGAACTCAGACAAGAAAATATTTTCTTGAGTCTTACAACATTTAAAATACATTCAGGCATTCAGCTGAAAGACATTTCCTAGGAAATCAAAATTTAATAAGTAAATATTATTTAAACAGTCACAATTATCTCTTTGAGGGTTTCTTTTCCCTGTTAAAAATACTTAGCTTCCTTTTTAATTGTACATCACATTCACAATATTCAGTGATTAGTAGCATATTCTTGCAACATCCCAAATCATTCTTTTTAGTGAAGATCACAGAATGACAGAATGGTTGAGGTTGGAAGGGACCTCTGCAGATCCTCTGGTCCAACCGCCCTGCCCAAGCTGGGTCAGCAAGGACAGGCGATCCAGGACCATGTCCGTACAGCTTTTCACTATCTCCAAGGATGAAGACTGCAGCCTCTATTTGTCATCCTCAATGACAAAATACCACCCCTTGTGCCAGCCTTAAAAGGAGAGGAACTTCCCATCAGCAGCTGGTTAAGTGAAAAAAAAAAAAAAAAAAAAAAAAAAGGACACAATAGCGTGAGAACTAAAAAGATGTTAACATTTCCAGTTTTTGCTTTGCTGACTCCACAATCTTTAGTTATATGTAAAAATTTACACAAGGATTTTATTAAGTGATTCTTTGCACCCACAACTTTACTGTTTCTTTGATCATGAATCCCCCAAAATTTTTAAAGCTAAATCTGCAGCCATATGCCATTGAAGTTCCCAGGGATTTTTCAATATTACAAATCATCTTCTGAGGTACCACAGCTTTTCATATCTTCTGTTTTTTATATGGGAAATCTATCAACCAGCAATATCAACCTGAATTTCTTCTGTGCAGAAAAATACTGATTTTAACTTACTGCCTTTTAAACCAGGTTTCTTTAGATGAGTCAAATATTTAGAGCATTTCTTTTTTTGTTCTAGTTTTGGTTTTGGTTTTGGTTTTGGTTTTTGGGTTGTTTTTGTTTTTGGAGAAAGACTTCATTTGGATGCTTGATCTTGAATATATTTTATGTTTAAATGCAAATTTTTAATCAGTTTGTGAGTTGTGTGGACATATCTAAACAGAAGACACACTTTTTTATGAAGTGGCTATCTCAGTTTGGCTTTTTGGCCAAGTGCATTGACAGACATCATCCATACATGCCTTCCCAGGTGGAGTTGTGTATCTGCTCTGTGAGAATTGAGTATTTAGTTTTTAATTGTTTTGCTAAGAGTAAAATTACCAAATGTTTTCACAAGCAGAGGAGCAAGATCCCTGCCAGAGAGCTTTCTGAGTGTGAGAGTAGCACAGCACACATATGAAGACTGAAGAAAGCATTTCAAGACCGCTGGAAGTTGCAATACCCCTGTGCAAGGCACCCTGACAAACTGCTGTGCAAAAGAGTTCCAGTGCACTGACAGGTTGGTGCAGCGACATTAGGAGGATGACCGCGATGCTGGAATGATAATTCCACATGAAAAATACTCCCTGCTTTTTCACTGTTCAGTGGGTCCTTCAAATTAATGACACAAAAGAAGTGCATTATAAAATAGTTGGGGCGAAATTCGTGATTGTCTCGGATAAGGTATCTGGCTGGCCTTTGTAAACTGGTAAACTTGTAAACTGAGCAATTCACAGTTCACAACAAAAGCTACCCCAATAAAACATTTGTCTGCTGGCTTCTTTGGCTGCTTTTTTGTTGTTGTTGTTGTTGTTAAAATGTTTGATTTTTACGCAGCTTGTCAGTATGACTCTTGATCTCTCAAAGTTCTGTATTTTCTTTTTCTATGTAAGCATTTCAATCAAACCAAATACGACAACTTAAAGACATGCAGATGGCTTTTGAGCTGGAGAGAACTGGTTGTCTAAACTAGCTGGTAGAAAGGGGAGTCTTCTATTTGGTTGACTGAAATTTGGCTCTGTTAATTTAGTAATGACTTTTTCCTCAGCATTTGTTCATATCTTAAAGGCTTTTACCTTTCCTGATATGGATCAGTAAGCATTTCTTCTTTTCTCTTGGTTTTTTTTTTTTTTTTCTTTTTCAAAGGGATAAGTATAAATCTCCCTCAAATACCCAATTTCATAAATATTTTGGTGTGCTTTTTTTTGGTGTTTTGTTTTGGGGTTTTTTTTTTTCCCCACACTGGAATCTGTCTGTTATTTATTACATTTGCTTGACTTTCTCTGGTGGACATTTTGGTATCAAAATTTTTTAAATAATAAGCATGTGCAGAAAGGTGAAAGAGAAATTCTTCCTTTCTCACAAAGCCACGAAGCTTATTTTCTATAACTGAACACTTGTTTGATTTCTTTTTTATTTCAGTTTTTTCTTCAATTCTTTTTCTTTTCAGTTTTTTTTGGTTTTTTGTTTTTTTTTTTTCTCAATTTCCTGTTCCCTCATAACTTAGCTCCTGGCAGCTATGTTATAAGGTTAAGTAGTCTAAGTAGATATTAATCTGAAATAAAATAATGTTTTGCTCAACAAAAGCTGCAAGACTCAGTTTGTTGGCAGAGGAAAAATGTTGGTCTCGCCCTTCCCTGTTCTTACTAAGGAATGTTTTAATGTCCAAATTAGAAGACTAAAGTACCATCAAGTAATAATATTTCAGGTAATTGAATTTGGGATTTGTGAGGTTTTTTGTGGTCATTGCTTGGTAATTAAGGGCTGGTCTTGGATTTTAACTTCTCATTTTTGAAATATGAGCTCTTTTTTTTTTTTTTAGACAGCTTAATCGGACATTTTGTGGCTGATGGCCAAGATGCTCAATTACAGATTTCAGTATAAAGTTACAGCTCCATTTTGTGGAACCTTTTGCTTTGAATTTGTGACTTACCACATGCACAGTAAAAGGGAAGACCATCAGTGAGCAGCTGGCACAGGATCCCCTATTTCACTTGCGAGCAGTGAAGCGCTCGCGCGGCACTGTGCATCGCCCCTGCGGGGAGCCCATTCCTGAGCAGGGAATCCTTGGACCCAGCAAAATGTTTTGTTCACCTCTGAAAGCAGCTGTGAGCAACAGGCTGTACTGTACCAAATACAGTTTGTTGGCATCGGCTTGAACTTTATTATGCTGGGGTTTTTTTTCCTCTTTTCTGCATTTAAACATTTCAGTAAACCTTTCTATTGGCTTCTTGGCTGCAGTGTCCCTGGGGAAAAAAAAAAGATCTTTTGTGACCTACAAAACATGGAAATGGGAGTTTTAATGAGCGGTTGGAAGTGGTGCCTCCAAAATCTTGTTTGCAGGTGTTTTGTGGCCACCCAGCAGAGCACAGAAAATGCCACAGCCACACTGTCTGTGAGGAACACAGCTGAGATGCAGGCTGGACAACACTCTAAGCTTCTTTTAAACAGCTTCCTGGCCAAAAAATATTCTGCCAAAGAGGTCATGGGTAATTTTTAATGCTAAGTATTTTCATGACTTGAACATCTCACTACAAGAAAATACAAATGTGTCACTTTTAACATACACTCATTGGAAGTCATTTGCAAATAAGCAACCGTGTCAAAAATAGCCTACTGAAATAATTATGAACAGCACTTTTATTTAGGGAATTATATTTACCGCTCCAGGATCAGATCTTCTCAAAAACATGTTGTGAAAAATGATCCCATGCCAAAATCTTTGGGATTCTTCCAATCCCACTGGAGTTGTGTGAGTTTAATTCAGTGCTGTTCTATTACCATAATGTATTTATGACAACTGAAATAAAATATTTAAATGTTTTATCTGAAGTATTTTGATAAATAGATAAATTCTTTATCCAATGCATTTTCATGTATTTTTCTTTCCTCATAGGATGCCTCTGTGTAAATTTCTCACTCATTCAGTCTTTAAAACCTTTTTATGTTCAGGGGAGGATGGACAGTGCAAGCATATGCTATCAATTGCTTGTTATACTGAGTGTGAGAACTGGAAAAAATACTTATCTTCAAATCAACAGAGTAATCTGGACAAATCAGTCATTTGTTTTTATTTTTTAAATTAAAGTAGGAATACCAGGTCACAAACTGTAATTCAAAATTAAAATAAATATTTCTAAAAAGATTTTTTTCTTAATTTTAGTTCTATTTCTTCATCCAAAACTCTTTTCAAATTTGACATAAATTATTGCATAGTTTCAACCTGCATCTCCTTCTACTGACAGATAAACTACATAGGTTAAAAAAATTTACTTGCTCCAAAGGTACCACTTGCATATTGGACAAGTAACTGTTGCTTAAACAGCAGCAGTGGTTAAAATGACAATAAATTTATCATCCAGTCCTATGAAACAAAACCACATTATCTTTTAAAAAAAGAATATATATATATATATATATATATATATATATATATATATATATATATTTT